>NW_027509175.1:13865000-14147500 GCF_051911475.1 Siphateles boraxobius
TAGTTCCTACATGTGACTTTCAGTACCCCTGAGGGTCAACCTTACAGAGTAACCTGAATGACACCGACTCACTTCATGTTTATGTTTCACTTCTTGTTGGACTCAAACCAGCAACATTCTGGCCTACCCTAAACCTAACCCTAAACCAAACCCTACACTGTAAAAAAAAATCTGTTAAATTTACAGGAAAAAACTGGCAGCTGTGGTTACCAGAGTGTTCCTGTTCAAAATACGGTAGCAGCATTTTAGGTTTTACAGACTTTTAACCTTATATAGTTTTAAAGCAATAAACCGCATTTCATTATCTGATATAATGTTAATTTACTGATCTTTTGAAGTATTAATATCTTTTTTTTCCCATTGTAATACACTGACAGCCAACAATCACAGCAGTAATGAAAGTCACATGATCAATTGTAAAGCCCTTCACAAGCAGCTCTTCCACGAGAAAGGTTATAATAATATATAGAAGCTGCACTGTGTCATTCACACAAACATTAAACAACATCATGGTAACTTGTTGTAATTTAAAAAATGCAATAAGCATTATTTTAACAACATTATATGTAACATAAAACCCTAATGTACATAACTGATTAGAAAAAAAAACTAAGAAAATTATGAAGAAACAGTTATTTTAAAAAAATACATTAAATGTGAATTGTCACGCAGGGAATTGTGGGAATGTCAATTTACATTTTTTCACGGTAAATTATACAATGACTTGTTCTTTTTCACTTCAAAAAACTGTAAACTTACAGTAAAATTACATTAAATGTACCATTATATATATCACAGTTATTTACCGTGTATAGTAAGGAAACTTTCTGTTAACCAATTAACAGTTTTTCACTGTAGCATTTTTACAGTCTTTTACCGTTAAAATCAAGATCATTTTTTTACAGTGACCAGCTCATTCAGTGTATATATGAGCATTGATTTTTACACTGTAATCTTGAGTTTGTGGTGCATCTTTATTAGCAAGAGTCAGTTAATATGCCACTATCAAGGTAGCCTACATTATTGCGGTTTCAGTTCAGAGAAAAAAGAGAGAACTGAGAAAAAAAATGTAATCGATTCTGTATTTCAAAAATCAGATGGAGACTACTGCATTTGTAAAGAATGAATAATAATTTCCAGATTGTAAGGCAAGTTACGCACATTGTCTGTTGGCATTCCTCAAAAACAATTGTTTAAAGTCCCCCTTTAGTCAATCATTGTATCCCTTAAAACTCATCTTTGATCACCAAAATAACATATTTAAACGTTTTTTCCTTGAAAATAAATGTCTTCATGCCTTCAAATATCTTGAATGTAACTCTACTACATCCTTGCCTCATTTAGTATACGCGGTTCTATGAATATGCAAATGAGCCCCGCCTCCACTCACTCACACCAGCTCAGAGATCCAGTCCCTTTTATTTAGAATATATACAAATGTCATTTACATCTTTTAGTTTGTCAAGAGATTTAAAGCACCGTTTTTGAAGAGTGCACATGTGTGAACATGCTCTACTAGCCTACGTAAGAACGAGCCTATGATTGAATCTGGATATAAAACTAAATAACTGAGAAAAATTAGAAATAGTCCATGTCCGTAATTTATAGCAAAACGTGTAGCATTAATTCGATCTCAAACAGATTAATTAAAAGTAGGCTAGTTATTACTCTACCACCTGCATGACATCATTAACCAACGTGGTTGAACGACCAGTTTGTGACAATATGGTTTCGGGAAACAGTCGTGACTAGCTAGTTGATTTCTTCAACTTACTATGGTAATGAATCAGCGGGAGTCGGGACACACACTCCTGATTGGTTCAAGGTAGTTTTCATCAGAAACTCCAGCGATTGCAAGCCGTTTTTGAGACTGTCTTTGGTTCACGGGCAGGGCCGGCGCTCCGCACACGCACATCACGCACTGCGCGTAGGGCACCAAGTGCTTGGGGGGGCACCAAAAAATCTGGGTCGTGAAAAATCATCACAATAGGCTACAAGTATAAATAACAAATAAAACATGTCTAAAGCATGTTAATATACAAAAGCAATACAAAAGTAATATAGGCCTAGACCAAATTAGTCGAGAAAAAGGTGAATCTCCTGTGCCAGTCTCCCTCTGGTGCCCCCCCTTCCCCACCTCCCAGTGGTCTGTTCGATTATGCCTCAATCAATGTCAAATTTGGCAGACACCGACCTCAGACATCCCAGCAAACACAGAACGTTCCCCTAACGTTCCCGAAAGGTCCCATGAGGTTATTTTTTTGGGAACCAAACAAGAACGTTATAGGAACGTTCCATGTAGGTTATTTTTAGGTTCCATTTTTATAACGTAAGGAAAACGTTCCGGTAACGTTCCCCTAACGTTAAGGGAAAGTTCTAGGAACGTTCTGGGAACCAAAAACTAACGTTCCCAGAACGTTCCCAGAACCTAAATTTGTTTGCTGGGATGGCCTCGAAAAGGCACAAAGAGTCAGGGGCGGAAAAAAGGGAAAAGAAAAGACAGCGGGATGATACTCGCGCGTCGCTTGCAGGTAAGACAATGTTTTAAATAAAAATGTTAGTTTTGTAGCGCGGGCGCCCTTGTGTCGTGTATGCATGTCCAGGGGGGCGTCGCTAGAAGTGCAAATGATCCGGGACAGGCTTTTTTAGCCCTGCATGTTGAATATTTTATTTTAACGGGGGTCCGGGGAAAATTTTGAAACTTGGGCTGTTTAAGATGCAGTTAGTTTGTTTGAGAAGAAAAGGAAGACCGCTTAGATACGTTTTTTCGTTGTTGTTCTATGCGCATAATGCGGTCATTTTCAAAGAGGTTCATAGGCCAAGGCCCAACTTAGGGCGACATCTTTTGGTGAAACTGCAATTAGAAAAAAAACCCACAATCTCAGTGTTTGTATATTTTCATATTCAGAGAGTTGTCAAATTATTAGGGCTGGGAAAAGATTAATCGCATCCAAAACAAAAGTTTGTGTCTACATGATATATCTGTGTGTGCTGTGTATAATTATTTTGTATATATAAATACACACACACATGCACGTATTTAAGAAATATTTGCATGTATATACTGTATATATTTATATATAATTTATATTATATATACATTTAACTATTTTATATATAAATAACAAATATTTCTTAAAAAATATTTGGGGGGAGGGGGGGCACCACCAAGCATTTGTGCTTAGGGCACCCAAATGGCTAGCGCCGGCCCTGCCACGGCATATGAGAAAATACTCAGCAAAGGTGTTGACTTGCAACATGACTTGTTGGTCTTAAAGCATATAAAAAAACATCACATATTCATAAACAATATCAAAAGCTTGATTTTCACTACAGGGGGACTTTAAACACTTTTCCTCTTTAATATGTTTAATTGCATGTACACAGTGAAGCATGCAGCCCATATGCACGTATATTGTAACCGCATATCTTAGGCTACTTCAATAACTGTTGAAGTTCCCTAGCAGTTTCGTATTTGTGTATACTGGTGTATCTAAAAAAGTGATAACCTTATTTTAGCCACTTCCTGTGTGGACAACCTAAAACAGGAAACAACTACATATAGAACATAATTAAATCTACGCCACAGGGTTGTCATTTGCAAAAGCAAAAACAAACAAAAAAAGGTTTTACTTTTTATTGTTTGATGTCAGTTTCACATATTCTTTTGAAAAACACTGGTCACACATAATGTGCTTTATGACTTCCTTAGAGGCGTTCCAATCTGACACAGATGAGATTAAAGCGTGTCTTATTTCCATGATGACACATTTCTGACCAACACCAAAATTAGCATGCACTTCTCCTTTTATCATAAACGTGGAAATAATTACTCATGATGATGATTAATTGGAAAAATTGCCACGATGTGCATCAACAAACTTTCTGGCTTCACTAGTCTAAATTCTGTGAAACAGAACAGAGTATGTTTTATTTATTTATTTATCATCAGATTTTAATGCATTCAGTCCTTTCAGGCATTTTTACATAGACAATATTCAAAAATTTTCTTCTTTCTTCATTGTGTAAGCGCATCACTTATTTTCCTCAAAATTCATTATTACTTTTAGCTTAATATATTTATTAATAACTTGCTTTCTTTGCACGACTGAAAAAGTTGAAAGAGTCAATATTTTCTAATATTTATAAATTTTCTAATTAATATAGAAAATTCTAATATTTACCTGACATTTTTTTCCAACTTCACTCAGACTGGCATTTTACTTATTCGAATCTTACAGGCCAATTTTATCACAATACAATAGGATGCTGTCATTTGCAAGCAATTGTTAGTTGTGTATGGAATATTTATGCATGTCACATAATGTATTTTTATCAAGTGCTAAAATGTTAAAAGAAATCTCAGTTTACCACATGAGTGGCACACAAGAGTAAATTTTTTCTCATGCATTATTCATTTTTTACCATTTAAGAACAAGCTATGGAGAAATATTCACTGTGTAGCTGGGATTAATAATCTTATGTAGGGAAACAAGTTGATGTTTTGTCTTGAACTCTTAAGTGCAGTCTTCATCTTCAGAGGCCATCATCCCACACATACAGGAAAACAGCAAACAATAGAAGAAAAGCTGACATGACTGTGGGTGAAATGAGATGCAGTTAACCACATCCCTGAGGCCTTCACATGCTGGTAGATGTGTAGATTTTAAGTGTGAAAACGTCACCACAGCGCACAAGAACCGAAATGAGTTTTGCATACAAAAGCAAACTTTGCATTTGCACCATGATTTGGTGCAATTGTCATAGCATTGTCAAAACCAATTTCTGTTTTGTCTTTATATTTTCAGAAGACCTTAAAGGAGAAATAATGCAAAAGACGGACCTGAAAACTTTTCAATAATTTAAATAAACTATTTTAAATAATAAGAATTGCTATACAAAAACTCAAATATATAAATGCCTTTATTTTCCACTTTTATGGCCTCACAAAACACACACACACACACACACACACACACACACACACACACACACACACACACACACACACACACACACACACACACACACACACACACACACACACACACACACACACACACACACACACAATACAATAATTACTCTATAAAATACAGTTGTATCATGCACCGGCCAGCTCATAGACCAGCTATACACTTGAGCATGTCCTACCCCAAAAGAATGATATACATGAAGAAAAGGGAAACAATCGGGTTAGTTGTAGCTATGTACATAAGGATGATTCCCTCTCAAACCGGTGTCATGTTGAGATAACACAACCAACTGTCTAGAATAGATAATAAATAAAAATTATGCATCCACAGCAACAGATGTAAGTATAATGTTCAGAGCTCTGTTGCATTGTTTAAAGAGACGAATAAGAACGTGAGAGAAATGACCTTGAAAGGAATAATTCGTCTAAGAATTAACATTCTGTCATTGTTCACTCACGCTCACCTTACAAACAAACTAAAATTTAAGGTTTTTTTTCATTTAGGCTATAGGCTACCTTTCTCTGCCCCTATAAACTCTCAAAAAATATACGTAGACAAGTGATAATCTATTATTTTAAAGCTACGCTATATTACTTTTGGCGCTCTCGCGGCTGAAGCATATAAACTCGCGGAGGAACATTGTTTTGGTCATTATGTGAGTTGTGCTTCGGCTCCGCTGCGCGGATGATTCTGATAGCTTGAGGCGCGCGCTGTGGACAGTTTGTGTTTGTTTACAGTGTTCGCTTTATCAGTGCTAATGTCACTAACGACATCAAAACTCTCCCAGTAACGAAAGACATTCCCGAAAACCACAGTATATCATATGAGCAGATAAGTAGCTTATATCCCATTGTTGTTTGGACCTATTGAAAACAATTGTTTTTGAATAACGTTACAAACGTTTGCCAACATAACAAATGCTATTCATATCAAATAATGGTGGAAACTATAACTTGGAATCTCAAGAGATTGGTATTGTTTCTGCAATGTATTACAGTTACCAACCGAAACATTGTTTTGTGAACTGTGCACAGCAAATGCGATGCTATGCACATTATGTTGATTCGTGTTTTATTACCGTACTATCGCTTTCCATTTTTGCTTGCAAATTCTCCTTTTTTGTTATAGTTAGTAGGCTATATAATAAACATTCTTTCTGTTATTTACTGATATGATGTAAACACGCACGGAATAATGAAAGTAAGCAGTTTAATAATTGTTATAAAGTACACATTAATTTAGATTATTGTTATAGGCCAAAAGAAGATTGGATTTTGTTAATCTCTAACAAAAAAAATATATATTTTGCTTTGTAATTCGTCGTAAAGACTTGGAGTATATAGCGCACATGTTGTAAAGACAGTTTTTATGGTAATCTTGTAAATCACCATCTACTTTCCTTGTATAGACTAGAACAGCTTGGACATTCTGCCTAAGACGAGAAAAATGATAGTTTAGTATTAATAGCTAATAGTTGCGAGGGTGAGTATATGACCGATTTTTCATATTTAGAAAACTGTTTTTTTTTTTTTTTTAATTTTTTTTTTAATGACACTCTTACAATCAATAAATGTCTTTTACTCAATGAAAATCATTCTAGGAAAGTCTAATTTACTATGGTTCATCTCATTCCATTGGTCGGTACGGCTCTTGATTCCTCTTGTTTCGGTGCTGTTTGGTCCTCGGCTGAGGTAACGGAGGCGGGTATTCCTCATCCTCGTCCTGAGGCGGTGGGGGGGGTCGAGCACGGATCTGGGCTTTGGGTTGATTCTGGCTTCGAGGAGTTTCTGGAGATGGGCTGCAGGGCAATAAGTCTTCTTGCGGGACGGGTGGTGCCGGTTGTCCTCTAGCGGTCTGTTTGGATCTGCTTGTACCGTTATGACCTGGGGTAAGTCCTGATAGCCTTAACTCTTCCTCTTCTGGAAGATATCAAAGACAAGATGTTCATAACCTTGCATTTTTAAGATGTGTGTGATCTAGACTGTAAAGTTAATCTGTTATGTGTTAAGTGGTGGACTGATATGGATTTTTCAGAGAGCAGGATGACCAATATTTAATTACATAATATTATATAGCAGCTAGTAATATACCTGTAGCAAGTTCTTGATTTGTGTAATCCTGTTGTTGTATCTCTTTAGAAATAAAGAAATTGATAAAAACGTGAATCCAAGCAACCAACTGAGTGATTAGTAATCTGGTAAGTTTGCGTGCACTGGGAATTATATTTTCTCAAATTAATACCAAGTAACGCTAATTCTACATACAGTAGAGAGTGAATATGATATTTTTGTCTCATTTTTTAAAAGTGTGGATTCTTAGAAAACCTGTTTTTAGTGCCGATTGTTCTGTTAAATGCCACAGTAAACCACATAAAGACGTTTGTATACAGGATATTATGCGGAGCTCGGTTATATCGGTTTTCTAGATCGGTCTGGTGCTGCCTAAACAAAGAGATCTGGCAAATGCATTACATAACAGTGGCCTAACATATTCAAAATGTACAAATATTAAGCACTAAACATTTTTTGTTTTAAGAATCAGTCAACATGTTGAATCTAATACAAATGAGAAACAGGAAACTGTGGTAAAAGGATTCGCTTTCCTGTTTTAAACTTGTTAATTATAACCAGTTTTTAAACAGATACATTTATAGGAACATTCAAAATGTATAATTTCATTTAAATGCCTGTATTTAAGAGTTGGCATTTAAATACGCTGAGGATTGTGCCGAGAATTTTTCAAGCTCGACTAACGACAGCTTCATTTTAATCTTTTGTTGAAAATACAATTGCTCGTTGATTTATTCGAGTCGATGAAGACGTCACTGACCTTGTTGTCGCTTCGTACGTTGCCGACAGCTTTTACACGCACAGATGATGAGAACACAGATCAGCAGCAGCAGAAGGGCTCCTCCACCGGCTAGGATGCTCGCCATGATCCAGAAATCAAAGCCAAAGAGTTTACTATAACCTGAACCTGAACCTGTAAGACACAACCACAAGAAATCAATAACAGACAAGTGGATCATTAAAAAACAAGTTTTAAGCTGTTTAAAATAAAACTGCATCATATGTAATACTGTACGATCCAACGTTATTTCATGAGAGAGTCAAATGTTTGGACACACTTTATTCTTAATTAACTTTTAAAAACAATTTGATCTGAAAACTTCCATTTAAATGCTTAGAATTATTTTGTAGGCTAATATAGTTGTGTAAATGTTTTCATTTCATTTTAATGTCTACTGCTGGATGGTTTGGATTGGATAGTGAAGTGAAAGCATCATCAAGTGTGCAACATGCATGTTCCTTCAATGATGCTTAATCTGCAGTACGACCCAATACAGTACCAAGTGAACCATTTTTAATGTAGTCTGGGTTGTATTTTCTCTCACTTTGCATAATCTATTTCCATGGGAATGTCAATCATGTTGGCAAATTCAAATACCATTGAGTCTGAATGAACAACATTTGGCATCAACATAAATGAAGCATTTTCTCCTATTTATCTTAACTTTTTTTGTTTTGGTCACCACATAATTCTCAGACTTTTGTCATTTCATAGTTTTGATGACTTTGATATTGAATAAAGAACACTGTAAAAAAAATTACATAATAATTGTTGTTTCAATTATAAAAAGTAAGTGTTTGTGCTGCCTTAACATGCTAGGTTTTATTCAGCTTGAAATCTGAAACTGTATTCGCTGTATCCAGATAAATCATTCTTATGATACATTTTAAGTTGTGATAGCTAATTGCAAACATTTTTTAACAGTGAATAAATGTGTCCAAACTTTTGATTTATCTTTATAAGTACACAGTTTAACACCATTTTGCTGAGTCAATGTGAAAAATACTGTTGCTTTTCTGTTCACGATTGTTCACTAGATTCACGATTGTACGTCAGCAGCAAAAACAGGAAACGGCCCAAAAACCAGTTCATATACTTTATGGAACAAAAGTGAAATCGTGAAAAGTGCCAGAGCTGCACATCTTGATTTTTTACATCAATGTTTAAGTTCAGGTCTGTTCAAACCCAGAAAGCTCTAGATTTAGATGTTTCCTTACAGACAACACAAGAGTATTTTTAACCATTTCAAGAAAAAGCATGAAATAAGAAATACTTACATGATACTGGGATTCTCTCACTTTTGTGTTTGCTGGCAGGATTGTGTGCCTCGCATGAGTACGGTTTATTCTCCTGTACTTGAGTAGATGACAAGAACACCTGAGGGTTTTTTTCATTCTGGATAATTTTGTCTTCTTTATACCAGGATAGAGTCAGATCTTCTCTTTTTCCGATGTCACAGGAGAGAGTCGCTTTCCCATCATCTGTGCATCTGAACTTTACAGTAGGTTTAGGGGCCTTTTCTGTTTCAGAAACATGGTGGTTATTTACTACTACTGTAGCTATAGAAATATACAGTCTGACTTTGTTATTATTATTGTGTTGGAAAGGTAGAAATATTTGTCATCTTACCATATACTTTAATTTCCTTTTCTCCTTTAACAATCTCTGTACCTTCATCAGTAGATGCGGTGAATGTATATTTGCCCGTGTCATTCAGACTAACACTTAAAAATCTCAATGATCCATCTTCTTCCATAGATACACCTTCAGATATTTCTCTGATTGTCCCACCTTTCCAGCGAAGAATGTAGCCGTTTCTGTCATGGACCCATTTTATCTCAGGTGGTTTCACATTGTTTGTTTTTGTCAGCTTAATGATGCAGGACGTTCCCACTAGTAGATCTGTTTTACATTCCTCTGTTGAGACTATAATAAATAAAATCATATTAGTATTTAATAAACTCAACAGGGTTCAACTGCTCATATGTGGTTCACTATGAGGAAAAACAGAGAATGAATAATTCTCAGGGTGGGTTTCTTTCTACAAGTCAATTTCGGTTCAGACACTAACTTTAGACAACACAGTTCAATATTATATTCCCACAATAAAAAAAGTTAATTTAACACACACTGACTCCTATAACAACAACAGGATCTTTCATCACACTGTACGGGGTAAGTTGTCAAAATAAGGGATCTGTGTTAGGCAGCCTAATAAATCAAAATTTAAACAATATAACTATTATAAAAACAGCAGAAAGGTAAAAGGTAACTCAAAAATACCAAACCAATGTAACGGACAACAGAAGTTAAATTACAACACATATGCCCTGACCTGACATTTATGTATCTATAAAGAAACTGTTCAAATCTGAAGTTCAAATCTACCTTTGTTATACATCTATACTTATGTTAGTGTGTTTCTCTTACACACAAACCTTGAAGCTCTTGAAGAATCATTTCTTTCTTATTTCGAAGAACATTTTAATAATCTAAAGAAACTTTTTCCACTACAAAGAACTTTTTGTGGAATTTAAATATTCCATTGATGTTTAAATGTTCTCACAGAAACATAAATGCCAATACAGAACCTTTATTTTTACGAGAGTAACACTATAATTTGACTACATATCTAAATGTTCGATTTTCTGTGAGTGTCTTCAATTAAAGGCTGACACGAACAAACACTCATTGCAGCAGTTTGTGTGTAAACGTAACTAGATTTGCATTTCAAAGTGTCCAAAAATTACAGCAGAAGTGCATTTGTTCAAGTGTCCACTATAATATCGCATTTGTTGCTTTAAGGGCATATTTTAACTGATCTAGCACTTAAAAATGACACTTCAATAGTGTTTCTGACAAAAGCGAATTTAGATGTTACAGTGACTTGATAAAATTTACTTGATAGTAAATAACTTAGTATGCCTTAGATCAAATGTTAATATGGATTACTATTCTTGATATCTTTTAATCGCATCGTAACATTTGATCTCAACTACAAAATATATATTTACAAAATATATAAGAAAAACAGCTTCTTCACTTCAGTCTATTAACATTTCTATTCAAAATAAAGTGACAACCTACCAGAGAGTGCAGCGAAGCCACAGAGGAGTAACAATAAGAGATTGTATTGGCAGTTCATTGCTCTTCTGAACACAGCAAATGTTCCAGAACCTTTTTCACAATCAACTGGAGGAAACAGAATGAATTTCCTGTTTTGCGATCAGAGAGTTGGCGGTTATGCTGAAAGAATCATGAAGTAAAGATGCCAGTTGTGCAGAAATTGAGACGGCGCTTCACAGGTGTGGAAGGATGTCATCTAATGTGCTGCATTATGAAGCAGGTGTTTCTGTCTAACAGATATAGAATAGATCTGATGTTTTGAGATGTTGGCCAGCTATTTTTATCTTTGGTCTTGCGGACTAGAAAGCTGGCAAGCACTGATTTATGAATAAAACAAATATATATTTGATATAATTTATAGATAGATAAGATAGGCTGATGGAAAGGTTTGTTGTAGATGTTTTTCATATTATCTCATACTGGATCTAGGTCAGTGGTTCTAAACTGGTGGATCACGACCCCAAAATGGTTTGCATGTCTGTAGCAGTGACCTGGTGGCTTAAATACATCATTGTGTGACAATTTAAATGTCATACAATGCTGCCATCTTGTGAGCAACTTTTCTTTTGAAATGCCTTAAAATTGAGACATGTGCATTAAAGATGACCTGTTATGCCCTTTTACAAAGTCTTGATGTTGTTTTCAGCCTCTACTAGAACAGGTTTTCCTGCTTGAATGTGGATTATTTTCCTCATATTCTCCATTGTTACGGCTTCTCTCTTCCCATTCTGTCAGTAACGCTCTGTTTACTTCCTGTCTCTATGAAGCCCCTCCTTCTGAAAAGCACACTGCGCTCTGATTGGTCGGCTGGACCAGTGTGTTGTGATTGGTCAAGCGCTTCGAGCGAGTTTGGAAAATGTCCCGCTCCTTACCATAACTCTTTTCGTTTACATTTAAAAAAAATAAAATAAACATATTAATATGTGGTTCAGGCAATATGTGCATACTCTGATTATCTTTACTGAAATAAAATTAAATATGACATAAAATACAACCATGTCTCTTTTTGTTAAATTGCAGTTTTAGTGATCAGTAATAGCTATAACGGTATAAAAGGTATAAGAAGCTATACAATAGAAATAAAGCAAACAATCTTTAACTATCTTTATCATTAAACCACAGATTTGATTTTTAAACAATTACATTCTCGCCTGAAATGTCCATTTCGTGACACAACAACAGTATTTTTTTTTTTTTAATTTTGCTGGTTTTCTCCTCCGTCATTGGCGCTTACTGGTTAGTGCGAGATGCATTCTGGGATACCTGGCTATCTCAAGTCCGCACAAGACACCTCTCTCGATGCATCCTCGATAAAATGGTTCTCGATAAAATAACACATCCGGGGTTCCCTTTCGAGGGAACTAGACGCTGAGTCGATGACGCTTTGGGAACGCCCCTGCGTGATTGCGTCTGAATAACTTGTGTCAACTAGTCCAAAGGTGAGAGTGAGCGTTACGGGCGGGTGACGTCACGACCAGGAAAGGATAAAAGCACATCCAGCCTTCAGCAAGCGCTCTGTGTTCATACTGTCTGTCTTATTTATTGTTGTCTGACTGTCACTATATCAGTCACAAGCATATACATTATGGCGAGCAAACAAAACGTTTCACTACGGGTGGGGATACACACGATTTATGTGTTGTTTGCTTGTAACGGAGCATGATCTGTCAGCGCTCGAGGGCGCTTACTATGAGCATTGCGAGTTACTTTTGCTTTACTGCCCGATTGGTACAGTGCTGGAGTTACCGCGGGTTTGTTTTCCGCAGGGTTATCCCCTTCCACACTGAAGCTGTACGTGACAGCCTTAGCAAGAGCTGCCAACTCTCACGCATTCACCGTGAGACTCACGCAATTGACCCTTTTCACACTCTCTCACGCCACACATCCATTTTCTCACGCAGAGAAAAATTGCGAAGCAAAGAGGACACTGACACCGCGACAGACAAGTTACTTTTGATATGTAGGCCAGGACGGCTTAGAAAGCCTTGTTATATAAGGATGTATCCCTGTAGAATGTGGTATACGGCAGTTTGGTCCTCTCCGCTCACTTTCATAAGGTTTTACAACTTCGACCTGGGCGATACCCCAAGATCACAGGTGCTCTTGTCTTAGTTGTGCTCTCAGTATTCACACAGACAGGCTCTGGTTCATATGGCGCTCGGGCATTCTCGTCCCCATCAACGCAGCGCGAGTTCTCTCGAAAGGGAATGTCTCAGGTTATGACTGTAACCCTAGTTCACTGTGAAGGGAACGAGACGCTGCGTCACTTTGCCATACTCCCTGCATTCCTGTGATCGACTTTCTTTGGCTAATTCGAGGCTAACGCCGGTCAGACCGGATGTGCTTTTATCCTTTCCTGGTCGTGACGCTCACTCTCGCCAATGGACTAGTTGACACAAGTGCTTCAAGTCACCTTTATTTATATAGCGCTTTTTAAAATACAGATTGTTTCAAAGCAGCTTTACAGAGATAACAGGAAAATAATGTTGTAATAATATTGTTAAATATAAAATGATCAGACGCAATCACGCAGGGGCGTTCCCAAAGCGTCATCAACGCAGCGTCTAGTTCTCTTCTTAGGGAACTAGGGTTACAGTCGTAACCTGAGACGATTTGAGCTGTACTTGGCTAGATGTGAACTTTGAATTGAAGCAGTACTTGGGCAGCGACTGATGATGTTTCACGGGAACACAAGTACAAACAAGAACGCATATTGAGAAACGGCCTACTAACTAACTCAACCAGGCCCCGCCCCTTTATTCTGCATGAATTATTTAAATGAGGAATATTGTGACGTGTTCGTTCCCGGCAGTGTTGGGGAAAGTTACTTTTAAAAGTAATGCATTACAATATTGCGTTACTCCCCAAAAAAGTAACTAAGTACGTTACTTAGTTACTTTTTATGGAAAGTAATGCGTTACATTACTTTTGCGTTACTTTTTCTCACCTGCATGGGCTTATTTGTTTGTTTTTTAATAACAGCTAAAACAATCTATTTTTGCCAATTGTTAAGGCCCTTTCACATCAAAAGTTAAATGAATAAGCCTAAGGCTGAAGGAAATGCATATTTACTCCTGTACAGTAGAGGGCGCCGCTCAAACAAACCTTTCAGCTGCTGCTGTTCTTGATTAAATAACAATAGGATACAGGAGAAGGAAGTTCAACACTCTTATTTCTAAACCTAATCTAAAGTCATTTTTGCTTATTAGTATGGTTGAATTTGTTCATTGTAGGTCAGCAGCAAAGACATTGGTTAATAAAGTGAGATTAAATACATAAAGTATATTTGTGTAATTTAACATAGTTAATTATAAAACTTTTGCACAAAATTCTGAGATTGCATTTGACTGTTTTTATTCATTTTGAGGAATACTGAATGTTTTTGTGCAAGTGAGATGAGTAAATGCATGTTCAATGCAAATGCACACAACACCTCACTTTATTTCTCTCAACATGGGGACAGGAGAGCTGTCAGTCAATAAATGAGAAAAAGTAACTCGCGTTACTTATTTGAAAAGTAACTCAGATATTTTGTTGTAAATAGAAAAAATAATGCGTTACTTTACTAGTTACTTGAAAAAGTAATCTGATTACGTAACTCAAGTTACTTGTAATAAGTTACCCTCAACACTGGTTCCCGGTAGAAAACTCATGACTAGAGGTGTTTCAGGGAGTTCAGAAACAGTGGCACTGATATATATATATATATTTTTTTTTTATTTAACCTTTATTTAACCAGGTTTGTCTCATTGAGATATAAAATCTCTTTTTCAAGAGAGACCTGGCCAAGATAGCAGAACAAATTAGATCACACAATCACAGAACAAACACAAAAGAGGCAAAGACAACTCAAGTACATTTCAATTTAAATAAAAGTGCCATTAATTAAAACATTTGCACGTGTGGATGGACTCATGCTCTATAGTTTTAACATAACCTTTCATTTCAAAATCATTTAAGGAAATTAGACACTGTAGTTGAAGTGTTTTCTGTATCATAAGAAGCTGCAACAAACATGAAAGCCTTTTTGAACAACTCTGTCCGTGCTTGAGGTCCATTCCACGAAATAGTTTTCTGGGACTGTAAACCATAGGTACTCTGTGTAAAAGAAAGAAATTCAGATATAGAGAATAACTCCCGCTGGAGGGACTTTGCAGAGCTTTTTATGTTCAAACAGCAACATGTGTGTACTTGGCAAAATGAGCATTGTGTATCAATATTAGCTTTAGCCTATATTTAGTCATGAAATGTTTGGCAGGGTAAAATCTGTTTACTATTTTGAAAGATGGTTATTTTACCTTAGAGAAAGGGTATAAACATTTGTCACACCATCAAGCAGAGGTTCTCTTGTAATTTCGGTGAATTTCATTTCGCATTGAACCACAAGAGGGCATGAAAGATCATGAAGCCCAACACAACCTACAGACTCGAGACAGAAACAGCTCTGTTACATGGTTACACTAGATTATACACTAACACAAGCCCAAGGAGATCGAAAGAGAAGAAGAAAAGCAGTGTGAAGATGTTCTTCAGATGTTCTCATATTCTCTGGATCTTGATCCTCTGCGAAGCTGTTTCAGGTAATAGTTCAATCTTTAGTACAAAATATATAGTGCTGTATTGGGAATGATATCAGAAAGTTATATCATGGTACTGAATGATTATTTGGCATTTATAAAACACTCCAAGATACTTAAAGCTTGAGAAAATCATCAGATGTCTAAAAGGTTGTTTTTTGTTCTTTTTAGTATAAGAAGTCTTCGCTTTAAATGAAAATCAAACCTCTTAAATTGTATATTCATATTTAATTTGGTGCCTTTAAGTTTCAAGAGTGGTTTAAAATAACAACCACAAAATACCATTGCATTTTGAATTAGATTGTTTAAATCATAAAATTGAGTAGAACTAACTGTTAAAACAATGATGGAAACTCAGGGTTTTTAACATTGTTTTGGGAAAAAAAAATATACTATGCAATGCCAAACTTGCTTATAAGTTTCCTGCTGTCAATATAATTTGGTAATATATAATTTCCCTCAGGTGATAATGTGATGAAAGCGGTGAATAGTGAAACTACGTTCTCTCCCGTGTCTGGATCTGTGTATCCCGGCACCACCAGCATTACATGGAAACACAGAGACAATGCTGGAGTTGTTGTGAAGGTCATTGAATGGGAGCGGGAGGATGACAGCACTGCAATTCCCAACTCCAAATTCAGATCCCACGCAAGCCTGGACAAACGCACTGGAGAACTCACTTTAAGATCTCTACAGCTCACACACACTGGAGTTTATACCCTCGACATCAACAGTAAAGAGCAAAGAAAACAATTCACTCTGACTGTTATAGGTGAGTCCAAATAAAACGTGCACATTTCATTTTCATCATCATAATTATTTACATATATTACAGCTGTGTTACAAATAATTTAGTTATCAACTAATGTTCTGGGTCATATAACAAAAATGTATTTAAATGTTAAAACATTTTTTTTAAATTATAATTTTCTTTTTGATGGGCAAAAATACACCAGTATTTTTTTATATAGTTTTATTATATTGTGAATTAGCTTTTATTTTTATATTTTTAGTTTTCATGTTAATTTTTGTTTTTTTGTTTGTAATATCTTTATGCTTTTGCCATGTTATCAGTTTTTTTTATATTGCTTTTTGGTTTGATTTATTTTTTAATTTTAGTTATTTCATTTTCCAGTTATAATTTAGCGCATCAACTTAAAAATATTTCAGTTGATTTCATTTAGTTTAAGTTTTAGATCTAACATTTTTAATTTATATTATTTAAAAAAAAATGTTTTTTTTAATTTTTTGTAATTTTGTTTTGTGCTTTTGCCATGTTTTTAGTTTTTCATAGGTTTGAATCAGTTTTAGTTTAGTTTTAGTTTTTCAGTTTATTAAACTTACATTTAACTTATTTATTTTTTTGCCAATGCAACATTCCCAATTTTCGATTAGTTGAAGTATTTCATCTAATTTTTTTGTTGTTTTTGTTTATATTATAGCTTTATTTCAATTAACAGAAGTTTTTAATAGTTTAGTTCATGATAATAACCCTACAATAAACAGGTACTTAGAGTAATGATTTTTATTAAGCGCATTACTAATTATAAATTACATACAAATACAATATATTTGGTGCATATTTACCTTTTGATGAACATTGGATCAGAATAAGTACTGTATATTATTGTAAGTACTTGTAATGTAACACATTACTTTTCATAAAAGGTAACCAAGTAACGCAATAAGTTACTTTTTGGGGGAGTAACGCAATATTGTAATTTATTACTTTAAAAGTAACTTCCCTTAACACTGTATGTGTATATATATATATATATATATATACACTGTTGTTAATTTTCATCTTAATTCACAGAGCCTTCCCGCAAACCTTATATTAAAAAAGAATGCGTATTGGGAGATGTTCCTAAATGTTCCTTGAGTTGTGATGATGATGGCCCATCTGAAAGTACAGTAATCTGGAAGAACTCGGCTGGAGAGACACTGTACAGACGAGATCGTAATACGAGGATATTAACAGTGACCAAGAGCAGTGACCCAGAAAACTCCTACACCTGCACACTAAAGAGTGCAGTGAACGAGGAGACCAGTGATCCAATGTATGAGAGAGATCTGTTTGACGGTAAGACAAAAGTAATAACATTAATCACCTTACTGGATATTATCAGGCCACAACCATAGTTTACACAAGTACACAAGCGCTTGGTATTCAGTTATTTATTTTTTTAAAGCCGAGTTTATATCCCACACTTCTGACTTTTTTCTCTCAATTCCGAGTTTATATCTTAAACTTCTGAATATTTTTCTCTTAATTCCGAGTTTATATCTTAAACTTTTGACTTTTTCTCTCAATTCCGAGTTTGCATCTCACATTTCTGACTTTTTTCTCTCAGTTCCGAGTTATATTTCATACTTCTGAATGTTTTTTTTTTCAATTACGAGTTTGTATCTCACATTTCTGACTTTTTTCTCTCAATGCCGAGTTTATATCTCAAACTTCTAACTTTTTTTTTGTTGCAATTGTGAGTTTATACCTTGTTTTTCTGACTTTACCTATTCTCGTAATTCCAAGTTTATAACTCACAATTCAGACTTTTGGTTCCGAATTATGAGTTAAAATCTCACAGTTGTTAGTCATAACATTTGAATTGTGTATATGTTTTTGTTTTATTTTTTATTTCATGGAAGAAACAAACAAGAAATACGCTGACCAGCGCTTGTATCTATATTTGCGCACTTCCGTAAAATAGGATATATATGTTAGTTATATACTATCATTTAGGTAATTCTTTAATTCACATATGCACTATGCAAGATACAATTGAATAATTCCCTTATTAATTAATAACCTTATTAATCTAATTAAAGTCATGTTTTGTGTTCACCATAAGATCTATAACATGCATTTAGAAACCAGATAGGTAAATTTTCATTTCATGCCAACTGTTTTAACCTATTTTTTCTTCAGTAGATTCCATTGCACAATCTAACATTGCAATTATCATTGCAACTGTCATCGCTGTGGTCCTTTTGTTGATCCTGTTTATATGGTAAGACTGTATTTAATCTTTCAAACATTTTAAATGTGTTTCTTTATCATCTGCTCAAAACAGCATTTTAACCATTGTCCCAAACTTGAGGAAATTTGCCATTTGCAAACTGTTTTACTTCCATAATGTCACATTTATTATAAAGCCAGATATTAAGTGAGAAAATGTAGGGCAGGACTTGATTGTATAGGAATGTTTTTAAATTGTGAAAAATGGCAGAATGAAGAGCTTCATGTTGAGTCTGCTAAAACAATGCTTAAATAATTATTAGGCTGTTAGTTAACATTAGTAGCCTATGCTGTCTGCGAGATGTCAGCAGAAATCATGCGCTCATGAATCATTCACATACAAATAAGAATGTGTATTGATAAAGTATAAATAGGGTTGAATATGATTTCATGTTGACTAATGATTAGTGTGTCCCTTCTATTCAAGGTGTTTGCTTAGGAGATGCTTGTAGAGTAAGTTTATTTTCTTTATTCCTTGTAGAAAATCATTACTGTGTGCAATATTATAGACAAATTAAATTGATCTTTGTCTCTATGGGTTCTGTGCAGTGATATACACAGCTGATGAATTCTGTCTGTTTCATGTCTGACCAATCAGCATCCAAGGTACTACTCTAAATGTTTTTAATATCATGTACATTTAAAAAACAAGCATGTTTTTTTTGTTTTTTCTTACTTACAGTTTTTCCCCACAGAAATGGCATCCATGAGTGAATGACTGATGCTCATCATAAACCTCATGGCTCTTCAAATGCAAAGACACATGTGGATCTTCTCGACACATTTGTCTGGTCATCGGCTCTAAAGCCCAGCTTTACTAAACAATCTGCTCTTAACTATCAGTGCCTTCATAACTTTGACTGTCTCCTCTGGTTCTGAATATATAGGTCTAATACTGTTACATATGCAAATACTTTTTCAAGGAGGGACAAGATGAGAATATCTTCCTGGCACCAAACAGAGAGTAGCGTATAAATAAACAAATCATTCTGATTCATTTTTCTTTTGTGGGGAAAAGCAGAGCAGTAATTTAATTCTATTTTATGTAGCTACCAAGGCAAAGGGATTGTTCTGTGCTCACATCCAAAATGTGATGAGTTTGATAAAGGGACATGAACCAATAAAATAGCAAACATTGAATGAAGTGTAAATCCTGAATAAAATAATAATGAATAAAATCCTCTGTAAAATGTGAATGCATCTAGTGTGGTTATTTTTCATGCATTATGGTAATGGTTGGTAGTCTTGCTGGAGACAGACACACACTTGTGCCAGACATTAACAATTTAATCCCACTGGTCACAATAGCCTCTGTGCACAATGGGCTGAGCGAACGTTCGATTTCATTCAGAGTTGGCATATCAATGTACGGTTATGAGCCTGTCGATTTCACTACCAGAATTTTCCCACAGAAATGGCAGCCGCCGGTAGCAGTTCTTCCTTTTCCTTTTCCCGGTGTCTTTCGGATTTACCGGCAGTGAGCGTCAGCGACATCCACAGGATGATACACTCCTCCTTCCGTTAGTTTCCATAAAATATCAGGATTCAGGAGAGGTGGTCGTCAGGGGAATGTGCTAAAGGTCGCTGACGAAAAAAGAGAAACCTCACCACTTGAGGTTTCTCTTTTTTCGTCAGCGATCTGTAGCACATTGGCCTGACGACCACCTCTCCTGAATCCTGATCTTTTATGGAAACTGACGGAAAACGGTAGAAAAGAAAACGGTACAGGCGTCACGGTTCGGTGCACGAATTCACACAGAGAATACACGGTATAAAAATAAATAAAACGCTAAATAGCGATAAATTCCGTTCTATTCGTGTTTTGAGTGAATGCAGCATAATGAACAGGCTGCGATGTCAATATTGCAATGCTGGAGTGTGTGTGTGTGTGAGAGAGAGAGAGGCGTGGGCACGATCGAACAGTGGAAACATAAAAACATACTCCGTCATTTTGTTCATACAGGACATCATTCAAACTGCAAAGTGTTTACTTATATTTGTGTACACTCGTAATAAAACACAACATCTGCATACCTTCGTGTTTTGAGTGACTGTAAATTCCGCCCTCCGTATTCTGTTCAGCCACTTAGCACATAGGATAGCCTCCTGAGGAAACCGATGGAAACTTAATACACTGTTGTGTCGACTTGAAGCCGAGCAACTTGGCACACAGCAGTGATCCTTTGAGCCGGCCACAGTTTTCATCAGTTTAAATGTACCACGTACATTGTACTCTTTCGTACACCAGCACCACTCATTTTGCGAACAACGCCGACGGCTCTGCTTTGGTTGCTAGGATGTAAATAGAACGACCGGAAATGAATACGCCAACTTCTAGACAAACCTGAAGGTTGTTCCTTCGCCTGTGCACGTAGCCAATAGTGATCGTAAAGAAAGTTACGATTTATGAAGCTCTAAAAATTTTATTGACTGCTGTTTTAATGCGTTTCCGGCAAATATGGAGAGAATAAAGGGTCTCAATGAAATTTTGTGTTGTTTCACATGTAGGGTGTCCATGTCCATAACACCAAAAAGGAGGACACATATATTTTGGCGATCGGTTTTGTTGACGGGGGTGGTGGGGGGGGGGCGCTGCACGGTTTGGAGCACATACAGTATGTTCTGTCTCGCTTGCGCGGCTCTAGATTCCAGGAGATTTTAACTAATTTACGGGCATCAAGGAGCCGCTATCAATATGCAGGATTTTTATAGGTTAATTTTTTTAAACAATTCAGCGCAACTCCAAAAAGAAGACAAATGAGTGTCCGGCTTGAGACTGTGCCGGACGCCGGACAGGGGGCTTAAAATCCGGACTGTCCGGCCAAAATCCGGACGTACTGTATGGCCACCCTATTCACATGGTTAGTGCAAAATGTCACATGACCAGAGCAGTTTCATTCTTGTTTCATGGTGGCTGCATCAAAGCTCCAACACAAAAGGTTAGTAAAGTATGTTAACATAAAGATATTACAATGATTTTTGGTACACATTATCTTTAAGGTGTCTAGTATTAATATATGAATTCACAATTATTCAGTTTTGTTGAGTGTGGTCATATAATGAGTAAAGAAGTTGATGGCAACAGTGACCGGTGGGAAAATAGATGGTTGTATTTTTATTTAAAAAAAATGTCTTTTATCTCAGTATTCATTATTGTATAAAGGTTGTTATGTTTAATAGAAACCCTAAAATGGCATGAAATAGTTTAAAATGTGTTAAATAACTGGGCTGTAGGCCTGCACATTATCCCACCCGTCACAATTGTGACGAACATAAAACACAATTTTTCACATTGCCTACTTTTCCATAAAAATTTCAAAAATAATTATTGATTATTTCAAGTGGATATTAATGACCTCATTTGGATATTTTCATGTCTGGGAAAAATTTGGGATTAAACTGGTTAATTTCACACATTTGCAATGAACGTAAGATGGCAGCACACAATGCCCGGGCTTATTTTTTTTCAAACTTCCTTATTCTGTAGCCTAGCACACCTCTGTTCTCACACCACGCCACACCTGTCTCTGAGAAAAATCTCGAAGAAAACTGAATAAAGTGTACTTTTTCTAACAAAAAATGTCACTGCATCTCTTGACGTTGATCTCCATCGTTGTGTTCTTCACCACAGAAGCTGCTTCAGGTGAGTTTTTAATGTTTTAATGGAAATAACACGCCGTTTGGCAAACCTAAACAGTTAGTGTGACAGCTTCCTCCAGTGCAAACCCTCTTTTGGCGTTAAAAAACTACTGTTAGGATTTACTAAAGACACGCAGTGAAACATTAGCGCTGAAAGGATGGACGGGGTTATTTTTGCGGATGACTATATTGCATAATGCATATGTTTCCCTTTCAGGCGTAACATGTATGACGGGAGGAGAGAATTTAAATGAATCACGCAAGGTGATTTACTGTAGATTGTGTTGGTCATTATGGAAATGATCTGACTGTGTTCTTTAATTTGCACCGTCAGTAAATCGCGCGCTAAACTTTACACACTCATCTGCGCTGTTTAGTAAATCTGACACTAAGTTCGTTATAACTAATAACTATTATCATAGTCAATATTCACATATAATACTCAAATTCACAAATATCAAAAGACCGAATAGACTGAAGAGCTCTGTATTGACCTTGTATTTTCTAATTTAATTGACCATCAAGCAAGGGATGTAGCTAGAGTTGGCTATAGCCTATATATTAACTTCCTGGAAATTACCCAGCTTGACCAGACTTTCTTGTGTAATGTTGACTAACATACTCTCTCATATTTTAATTTTTAGGTAAAGAGGAGAAGAAAGCAGTGGGTGATGAAGTTTCTTTTCGTCCAGATAAACCTCTTCCTGCTGGAGTCACCAGCATCACATGGAAACACATAAACAATGGTGTAACTATTAAGGCGATTGAATGGGAAGACGGAGGAACTACAAGCCCGAATCCGAGATTCACAGGCATCACGACTCTTGATATAAAGACCGGACAAATCACTATTACTAAACTAACAGTCGAACATTCTGGAGTTTATACCATTGACATCAGCGGTAAAGAGCAGGAACAAAGATTCACATTGAATGTTATGGGTGAGTGTCAAATCTGAAAGTTACGATGAATATGCATGTTTTTCTTTAGAGTATGTCATAAATCAGTAATGCAAGATATAATTTAATAAACTTACAATGATAATTTAAATATGTTTCCCTGGAATTGGTTTTATAACATATTTTTCTCCCCACATTAGAATCAAACAAAGGATGTGTCGTTGCTGCTGTCATTCCTTCAGTCACTATGATTATAATTATGATCCTTTTCCTATAAATGCTTTTCACGGTAAGACAACTGTTGTGTTTTATCTTTTAAAAATATTCAAATATGTTTCCATTCTTTCATCTGTGCTTATCATTTGCTAAAAAAAAAATTTAGGACCATTTATAAACTCATGAATAATTCACAGTACATCTGTATTAATAAAATTAATAAATATTCATGTTGACTGTAAATTGTAACGGCCTCCTGATTTGTTATATACCTTTAAGACGCCTTCTTTGATGCGGGAGACACAAGATCAAACTTATTTAATTTCTTTGTGGGAGATCATTGCTATATGTTTTATAATGTAAATAAAACACCTGTTTTCCCTCAGAACAGCATCTGTGAGTGTGTGATTGATGCCACACACACTTCTGCTCATCATGGACTCTCTGAATCCCAGCTTCACTGAATCAACTGGAGCTCTGAACCGTCTGTGCTTCAGAACTGGGACTGTTCCTCAACTTTCACTGTTGCTCTTTGACCTTTCTGTCTGCTGGCTGTTGCAACTTCATCTCCAGGATATGAATGTACTGTTAAATATGCAGATATTTAATTTATTAACAAGATGAGAATCTCTTACTGTCACCAACTTAAACAGAGAGTTTTGCAGGTGTGATTGTGTAGAAATAAATAGCTTCCAAAAATTGGTAATCTTATAAGAAAAACATTTTAAAAAAATACATGACATTACATTTTACACTATTTTACAGTAAATTTTCTGCTTCATTTTTCTTTTGTGGTGGAAATTTTATATTATTCTATTTTATTTAGCTAACAATCAAAGGGATTGTTTTGCACTAGTGCCAATGTGAAGAGTTTGATGTAGGACAATGTAAACATAGAATGCAGTGTAAATCACTTTGAATAAAATCCTATGTCAAATGTAAAATGTGAACGCTTTCTAATAAGACTTCTATTTTAAAACATAAATTCTAATTCAGAAGGAGATTTGTGCCACTAGTGAAGAATTTCATTTTTATTTTTAAATTAAGTTGAATCAATTTGAAATTGTGTCCATCACAGTTTTGTTTATATAATTTAATTACATATTTTCAATAAATACAAATATTTGTGTCAGGCTATCCTACTGTAAGTCAGATATTATAAAACAGCTACTGTTTTTGGGAGAACACCCCAAATATTTAGTCTAAAACGAAGGCAAAAAAGATCCAGCACAGATAGTTAATTTGTGTTATTAAAGTAGTTTATCCAGTGGTTATTTTTAATGCATTATGTATGTAGTGGTCAGGGTTGGTCGTCTTGCTGGATAGACACACACTTGTGCCAGACACTGATATCAAACATTTGCCATGAATGTCCACAAGATGGCAGCAGAACTGTAAACGCTGAACCCAAAAAAGACCAAACCGATGGAGAGAGACCTGGCACCAATATCTCGTTTCATGGGCCGGTCTGTCAGGGAGAAAAAATCCCACGCCAAATTTTGACCATTTTTTTTTATGACAAATGCATTATGCAGGTGTCGTGCCTTACTTACCCCTGAAAGGAAGTGTATCCCCGATCGCGGGAGCGCGCTCGCATTACGCAGGAGGTGTGTCATTGCTTTGTCCAAGGTAAATGAAACTATAACACGTGAATTGTTTAAGTTATCGTTTTACTGTTGTTGTTTTATCGACGAGGTTTAGCAGAGACAATTTTATATCCACAGGCTGTTTGCTTGTGAAACTATATGGTCGTCTTGGTTTTTCAGTAACTTTAGACATTCTCGTGAGAATTGATCAATTCAGTGCATGAAGTTCGATAAAATAATTTGTTTTTGATGGGCCACGTGACAGCTGTCTTTGCTAAACCTCGTCGATAAAACAACAACAGTAAAACGATAACTTAAACAATTCACGTGTTATAGTTTCATTTACCTTGGACAAAGCAATGACACACCTCCTGCGTAATGCGAGCGCGCTCCCCCGATCGGGGATACACTTCCTTTCAGGGGTAAGTAGGCAACCTTGGCACGACACCTGTCCAAAGACCCCAGATCCATCAATTAAGCAAAACAAAAATAATGTGTTACAGATGTTTTATGAACAAAAATAAATAAATTATGAGATGTATGTCAGTCTTCCAGATGGCCAGTCCACCTCTTCCATGTATATTCTTTCCTACTGTGGAAGTCAATGGGATCCATCAACTGTCTGGTTCCAACATTTTTCAAAATATCTTCTGTAGTGTTCAAAAGAAGAGAGAAACTCTTACAGGTTTGGAACAACATGAGGCTGAGTAAATGATGACAAAATTTTCATTTTGTGGTGAACTATCCCTTTAAATGACATCTTCAGTTTATGATTCTGTCAGCATAATCGCAAACTCTCTGATCACAAACAGGAAATTCTTTCTGTTTCCTCGAGACAAAACCGCAGATTCAGAACCACTTCAGCCACAGAACCAAAAAATGAGGGGCGGGGCTTATTATTTTTGTAAAAAAAAAAAGAATATATATATATATATACACATATTTTTGTTCAATATAAGCTGTTTTCACATGGATTTTGATCGGATCCATGTCTACAATATTTAACAACAATACTTCTAAATAAAGTCACTTTTCCATTCATATAATATGCATACGATATCAAAATTTTAAAACATAGCCTATTGATCATGCTGAATGTCAGGTTATACTACAAGGATAGGCTATAGGCTACAACCATACACCGTTATTATATTGAGGATATTTGTTGAAAGGTTTAATATACTTTGAAATACAGATGCACAGGCACTATTGGATGTATTTTTGTCATTGGTTGTTGCGTTAAATCTTACCCAGATACAATAGTGCTATTTTCTGATTGGCTATTGTGTAGCTCGACGAACAACACGAGAGGGGACGCGCTTGATTCCTGCCGGTTCCACAGTGAGAGCGGCGCGGCCATATTACAAATAGTTTTTCAGTTTGAGAAATACAATGTGTGGCGCTCAATGCGTGACACTTGAGAGCCCTGCAGATGCCCCATATTGTGTCTAAAATGAAGACGAATGATGCTGGTTTTGTTGTATTTTAGCTGCAGGTACAGACAGCTCTCTCTCAGTTACAATGTAAAACAATCATCTGTGTGGCCAATACCCACCCTAGCTCTCGCACTGGCCTCATCGAGATTGTTCGTTAAATAGTGAACAGACATATTTTTATGAGCACCCATTGTTTATTTGCCATTTTGTGCAATTTCTGTATGTTTCTATATTATTACACTTGTTTCCCTGCATTTTTCAGGATTTACGCACCTTTGGCATGACATCTGGATAGCAGTCACACACATCTTAATTCATGTTGTTTCTTTATTCTCTTTATACATTATATTTATGTATTAATTTCTTTATATATTGGTAACACTTTACAATAAGGTTTCATTAGTTAACATTAGTTAACATGAATAATGAACTGCACGTGTACAGCGTTTATTATTTTTCGTTAATGTTAATTTCAACATTTATGTCTGTCTGCACCTCTTTTACTTGGTCTTGACTGCTCAGACCAAAATCTGATATGTCCTGACAGAGAAAGTATCTAGAGAAAGTGAGAAAGTGGATTGAACACTTAAAAAAAAAAAAAAATTGCAATCATCATTTGGCCATAAACATGTATCTATTTTAAAAGCAAAGAGACTGACTGGATATCACAACTATGGAAGAGACTTATATTTCTCTGTACTAAATGTTGTGCTTTATACTTAAGATTGTTAGTTCATGATCTTCATTATGTAACAGGTATCATGACCAGTCATTTATACAGTATATTTTATTCCCAAAGGATTCAGAAACTTTCAAATTATTAAAACGTATATATCAAATTTAACTATGTCTTTGAATCTTTTAATAATGCATGCATAGCAGGGCTTTATTCCTAGAGCGTGTACATAAAGTCAGCAGGAGACAAATGAATACAGTAACAATGCATCACTTTAGATCTCTTGTTGAAACAATTCTCAAAATTAATAGCTTGCAACTAAACTGTTTTGAAAGAATTACAGTAGGAATGGTAAGATCACAGAACTTGTGTCTGCAACTTCATACCTCAGCTTTCTCCTAAATCTTAATCAATAAAACTACATAATATATGCAGCTTAAAACAAAACAGATGTCTCCTATATATGCACGTCATTATCATCATTATCAGTTGAATGTGTGGTGGACAGGACATGAAAATCCATAAATACTAAAATAAATGTTTGTTCACAGGTGGACTAAACAGCAGTTAATAAACTATTGCTTAAACTGATCTTTAACTTCAGTAAACACACCGAAACGAACCAATCAACTGTGGTTGAAAGCTGATGATGTAACATGCAGGTAGGCACTCCCTCATGTGATGCTGATTGGTCGATTGATAAGCTTAAATCTGATTGGCTAAAGAGTATGACTGATCAGTGAGTGTAGGAGGAGAGCCTGCCAGGAAAGTCACAAAAACACACAAATCCAAGGTGATTGTGAATGACAATTTGCACATTCACATTCAAGGATGAACTCGTAAATTTTAAACATTCAAAGTTTTTTGTGCACAGTTATATATCTAAGAATTGTGTTTTGCATTTGTGAAATGTATTTTATGAATATATAATTTTATTTTGCGCATGTGAATTGATTTTTGTGAATATATTTTTTTTTCACGCACATGATTTTTTTTTTGTGCAAATGAATTTTGTTTCATGCATGTGAAATTGTCTACCCATATGTGAATCAAGTTTTTTGCATGAATTAATAATGAGACTGATCTGCTTCCATAAAGACTGTCACTGACTGTAAACTCGACCATAAATAACTAATATTAACTTATCTGATATAATTGTAACATACTTGTGGTTACCGACGCACACGAATACAACCTGAAGCTTAACTTATATAGGTGAAACTCGAAAAATTTGAATATCGTGCAAAAGTTCATTTATTTCAGTAATTCAACTTAAAAGGTGAATCTAATATATTATATAGACTCATTACGTGTGGTCATGTCCGAAAATTGTCAAGACGCATGCGCTTTTGGCTCGGAGAAGAATATTACTTGACTGGAAATCAAGTAAACCACCTTTAGTTTCACTCTGGCTTAGTGGTGTGATGCTGTTTTTGAAACTGGAGAAAATGAAATATTCTCTTAGAGGATCCACCAAACGTTTTTATTCTGTATGGACCCCAATGATTTCATATTTTGAAAAGGACGTAACTCTTCCCACAAACTAAAACTAATACTGTTATTAAAAGGCCTGTGCACATTGGAACGGATAACGCAACTGGGCTAACAGTGATGTAAAATATTTTCTCACTGTTTGTAATATAACAACTTCGAGATTCTGTTTTTCCGTTTTGTATTTTTTTTTCATTTGTTTTTTGTTTATACATTGTTTATTTATTTTATTATTATATTTTATATTGTTTATTTATTTATTTTCCCTTTTTTTCTTTCTCTGTTCAGTGGGTGGGTTGTGGGAAAGGGGGAAAATTGTAAAAACAAGGAGCATTGTTAACTCTTTCTGTATATGATACGTCACTCTGTTCTTCCTTCAATAAAAATATTATTTAAAAAAAGTATCATGAGATTGTCAGCGGTGCATTTAGCTGTTCATTAGTGCTGTTGATATCAGTTTTTTATCTGAATATTTTTAATATATAGGAATCAGGTATACAATAAGACGTCAAAAGATGTTTAAAATTATTTATAAAAAAAGAAAAGAAAAAAAGAAATAAAGCCAAATTCTAAAAGGATATATTAGATTAGCAATTCTATTATACTAGACCGAAAGTCCGAAGTGCGCCATTTGGGACAGGGAAGACCAACAGTGTCAGGTGTTTTTTTTATTTTACTTCCTTATTCTGTATCCTACCTCTGTTCTTACACCACACCTCTGCGTGTTTGTGTCTCTGAGCAAAATCTCGAAGAAAAGTGAATAAAGTGTACCTTTTCTAACAAAAATGTCACTGCATCTCTTGACGTTGATCTCCATCACTGTGTTCTTCACCACAGAAGCTGTTTCAGGTGAGTTTTTAATGGAAATAGTACGCTATTTTTGGCAAACCTAAACAGTTAGGGTCAGATTTACTAACAGCTTCCTCCAGTTCAAACCCTCTTTTGGCGTCAAAAAAACTACTCAGGATTTCCTAAAGACACGCAGCGAAAAATTAGCGGTGAAAGGATGGACAGGTATTTTTGCGGCTGACCATATTGCATATGAGTTCCCCTTTCAGGTGTAACATTTATGTCGGGAAGAGAGAAATTAAAGGAATCAATCAAGTTGATTTACTGGTAGATTGTGTTGGTCATTATGGACATGATCTGACTGTGTCTGTGTTCTTTAATTTGCACGTCGTCAGTAGATCTCGCGCTAAACTTTACACTCTCATCTGCGCTGTTTTGCTCTCTCACGCTAATTTGCCCTGTTTCGTAATTCTGTCCCTATAAATTAATTATAACCAAGGGCGTAGGTTTGGTTTTGAAAATGGTGGGGACATTCCCAGAAGGTGAGGAATCAGGAAATTAGTTTGACCTTAACGATACGTCAATGAATTCTGTTATGGTAAGGGAGTTTAACAGAGACTTAACTTTACTCCGTTCATAGTGCAATGCAATAGTGCAATCACTGTCTTTTTCCTTGCTTTTTGAAGAAGCCAAACACATGTCTGCATCTGTCATTAAAGGGATAGTTAAGGGGATAGTTCACCCAAAAATTCTGTCTCTCCCACAAGTTGTTTCAAACCCTTATGAATTACCTTCTTCTACTGAACACAAAAGAAGATATTTTGAAAAATGTTGGTAACCAGACAGTTGATGGACCCCATTGACTTCCACAGTAAGAAAAAAAATACTATGGAAGTCAATGGGGCCCATCAACTGTCTGTCTAGTTACCAACATTCTTCAAAATAACTTCTTTTGTGGTCAGCAGAAGAAAGAAACTGGTTTGAAACAACTTAATGATGGCAGAATTTTCAAGGAAACTATCCCGCTAACAGAAATTAACTTTTGGCATATTTGTTTCACATCATTACTGTCCAGTTTGTCCTGTTGGACATGACACACAACAACTTGTGCCATTGTTCTAAGCCATGTTTTCAGTGTCCTAAGAGCAATGGACGAAGGGTTTTGGAACGCAAGGCTGCGGAGCATTCTACCCAAAATCTGATTAGATCGTTCAGCCTGCCCGTCAGTCTGAGGATGGAATCCTGACGACAAACTGGCAGTGGCTCCAATCTGTCGACAGAACTCCCTCCAAAACTGAGAGGCAAACTGTGGCCCCCTATCTGAAACAACATCAGTAGGAAGGCCATGAAACTTGAAGACATGATTAAACACCGACTGGGCCGTTTCCTTGGCGGAAGGTAATTTGGGAAGTGGAACGAAGTGAACGGCTTTAGAAAATAGATCCACTACCATCAGAACAACGGTGTTCCCCATGGATGGAGGAAGACCCGTAACAAAGTCTAAGGCTATGTGTGACCATGGGGGCGACGGAGTCGAAAGGGGTCGGAGTAACCCGGCAGGAGGCGAGTTACCCGACTTAGTTTGGGCGCAGATAGGACACGAAGACACGAAACGGCGGATATCACGTTCTCTAGTAGGCCACCAAAACCTTTGACGAATGACGGCCAGAGTACCCCTGACACCAGGGTGAACAGCTATTCTGGAGGAATGACCCCAAGGAAGAACTGCTGGATTAACGGATACAGGAACGAATAGTAAATGTTTTGGACACTGTCGAGGAGTGACAGCACGGTTCAGGGCCTGTTTAACCACCCGTTCGACCCCCCAAACAGTAACCCCAAACATACACCTAGGGGGAAGGATGTTCTCCTTGGTTGAGGCATTCTCTGAGGAGTCGAAAAGGCGGGACAGGGCATCAGGCTTTAAGTTCTTAGAGCCGGGTCTATAAGAAATAGTGAAATCGAAACGGCAGAAAAAAAGAGCCCAACGAGCCTGACGAGCATTAAGTCTCTTAGCGGACCGAATGTACTCAAGTTTCGATGATCAGTCCAGACTATGAACGGATGCGACGCTCCCTCCAACCAATGTCGCCACTCTCCCAACGCCAACCGAATGGCCAACAACTCACGATTACCCACGTCGTAGTTGCGCTCAGTAGACGAGAGACGATGCGAAAAGAACGCGCACGGGTGAACCTTATTGTCCAGGGGCGAGCGCTGCGAAAGCACAGCGCCTACCCCCACGTCAGAAGTGTCGACCTCGACGATGAACTGTCTCTCGACCTCAGGTTTAATAAGGATGGGGGCGGTGGTAAATAGGGTCTTCAAGCGGTCAAACGCAGCCTGGGTCGCCTCGGTCCAAGCAAAACGGGACTTGACCGAGGTGAGCGCAGTAAGAGGAGCGGCAACCTGACTAAAGTTCCGAATAAACCGTCGGTAAAAATTAGCGAAGCCTAAGAAGCGTTGGAGAGCGATACGGGAATCGGGCACGGGCCAATCAGTGACGGCTCGGACCTTAGAAGAATCCATACTTATTCCATCGGCGGAAACGACAGACCCCAGAAAAGTAACGGACTGAGAATGGAAAGTGCATTTCTTGGCCTTAACAAAGAGGCGGTTCTCTAAGAGACGCTGCAGGACACGACGAACATGCATGACGTGCACCTGGAGAGAGGGTGAGAAGATGTGTATGTCGTCAATGTAAACAAACACGAAGACGTTAAGCATATCTCTCAGAACATCATTAACCAGAGCCTGAAAAATAGCTGGGGCGTTGACCAACCCGAACGGAAGGACTCGATATTCAAAGTGCCCGAGGGGCGTGTTAAACGCGGTCTTCCATTCATCTCCCTCTTTAATACGTACTAAATGGTACGCATTACGCAGATCTAGTTTTGTGAAAACCTTCGCCCCCTCCAAGATCTCGAAAGCAGAAGACATGAGGGGCAAGGGGTACCGGTTCTTTACTGTGATGTCATTCAACCTCCGATAATCAATGCAGGGGCGTAAGGACCCGTCCTTTTTCTTCACAAAAAAAAATCCAGCGCCAGCAGGAGAGGAGGAGGAAACGATGGTACCAGCCGCTATAGACTCGGAAAGATACTTCTCTAATGCCATACGCTCGGGGGCTGATAAAGAGTACAATCGTCCGCGAGGAGGAGTGGTACCAGGAAGGAGATCGATAGAGCAATCATAAGGTCGATGGGGAGGAAGAGAAGTGGCCCGGGAGCGACTGAACACCGCCCGCAGATCGAGGTACTCCCCCGGCACTCCAGACATATCCCCAGCCTCCTCCTGAAACACAGAAACAGAATAAACAGGAGAAACAGCAGACACTGAACACTCAACATGACAAGACAAGCTCCAAGAAAGAACAGAACTGTTAGGCCAATTAATATGGGGATTGTGTTTAGCTAGCCAAGGATGGCCTAAAGCTATGGGTGTAAAAGTAGAATGAAAAATAAAAAAATAAATTGTCTCTTGATGGTTTCCTGATATGGTGAGACTCACCGGCTGAGTGATACGACGAACCTTTGAAATGATGCTACCGTCCAGAGCGAGCACAGGGGTAGAGTCTTTAAGGTCAGAAAAATGAATACCCTGTCTTTGGGCCCACTCCTCGTCGATAAAACTAGGCTCAGCACCAGAGTCTATAAGGGCCAAACAAGATGCCGAAAAGGATGACCAGCGGAGAGTGACCGGAAAGGTGGTGTGTGTCCCGGTCTTGGATGTGGGGAAGAAAGTAGCTGCGCTCGCCAGTACTCCCCCGATTACTGAGGAGCTCTGGCTTTTACTGAGCAGGACGACACAAAGTGACTACCCGAGCCACAGTAGAGGCAGAGACGGTTAAGTATCCGTCGTTGACGTTCAGCTGTTGAAATGCGGATTCCTCCAAGCTGCATAGGCTCAGTATCTGACTCACCGCGAGTAGCAATGGAAAGAGTAGGCGGGGTTATAGGTCGTTCAGACCTCGAGCTCCGAGTGTGCCGACGCATCTGGAAGCGCTTGTCTAGGCGAATAGCCAACTCCACCAGCTGATCAAACTGGTCAGGAATCTCACGGGCATAAATCTCGTCTTTAAGGCTGGGGTTAAGTCCTTCTAGAAAGTGAGCAACAAGAGCTGGTTCATTCCAGCCAGACGAGGTGGCCAGGGTGCGAAACTCTATGGCATAGTCTGCAGCAGAACGACCTCCCTGTAGCAACACAGCGAGCACACGAGAAGCCTCTTGTCCATGTACAGAGCGATCGAACACCTTGATCATCTCCCGTTTGAACAGCTCAAAATCCTCAGTGAGATCCGAAACCATCTCCCAGACGGCAGTCCCCCACTCACGTGCTCTTCCTGTGAGGAGGGAGATCACGTAGGCGATGCGCGCACGGTCTCGTGCATTGGTGGTTGACTGTAGGGAAAACACCACCTCACATTGAGTGAGAAAAGAGCGGCATGCAGTGGGCTCACCGGCATAGCATGGAGGGTTGTTGATCCTGGGCTCAACTGGGATGTCACGGGAAACAGGTGCCTCAAGATGATGGCGATGAAGACGCATAGACAATTCGGTAACCTGAGGAGCCAAACCCTCCACGGCACGACGGGTCCCGGAGATCTCCTCGTCGTGTCTCCCCAGCATAGGTCGCTGGGCCTCGATAGCCGCGCGAAAAGGTGCCTCCTCCACTGGGTCCATCCTGGTCAGTTTATTCTGTCACAGTTCGAACAGAGGACTCAAAAGCAGAGGTAATGCAAATAACAGAGTTTATTTCTTTGTAACTGGAAATAAGGAGACCGCCGTCAAAGGACGCAGATCTGACAAAAACGAAAACAAAAATGCTGTCCTAGTAAATAGTTGGATCAGCGCCGGCAAGGAGGCGAGCAGCAACTGAGAACTCCTCCCGTGTCCAATGTATGACACTCACGGATGGCAGGCAAGCTGGTGATCCTCAGACAGCAGATGAACTGGGTAGAGAACAATGGTGAATCTCCAAACAACTCTCACACACCTCGACAGGACAGGATAGGACAGGACAGGATGCAGACACTCGTGAGAGAATATATTGGTAGGTATGTAAACGAAGAGACAAAGCGAAAGCTCAACGTATAACAATAAACTGACAAGGAAGCAGAGAAAACAGTGACTAGAAATAGTCGAGTAAATTAGAGAGGAAGCGAGCACAGGTGAGACAGGATCACTGTAAGTGTTAATTGCTATGGGTAACAGCTGCGAGAAGAGAGATAGGGAAAAATCATGAATGGGAACAACTATGTGTGTGCGCAGCGCGAAGGCTGAGGTAATGATGAACAGCTGGGCGTGTGTGCGTGTGTAACACTACGGAAATAGAGAGGAAAGAAGCTGATTCATGACAATAGGCCTATCCCATAAAGGATTTCGGAAATTGCCATCTTTGTGGGGACATTTTGTCTTGGTCCCTACAAAAATGGCAATATATACGAAAATCTTGTCCTTGTGGGTACTATTTTCTTTTTTCCCTTTTTTGGAAAATGGCTTATAAATCATACTAAGTGATGTTTTTGCTACGTTTCAGTGCTCTTTGCGCGCCCACACACACAATAACGAATATTTTTGCCACTTATCCCGCGATTGTCATACATTATATATTGTAAAAACTGACCTGTCCCCGAATCATTATTTGACACGATGTGCCCCGTATTTTTGTGCACAGAACTGTAGATTACTCCCTAGTTTACCGCATCTAGGTTTCCTTCGGAGGAGCTTTGCCGCTTTCCACGAGTAGCATCTGCCTGCAAAAACGGAGGCTGCATTTTCAGGACCCCACTTCTAGGACCGCATTTCTAGGACCCTAGGTTTTTAGTGACAACGCCACCTACCGAATTAGAGGACCAGCGAAGATGGATGACATTCAGAGTGAGTATCAAATGCGAATCAATTTTTATTTGTTTAGCTTTAAAAACAATTGTGATGCATTTAATTGGAAAGTTAATTGGAAAGTCTTGAATGCATAGCCATCATATATTAGCCTCTAATGCTGGAAAATGAATTGTTAGCACGTTCATTTAACGGAACTGTTGCATGATAAGCCTGTGTTGACTTATTTACAGCACAATAAACTGTAGCATGTTCGTTCTGAAAGCTTGTTAATTACTCATTGTTTTTCCATTTTAATTCAGTTAAAATAATCGTAATGTTTTCACTGTCACATGCTCACAGTCAGCCTGTTTAACGTTACCCACAATACATGTTATGTGTACGTCTCTTCATTTTCACATGGTTTTATAAAGTTGGTTGAGACATATGACATTTTAATAGTCAGACATATCAGAGAGGCCATTATAATAATTGACTGTTAAAATCCCACGTGTTAGATTGTGTCATTTACTGTATACTGTACTCTATATGAAGTGCATCAAGGACACAGCTCAGGGTAGGGAATAGTATGACAAAAGATAAGTAAATAAATTGGTTAAGTACTAGGCTTAGGCCGAATTTATGTCTATTTATTTATATGAAATTAACTTTAAAATGTTTTTCAAGAAACACATAACAATCCAAGAAGGGAGATCCTTTCCTGATCGGTAGGTAGTGCTGCTGCATACATCACAATGTGTGCTTTAAATCTTATTTATATATATGGTCAGGAAAAGTCGTGTCAATAATATTATTTCTATTCAGATTTCTTGCATTTCTTTCTATTATTTTTTTCTCAGTTCAGATGGGCTTTATTGACATGAGTGTTTCTAGAACCTTTGTTCCCACAACATCAAAATCATTTTTTTCCAAATCTTTGAACAGTATGCAATAATTGTATTATGAACATTAATTGGTATGAAGATTGATATCATTATTTTTATCATTATCATTACTCTGTGGTAACTAAGATCTTTTAAATATATAATTAAAAAAAAATTAGAGCGTAGAACATGTTCAACTAAATGTTCCTTATTTAATTCACTTCTCTTTCTCTCTCTTAGGAGTCAGTGATGATGTTGTCCATGTGTTTGTCCATCCATTCAAATTTGTTTTTGTGTGTGTTCAAGTTCAGTTGTTATATATTATTTTGTAAAATATTTTGTGTTCAATTTCAGTTGTTATATATTATTTTGTAAAATATTTTGTGTGTTCAAGTTCAGGTGTTATATATTATTTTGTAAAATACACAATCTTAAATCTACCCCCAGAGTCATCCTTGTCTTCCCTCTGTACTTGAAAATGTGGTCCATCTAGTGACTGAAAAGACAATAACATGATTCCTTGTTTATTTTACTTGAGTTATTATAGTATGCTACTTAGACCCAATAAATTCTCAACATTCCTAGGAACCTGGTTTAATTGCAATAATGATAGTATTTTGGTGTAATAAAACTTGAAAAAAAAACCCTGTAATGTAGTTAAAACTGGGTGGAAATACTGCCTTGACGGCACTTTTTTCGGTCCTCCAAAACTAGGGTCGTGTAAATGCGTTCCTGGGACTGCGGTTCTCCGACTCGGTAGGTGGCGCTGTCACAAAAAACTAGGGTCCTAGAAATGCTGTCCTAGAAGTGGGGTCCTGAAAATGACAGATAATATTGCTTCGCACAACCAAATGTAGCTACAGCCTCTCACAAGTTAGAAAGAAAATACAAAGCCAATCAGTTTAACGATGTGTGTTAAGCAGGCGTTACCTAGATCTATTAACCGTTTGTGTTCCAGGATTTGCGCATTTTTCTCAGTACCCTCTTGTAAAAGATTTTAATCTAAATGAGATGTTTCCTGGTTAAATAAAATAAGAAATACATAAAACCCACAAGACCCAACCAGGCAACAGTGGTTATTTAAATATATTTTAATTTTTGATCGAAATTATTGCTAGGCAAAAATCAGTGTCACTGGGTATTGGTATTCCCTAGCGTCCCTACTAAATTCTACGCCCCTAAATTCTAATTTAATTTACCATCTAGCAAGGGATTTACAGTATACTTCCTGGAAATTACCCAGCTTGACCAGACTTTCTTGTTTAATGTTGACTAACATACTCTCTCATATTTTGATTATTAGGTGAAGAGAAGAAGAAAGCAGTGGGTGATGGAGTTTCTTTTCGTCCAGATAAACCTCTTCCTGCTGGAGTCACCAGCATCACATGGAAACACATAAACAATGGTGTAACTATTAAGGCGATTGAATGGGAAGACGGAGTAACTGATATCCCGAATCCGAGATTCAAAGACATCACGACTCTTGATACAGAGACCGGACAAATCACTATTACTAAACTAAAAGTCGAACATACTGGAGTTTATACCATTGACATCAGCGGTAAAGAGCAGGAACAAAGATTCACATTGACTGTTATGGGTGAGTGGATGCTGATTATTATATTCATTAATATTAATATTATAAATGCATCATATTATAACATACAGCAAAATAAAAAAACAATGATGGCATCAGATTGTAATACCATGATATTTTGATTAACACCATGATAGGCTACTTTGATTAATACCGTGGTATTTACATGGTACTCCAAGATACTTTCAAGAATACCACATGTCCAAAAATCACTGTAGCATTATAGTACTTTTTCTGTAAGTTATGGTTTTGTTTAGTAACTGGATTTTACCCTCTAATACCATCATTGTACTATGGTACTGTCACTGTACTTTTTGCAATGCTAGTGTAGTTGTGTTTGATTTAATTATGTTTCTTTATATTTGTTTTATTGTTTCTTTCACAGAACGGGTCCCCAAACCTGTGATTAAAATAGAGAAGAGTGATAATAACTCTGTTGTGTATTTAATATGTGAGTACAATGAAACAATGACCTGGAATAATTCTGCTGGAGAAACACTGAACGGTTCAGCGCACCAGCCGAAAGGAGAGTTCATTAATGTCACAAAAACAGGAAATCCAGAAATCTTCTACACCTGTACACTCCAGAACGCAGTGAGTGAGGAGACCAGTGATCCGGTCTATGAGAGAGATCTGTTTAAAGGTGAGACACTGGATGGACACCAAACACAGCCTGTATGCAAGAAGTATATACTTATGCTTTTATTTAGATTATGCAATCATTCAATAATGCAAGATGCAATTTAATAACCTTATAAGCAGAGATGTATAGTAACAAAGTAGAACTACTTCACTACTGTACTTAAGTACTAAAAGGCTGTATCTGTACTCTACTAGAGTATAATTTTTTTTCTCCAACTTCCACTTTTACTTCAGTACATATTTTCGATGAGTTTAAAGGGGTGGTAAAACACGATTTCACTTTTCTAACTTTAGTTAGTGTGTAATGTTGCTGTTTGAGCATAAACAACATCTGCAAAAATACAGCACTCAAAGTTCAAAGCAAACGGAGATATTTAGTTTTAAAGAAATCAATTTCTTTGGACTGACGTCAGCAACCCCAATAAACCCCTACTCCAAGAATACTAAATAAGGGGGGCGAGGCCATTTTATATTGCGTTGGAGAAGAGTTATTGTGGTATAGGAGTGTTGTTGCCGCTGCAATGTCATCGAAACGCTGTTATTTTCATCAGTGCCCGGATTGCAGGTCCACTTTGTTCAGCCTTCCTAGGGTCGCGGGAGTCAGGGATCAATGGTTAATTATTACCCAAATCTCGCTCTCTGTGCGGCACATTTTACGGAGGAAAGCTTCCACAATCGTGGCAAGTTCAATGTAGGATTCGCACGACGGCTTTCCTGAAAGATGGAGCAGTTCCAACTTTAAAAACAAAAGCTTTTGTTTACGGGCCACAATCTGTAAGTATGATTTATTTTTCGTCGATGTGTTTTCCTGTAATAGTTCGTATTGTTAATTGTACGTTGTAGCAATGAAGTAAACAAATGACAACGCTGTTTGGCTCTGCTGGTTTGTTAAATGCTCATTCATACTTAGCGTTATCCGACAAACACCTAACGTTACAAACTTTTTTTAAATCTCAACAGCGAACTTGGAATTAGAGTAAATTATTCTTTGATTAGAGCTTTTATGTATTGTTTATCGCTTGTTTATCTACAGGCATGCTAAACATGGTTCTGTGTTTGATTTGGCTACTGCAGTAAAGCCAATATTTAGTGTTCGTTTTGGGTTAATAGTTCTGGCGACAGATCTTTGTCTGCAATCGTTCTAAAAATACAAAAATAACCGTGCCATACAGTCAGTAACGATAGATCCGCAGTCTTTACTAGAAAAAAATCCCTTTGAGGACTGTAGTATAATTTGTTAGAATGATTATATGAAATTGTTGTTTATGAAGCTTGTTTTTTTGTAATACTATAATAATTAGTACAATTAAATAACAGCGTATCTAAAAGGTAATGAGACAACAAAAAACAAACCTTTCTGAAACGTCGTTTAACAGCCGTTCCCTTTCAGTCGATAACGTCGGACGTAGTCGACGCCGACTGAAATGGGATCACGCTAGGGAGCCTATCGTCTTCGAGTATTATTGAACGAGCCAATACACATTGGCGTGCGAGATTTGCATCTCACACTCCGCCCCGCAGCGCGGGTATAAATACGGAAGTGGATGCACGCACCATTTGCTTTTCGCTTCGGAGCCGAGCTTCATGTCTGGATCTGAAGAGTGTTGTTGTACAACGAGCGAGTGTGTCGGCGCTTCTTTGGGAAGTCTCTCCTGGTGTCGGTGGTTACAGCGCGAGTGCAGCGGTGATCGCGAGCTTTAAGCTCTCAACTGCTGTTTTCACAGCAACCAAATTTCTGTTTGTGTTTGTTTGTCTGACGGTCGGTTGAGGGCGAGAAAGTGAGTGCTTCACTGGTACAGGGTGCACCATTCCTGTGTCAGTGTTGCCGCGGTCATTCCGCTGTGTGCTCCGGCACTGGTGAGAGTTTTTCACTTCCTAAAAGAGCAACACGGGTGCGTTTGCGTCTTTTTCAAGATGTCATTCCGCCCGTGCAGTTTCTGGGTGCGGTCGTTCCCTGTCTCTCTCTGATGGCCACAATTGTTGTATCACGTGTTTGGGCTTACAGCACGCTGAGACAGCTTTTGTGGACAGCTCATGTTTTCACTGTGGGAACATGACTGTCGCAGTGTTGAGGGCGAGACTCGCCTTCGTCCGCGGAGAGCGAGTCCCCATTACCATGCCCCACCCCCGGGTGCTGCATGGGATGGGTGACCGGAGGGTAGTGTTGGATGTCCCGCCCGGTAACCATTCCCTGTGGGCTCCTCACCCCTCCCTTCCACTGCTACCATTGGAGCCTCCGGTGTTATCTGCTGGTCCATCTGTAATGGGTGGGCCAGCGGTTTCACTCGGGGCTCCCCTGGAGGACAGGATGTCGATTGCAGCATCGGAGGGTGAGCTGATGTCTGGAGATGACGACTCGGCTGCGTTGTCTCCCTCCGGGAGTTCAAAGTTGCCCGAGCCGGATCCAGAATTATCAGCTATGCTGAAACGGGCCGCCGAGGCTGTCGGGCTCGAGTGGAACCCTCCACCGTGTCCTGTTCAGTCTCGGTTGGATGATTGGTATCTCGGGGCGGGCCGTGCTGGTTCTCAGCCCGCCGCCCCAGTGCCCTTCTTTCCCGAAGTGCATGAAGAGCTTACTTGGTCGTGGACGGCACCTTTTACTGCTGAAAACGACTTAAGTAGTTCTTCCTCCCTCACTACCCTTGTTGGAGGAGCGGTGAAGGGTTATGAGGCTATCCCTCCAGTGGAGCGGTCTGTTGCGACTCATTTATGTCCAACGGCCGCTGCATCCTGGGTGGGGGATCCTTGTTTCCCCTCGCAGGCCTGTGAGTTCGCGTCAGGATTGGCGGTCAGAGCTTACAGAGCTTGCGGGCAAGCCGCTTCCTCTTTGCATGCCTTGGCGTTGTTGCAGGTCTACCAGGCCAAGACACTCATGGACATGCACGAGGGTAGTTTGGATCGGGCGCTCATGAGTGAGCTCCGCACCGCCACTGACCTCGCCCTCCGGGGTACGAGCGTCGCGGCGTGTGCGGTCGGTCTAGCGATGTCCACTTTGGTGGTCCAGGAACGCCATCGTTGGCTCAGCCTGGTTGAGATGGCGGATGCGGACAAGGTTCGGTTCCTGGACTCCCCAATTTCCCAGGTTGGGTTGTTCGGCGACGTGGCGGAGAGCTGCGCCCAACAGTTCTCTGCCACCCAGGTTCGGACGGAGGCTCCCCGACACACCCTATCCCGGCGGCCCGCTGTTGCCTCCACCCTGCCGCCGGGGATAGTCCCTCCGCCCGTTCGTCGCCGTGGGCGCCCCCCTGCCGCTGCCTCCGGTTCCGCGGGGTCTCCGCAACAGCCTTCACCCAGGCCCCAGCGTAGAACCAGCAGCAGGCAGGCCGCCCAGTCTGTCTCAGTCACTGCCCAGCCAGGGGGCGAGTGTCAGAAACGTTCCTGAGACAGGCCACCCAGGGATGGGGGGACTAACTCTTCAGCGGCTCACTCAGACCCCGCTTCGGGCCGCCCACGGGCCTTCCGAGCCGGGTCCCTGTCCTCCACCGCGCTGCCCCACCCCGGGTATGCCTGTGTTACCTTTGGTCCCTCTGGTCCGGTTCGTCGAGGCCTGGAAAGTGCTCTCCAACCCGTCCGGCTGGCTCCTCCGTACCATCAGGCTCGGCTACACGATTCAGTTCCGCCGGAGTCCGCCCAAGTACAGTGGCATTCGCCACACTTCAGTGTCGAGCGAATCTGCTCCTGTCATGCGCGCGGAGATCGCGGTCCTGCTGGCGAAGGACGCGATAGAGCCGGTGTCGGTAGCCGATATGAAGGCCGGCTTTTACAGCCCGTACTTCATTATACCCAAGAAAGGGGGTGGGTTGCGACCAATCCTGGACCTGCGAGTCCTGAATCGGGCCCTTCACAAGCTCCCGTTCAGAATGCTGACGCAGAAACGCATCTTCCAATGTGTCCGTCCCCAGGATTGGTTTGCAGCGATCGACCTGAAGGACGCGTACTTTCATGTCTCCATCCTGCCGCGACACAGGACATTCCTGCGTTTCGCGTTCGAGGGTCAGGCATATCAGTACAAAGTCTTACCCTTCGGGCTGGCCCTGTCACCCCGTGTCTTTACGAAGGTCACGGAGGCAGCCCTCGCTCCCATGAGAGAGCAGGGCATTCGCATTCTCAACTATCTCGACGACTGGCTGATACTAGCTCAGTCTCGGGAGCTGTTATGCGAACACAGGGATTTGCTGCTCCAGCACATCAGCCAGTTGGGTCTTCAGGTCAACTGGGAGAAGAGCAAACTCGCCCCTGTGCAGAGGATCTCTTTTCTCGGTTTGGAGCTGGACTCGGTCCAGCACACAGCGCGCCTCACAGAGAATCGCGCCCGGTCGGTGCTGAACTGCCTGAATTTTATCAAGAGCAGAACAGTGGTTTTTCTGAAACATTTTCAGAGGCTCCTGGGGCATATGGCAGCCGCAGTTACGCCGCTCGGCCTGCTTCATATGAGACCACTCCAGCACTGGCTTCGCGACCGAGTCCCGAGGTGGGCGTGGCAGAGAGGCACGCTCCCTGTGAAAATCACCCCGGCCTGCCTCCAAACCTTCAGCCCGTGGTCAGACCTTTCGTTTCTCCAGGCCGGTGTGTCCCTAGAACAAGTGTCCAGGCATGCTGTGGTTTCCACAGACGCCTCCAACACCGGCTGGGGGGCCACGTACAACGGGCATGCAGTAGCTGGCAACTGGACGGGGTCCCACCTGCATTGGCACATCAACTGCCTCGAGTTGTTAGCAGTGCTCCTTGCTTTGAGACGCCTCAAGACGACGCTGCTCGGCAAACACGTACTGGTCCGTACGGACAACACTGCGACCGTTGCGTACATCAACCGCCAAGGTGGTCTACGTTCCCGTCGCATGTCACAACTCGCCCGCCACCTCCTCCTATGGGGTCAGAAGCATCTGAGGTCGCTTCGTGCCGTTCACATCCCTGGCCTGCTCAATCGTGCCGCCGACGAGCTCTCACGACAGATTGTGGCCTCGGGAGAATGGCGGCTCCATCCCCAGGCGGTCCAGCTGATATGGGACCACTTCGGGGCCGCGCAGATAGATCTGTTTGCCTCTCCGGACTCGTCCCATTGCCAGTTGTTTTATTCCCTCGAGACGGATGCACTGGCTCACAGCTGGCCCCGGGGCCTCCGCAAGTATGCGTTTCCCCCAGTGAGCCTTATTGCACAACTACTGTGCAAAGTCAGGGAGGAAGAGGAGCAGGTTTTGCTAGTTGCCCCTTATTGGCCCAACCGAACCTGGTTCCCCGAACTTTTTCTCCTCTCAACAGCTCCTCCCTGGCCTATTCCTCTGAGAGAGGACCTACTCTCTCAGGGACGGGGCACCATATGGCACCCGCGTCCAGACTATTGGAGACTCCATGTGTGGTCCCTGGACGGGACGCGGAGGTTCTAGGTAGTCTACCACAGGCAGTCGTAGATACCATCACTTCAGCGAGAGCTCCCTCTACGAGGCTTGCTTACTCCCTGAAGTGGAAACTGTTCGTTGGGTGGTGTGCTTCTCAAGGAGAAGACCCCCGAAGGTGTTCGATCATTTCCGTGCTTTCTTTCCTGCAAGAGGCTTTGGAGCGTCGGCTGTCCCCCTCCACCCTCAAAGTGTATGTCGCCGCTATTGCCGCACATCACGATGCAGTAGACGGGAAATCCCTGGGGAAGCATGACTTGATCGTCAGGTTCCTGAGGGGAGCGAGGAGGTTGAATCCGCCTCGCCTCCCCTCTATACCCTCTTGGGACTTATCTCTGGTGCTAACCGCACTGCAGAGACCGCCCTTCGAGCCTTTGCAGGTAGCAGAGTTAAAAATTCTGTCCCAAAAGACAGTTCTCCTACTTGCTTTGGCCTCCATCAAGAGGGTAGGGGACCTGCACGCATTTTCGGTCAGCGAATCGTGCCTGGAATTCGGGCCGGCTAACTCTCACGTTATCCTGAGACCCCGGCCTGGATATGTGCCCAAGGTTCCTACCACCCCCTTTCGGGACCAGGTGGTGAACCTGCAAGCGCTGCCCCCGGAGGAGGCAGACCCAGCCCTGGCTTTTCTCTGCCCCGTTCGCGCTCTGCGCTTGTACGTGGACAGAACGCAAAGCTTTAGGACCTCAGAGCAGCTCTTCGTCTGTTATGGAGATCAGCGGAAGGGAAAGGCTGTCTCCAAGCAGAGGTTGGCCCACTGGATAGTGGATGCCATCATCTTGGCGTATGAGTCCCAAGGTGAACCCTGTCCCCCCGGACTGCGAGCTCACTCCACAAGGAGTGTTGCCGCTTCTTGGGCGTTGGCGCAAGGTGCCTCGCTGACAGATGTCTGTAGAGCTGCGGGCTGGGCGACACCTAATACGTTTGCTAGATTCTATAGCCTACGTGTCGAACCGGTTGCTTCCCGTGTGCTCTCTTCTCATAGAAGCCAGTAACACCGTGAGCCCCGGTTCGGTGTCGGCTTGCTGCGCCATTCCCCTCTTACGGACCGGATACGTGCGCCGTTTCGCTCCAGTTGAATTCCCTTGTCCGGAACCTGTTGAGCTCCTCCGTACCCCCCCCCCCCCCCCCCCCCCCCCCGACGTTGGACGTGGCGGAACGTCTGGTGTTAGGCCTACCACTCGTATGCAGTGTGGAACCCGTGTTAGGCTGGGTCCATATGTTGCGGTCCCTACGGCGACCCCATGTGTGTATTCTTCCACGATACGGCTCCCCAAAGTGAGCCCGTGTCTTTCCCTTGGCAGAGTCCTGCCGTCACTGTAAATTGGTGTGTCTCCCCCCTCTCTAGGCTGGAGCCACCCCAGTGACATTCCATATGTTATACTGCCCGGCCCTCCGCCCAGTTCATATGTGTATTTCCCCCCCCCCCCCTTTCGGGTTGGTTGGGCTTCCGCAGCGTCCCTTCCTTCCAATGTTGGGCACGCTTTCCCAGTGTTACCAAGTCTAGCTGAGTGGGTCTTGTGGAACAGCAGCGACTTCCTGGCCTAAGCCCTGTCCTTTTCCGCTAGAACGTCAGGAGGATCAGAAGGCTTTTGTCTAGGCACTGGAAGGTGGCAGCGTTAGTGGCGTGTTCAATGGTTGATCCCATTTCAGTCGGCGTCGACTACGTCCGACGTTATCGACTGAAAGGGAACGTCCTAGTTGCGTATGCAACCCACCGTTCCCTGAAGGAGGGAACGGAGGACGTAGTCCCCTTGCCACTACCGCTGGACCACCGCTGACTCCGAGTTACGCTCGGCTCCTCAGCGAAAAGCAAATGGTGCGTGCATCCACTTCCGTATTTATACCCGCGCTGCGGGGCGGAGTGTGAGATGCAAATCTCGCACGCCAATGTGTATTGGCTCGTTCAATAATACTCGAAGACGATAGGCTCCCTAGCGTGATCCCATTTCAGTCGGCGTCGACTACGTCCTCCGTTCCCTACTTCAGGGAACGGTGGGTTGCATACGCAACCAGGACGTTCTTGAACAGGTTCTGCTCGATCATCTTCACTAACATTCTCTGGGTCTGATTCGGGCTCAAATTGGTATGGTTTTATTGACGCCATCGTTTATAATACACCAAAGCACAAACTAGGCTACCGGTAAAGGTAAGAGGCGTGACGTTTCCGAAAAACGTGCCCTAGTCGGTTAGGGAATCACAACACACTGGGCCAGCTAACCATTTTGAGCCCATTGCGTAGTTTTGAGGGACTGGCTTCATAGAACCCGGAAACCATCAGACCGTTTTTACAAGGAGGGACAGAGCAGTGTAGAATAAAGGTAAAATATATGAAAAATAATGCATTTTTTTAAAAACGAAGCATGAACACGTTACAGTGCACCCCACAAACACAATCAAGCCTTTGAAAAAATGTGTTTTACCAACCCTTTAATACTTTTACTCCGATACATTTTTTCTGTGCTGCATCGTTACTTGTTACAATTATAAAAATGTTACGAATCATTCCAAACCCACATAATCACTGTCAGAGCGGAAGATGGCTCTGACACCAGGTTTGATGAAGCTGGCTCATCATTGAGCGGATCAAGAAGAGTGCGCGTGCTCCCGTTCTGCCTTTCGCTCTGCTGCCTGCCTCCAGTGAGAACACTGGAGATTTCTCAGTTTGTTTCGAGATGGAACCAGAAACACCATTCAACTTCGAGTGATCGTGGCGGTGAGTAAGCAGACCCGTGGCGCCACTTCGAGTCCATGTTTTCATTTGTCTGAGTGAAGGCAATTCATATAGAATGTGCGAGGACACCGACGCACTGAATCGTTCTCTGTTTTTATAGTTCAAAGTTACTTTTAGATTTAATGTTATTACCTTGACAAACTATACATTATTAAAAAAATATAAGACTCAAGTTTCAGTATTTGACCACTATTTTATTCTGAGAAATTTATAGTGACAGTTATTTCTTAAAGGTGGGGTATGTGATTTGGAAAACGACCGGCAGATTTTGAAAATACACAATTCAAATGATCCTCTGACTCCACCCATTCGAAGAACATGGACGCGCAATCATGCACGAGCGAAAACTCAGATGCGCGAGAGATTGTAATGACGATTTACTAATCATGGAACCGGCTTTACTGACGAGATGCGCATGCTTCACGAGCTTTGAGTATGCGCACGAAGGGGGTCACGCGCGCTAGGGGGAGGGGTGTGTGGTACGACCGTTTGATTGACGAACTTACTGTTTAATGATTCTAGGTGGTCTTGGAAATGGTTGGCTGGAGTTTTTCGAGTCCTGCCCGTTCCGCAGATGATTAAATTGCTTAATTTTCATTTCAGTGCTTCTAACTCAGCACTGTAAGTGGGTTAGGAATAGGATTTCAAGTTATTTTGAAAAAATTGACAAAAAAGAGAATTACATACCCCACCTTTAATTTGTGTCAGGAGTTATGTAATGAAAAAATGAGTCGATACCTTTAACCCTCTGGTGTCTAAGGTGTTTTTGGGGTACTTGAGATGTTTTGACATGCCCTGACATTTGTGTTTTTTTCAGTTGCCTATAAACATATTAATATAATAACACTCTACTTAGCACAAACAGGGCTACCACAATATGTGAGCAACATGTATTTATATGTTTATATTTTTAAGAAAATATTGTTTATGCATGGTTATTGAAAAAACTAAAACTTAAAGTTTCTGAAACAAGGCCACAAAACTAAATAGGTGTCCACAATACGTTTGACTAATAGATGTTGTCGCCTATAGTTTTTGGTTCAAAATGATCTGAAAATCATCCTGCCTAATCATTCACATAAAACACTTTTTGTTTGGAAAGGCAATATGTGAGGGGGCGTGAATAATGCTGTAATGCTGATTCACACCTGAGAAGACAATGGCTTGCATAATGGCCGCATAATGAGCTGTATAATGAGCCTTTCACACAGGTGTGTCACTGGGTACCAAAGAATGCGGGGACAAAAGAAACTATATACATACACACACACACACACACACACATATATATATATACACACACACACTGCCCTTCAAAAGTTTGGTCCCTAAGATTTTTAATGTTTTTAAAAGAAGTCACTTATGCTCACCAATGCTGTATATATTTGATTAAAAATACAAGACAAACCCAGTAATATTGTGAAATATTATTTAAATGTAAAACAGCTGTTTTCTATGTGCATATATAGTAAAGTGTAATTTATTCCTGTGATCAAAGCTGAATTAATAATAATAATACAGACAGTTTAATAATAATAATATACTTTATAAAGACAGTACCATCGCGGAGCCATCTTTGGGAAACAGTCTCGACCAGTCGAACCACGAACGCCGTGGTAGGAGCTGAACTGTGACTTGGAATCTCACAGTTCAGCTCACTTAGCACGGCGTTCGTGGTTCGACTGGTCGAGGCTGTTTCCCAAAGATGGCTCCGCGATGGTACTGTCTTTATAAAGTATATTATTATTAAACTGTCTGTACACTTACAAAGTTCTCAGTGCTTCGGTTTGTATGTAGAGACCCTCATTAAGCTACCGTGTTAGTGTGGGGCTATTTTGAGCCTTGTTAGTGGTATTAACTAGCGATCTCTTTTTACTTATTATATGCCCCATATACTAGCGTTATAAGCTAAACAGTTTTTAGAGATACAACTCTTTACACTTGATTATTTACATTTACATTTATTCATTTTTAATGAATTTAAAATCTTAAATCTTTTATCCAAAGCGACTTACAATTGCTATGTATGTCAGAGGTCGCACGCCTCTGGAGCAACTAGGGGTGAAGTGTCTTGCTCAGGGACACATTGGTGTCTCACAGTGGATTCGAACCCGGGTCTCTCACACCACAGGCATGTGTCTTATCCACTCCGCCATCACCACCCCATGATGACATGAAATGGGGTGGGATAATGGGGGGGATTATCATGAAAACAAATCCCAGAGAACAGTCGACTCGGTACCAATGTGTTACTACACCCCAGGTTCATTTTGCGCCGGAGTTCTCCTTTAACACGTTTGCATGAGTTGCCTCAGATCATTTGCGTTTGAATAGCGTGCGCTCTCTGTCGACCTGTCACATTTCCAGAATAATAAGCTGAGAGAAGGATAATGAGAACGGCTGACACCTCTCTCTTTTTATATAGATTACATAAACAGAGAATATTTGTTTTAGTTTTGAATTAGATAATTTAAAGGTACACACTTAGATGATTGTAAAGATATATTACTGATGCCTGGGTGAATAGTATGCGCTGAGTTTTGATTAAGTTTAGAGACGTGCTCCAGAAAAAAAAAAACTTCAGAGAGACGGAAAGGCAGAAAGCACACACTGTTTATTTTATTTATTTTACAAAAGCACAATGTTTTATTTCGATTGTAAGTGGACACATAAAAAAGTAGACATTTAACAGTTTATTTTTCATATTTCTTAAGTCTGTATGACCAGAAATGAAGGAGTATTTTAAGTCTATTTTGCTGCTATGTGAAAAATTTTTAGCAAAACGCGCCGGCGCAGTTGCGGCCCTAGAGGTATGAATTATTTAATATGAATTATGAGCGTCAGCCGCTCCCATTAAAAAAAAAAAAAACCTCCAGTGTAGTCCTCATGAAAGCGCTTGACCAAACAACGTCCCTCGGGCTTTTAGCTCGTGTAGTATTTTTTGAATAGTACTTCCACTTAAGTATGGTGCTTAAAGAGCACTTCAACTTCTACTCAAGTCACTTTTTTGATAGAGCACTTGTACTTTTACTCAAGTCTGTATCTCTAGTACTTTATACATCTCTGCTTATAAGACATTAAAAGGAAATCCGTGTTGTTTATATGTCTATATGGGGTTTAAAAAAAGACAAAAACAATGTGCAAATTCATCAGTCAACACCATTGTTTCTTTCACAATCACAGAGCGGGTCCCCAAACCTGTGATAATAACAGTGAAGACTGATAACCCTGATGTTGTGTATTTGAGATGTGAGTACAATGAAACAATCATCTGGAAGAATTCTGCTGGAGAAACACTGACGGGTTCGACAATCACTCCGAAAGGAGAGTTCATTACAGTTAAAAAAACAGGAAATCCAGAAATCTCCTACACCTGTACACTCCAGAACACAGTGAGTGAGGAGACCAGTGATCCGGTCTATGAGAGAGATCTGTTTAAAGGTGAGACGCTGGATATTAACCACATAAATCTGAAAGTAACAATGAATATGCATGTTTTTCAGTATGTCACAAATCAGTACTGCAAGATATTATTTAATAAACTTACTATTATAATTTAAATATGCTTTCCTGAAATTGGTTTTATAACATATTTTCCCCCACATAGAATCAAACAAAGGATGTGTCGTTGCAGCTGTCATTCCTTCAGTCACTATGATTATAATTATGATCCTTTTCCTATAATTGCTTTTCACGGTAAGACAACTGTTGTGTTTTATCTTTTAAAAATATTCAAATATGTTTCCATTCTTTCATCTGTGCTTATCATTTGCTAAAAAAAAAGTGTGACCATTTATAAACTCATGAATAATTCACAGTACATCTGTATTGATAAATGTATTATTAAATATTCATGTTGACTGTAAATTGTAACGGCCTCCTGATTTGTTATATACCTTTAAGACGCCTTCTTTGATGCGGGAGACACAAGATTGAACTTATTTAATTTCTTTGTGGGAGATCATTGCTATATGTTTTATAATGTAAATAAAACACCTGTTTTTCCTCAGAACAGCATCTGTGAGTGTGTGATTGATGCCACACACACTTCTGCTCATCATGGACTCTCTGAATCCCAGCTTCACTGAATCAACTGGAGCTCTGAACCGTCTGTGCTTCAGAACTGGGACTGTTCCTCAACTTTCACTGTTGCTCTTTGACCTTTCTGTCTGCTGGCTGTTGCAACTTCATCCTCAGGTTATGAATATATGAATGTACTGTTAAATATGCAGATATTTAATTTATTAACAAGATGAGAATCTCTTACTGTCACCAACTTAAACAGAGAGTTTTGCAGGTGTGATTGTGTAGAAATAAATAGATTCCAAAAATTGGTAATTTTAAGAAAAACATTTTAAAAAAATGCATGACAATACATTTTACACTATTTTACAGTAAATTTTCTGCATCAATTGTTCTTTTGTGGTGGAAATTTTATATTATTCTATTTTATTTAGCTACCAAATCAAAGGGATTGTTTTGCACTAGTGCCAATGTGAAGAGTTTGATGTAGGACAATGTAAACATAGAATGCAGTGTAAATCACTTTGAATAAAATCCTGTCAAATGTAAAATGTGAACGCTTTCTAATAAGACTTCTATTTTAAAACAAAAATTCTAATTCAGAAGGAGATTTGTGCCACTAGTGAAGAATATCATTTTTATTTTTAAATTAATTTGAATCAATTTGAAATTGTGTCCATCACAGTTTTGTTTGTATAATTGAATTACATATTTTCAATAAATACAAATATTGGTGTCAGGCTATCCTACTGTAAGTCAGATATTATAAAACAGCTACTGTTTTTGGGAGAACACCCCAAATATTTACTCTAAAATGAATGTCTTGGCAAAAAAGATCCAGCACAGATAGTTAATTTGTGTTATTAAAGTAGTTTATGCAGTGGTTATTTTTCATGAATTATGTATATCAAACATTATCAATCATTTGCCATGAATGTCCACACCACAAGATGGCAGCAGAACTGTAAACGCTGAACCCAAAAAAGACCAAACCGATGGAGAGAGACCTGGCACCAATATCTCGTTTCATGGGCCGGTCTGTCAGGGAAAAAAATCCCACGGAATTTTTTTTTTTTTTTTGACAAATGCATTATGCCGGCACAAAGACCCCAGATCCATCAATTAAGCAAAACTAAAGGAATGTGTCACCCATGTTTTATGAACAAAAATAAATAAATTATGAGATGTATGTCAGTCTTCCAGATGGCCAGTCCACCCCTTCCATAGTATTTTCTTTCCTACTGTGGAAGTCAATGGGATCCTTCAATTGTCTGGTAACATTCTTCAAAATATCTTCTTTAGTGTTCAACAGAAGAGAGAAACTCTTACAGGTTTGGAACAACATGAGGCTGATTAAATGATGACAACATTTTCATTTTGTGGTGAACTATCCCTTTAAATGACATCTTCAGTTTATGATTCTGTCAGCATAACCGCAAACTCTCTGATCACAAACAGGAAATTCTTTCTGTTTCCTCGAGACAAAACCGCAGATTCAGAACCACTTCAGCCACAGAACCAGAACCAGAAGTGAGGGGCGGGGCTTATTATTTTTGTAAAAAATAAATTTTATACATATTTTTGTTCAATATAAGCTGTTTTCACATGGATTTTGATTTAAACGGCTCATAATAAAAATAAAAACATGCAAACAACAAACAAATCATCTTTAAACACAAAACTGTTAACATGCCATTTCTGCCGAAAGACCCCCATAAAAAACGAAATGAATACGTTTAATTAACATTAATAATATATTTTGACAAATGCAAAAAAGCTTTAATAAAAAAATGTGAAAGATGTGAACAGATTCAATATTTTTAGCATAAACACAGTATTATCAATTAACCTTGTAATTAAAAAAAATCGTCATTGTAGCCTACATCATGATATCTAATGCATATATGAACAGAAAGGTGACTTTTTTAAAAGTATTTGTTGTTGTTAAATATTGTAGACATAGATCCGATCAAAATCCATGTGAAAACAGCTTATATTTAGCAAAAGAAATTGAATTCCCGCCCATCACTTCTGCTTCTGAAACTGCGGCTCTGCTGATACTTGTGGATTTCCTCCAGTTGATTGTGAAAAAGGTTCTGGAACATTTGCTGTGTTCAGAAGAGCTGTACTGGGGCTCTACTGGTTACGAAAATTAGTCACCAATATGGGTTGTCTAGTCAGTACACGGGAGGCAGGGATATTTGTTGAAAGATTTAGAATATAGCCTACTTTGAAATACAGATGCACAGGCACTATTTCTTATGATTTTTACAGGTGTGGTTCTAAATGAAAGGAACTAAACATCGATGTTAAAATAACATAACACAATTGAGGCTAATAACTCTCCCTAGTCACTTAAATAAACAGTGCTAAATATGTCCTGAAAAGTGAAATACAATAAGAATGCCATACAAGCTACATACAACAGCGACAAAGGCTATGGAAGCAGATCAGTCTCATTATTAATTCATGTATAAAACTTGATTCACATATGCGTAGACAATTTCACATGCATGAAACAATTCATGTGCACAAAAAAAAAAATTCACATGCGTGAAAAAAAAATATATATTCACAATAATCAATTCACATGCGCAAAATAAAATTATATATTCATAAAATACATTTCATAAATGGAAAACACAATTCGTAGATATATAACTGTGCACAAAAAACTTTGAAATTTTAAAATTTACAAGTTTATCCTTGAATGTGAATGTGCAAATCGTCATTCACGTGTGAATCACCTTGGATTTGTGTGTGTGTTTTTGAGGTTTTCCTGGCAGCGCTCTCCTCCTACACTGATCAGTGGTACTCTTTAGCCAATCAGATTTAAGCTTATGAATCGACCAATCAGCAACACGTGAGGGCGTGCCTACCTGCACGTTCATGGCTGAGCAGAGGTATGTGCAGTTGATCGGTTCGTTTCTGTGTGTTTACTGAAGTTTAAAGGATAATTCCGGTATTTAACACCTTGAGTCTGTTTTGTAGTTTGTTTTGGATGAACTAGAGTGTTGGACACAGAAATTTTGAAAATGGGTCGTGTCTCGACTTTTTGACTATTTTAGAATCGCCTTTGACCGCTTCAGAGTGGCTGTCGACGGGCATGCACAAAAATGTCCTTAAAACAACCCTTAACGATTGTTTTCAAAACTGTTCGTTTTTTACCAACTGTTTGTAGTTTTTTTAACAAACTACAAAAACAGACTCAAGGTGTTAAATACCGGAATTATCCTTTAAGAAGATAGAGATCAGTTGAATCAATAGTTTATGAACTATTAACTGACGTAAGCAAGTGCTGTGGTAATCAGATGTCCCATATTGTGTCAAAAAGGAAGAAGAATGATGCTGATTTTGTTGTATTTTAGCTGCAGGTACAGACAGCTCTCTTCCAGTTACAATCACGCTAATGATTGTAAAACAATCATCTGTGTGGCCAATACCCACCCTAGCTCTCTTAGCCTTGGGCTCATCGAGATTGTTCTTTAAATAGTGAATAGACCTATTTTTATGAGCACCCATTGTTTATTTGCTATGTTGTGCAATTTGTGTATGTTGTTATATTATTACACTTGTTGTTTACCTGCATTTTTCAGGATTTACGCACCTTTGGCATGACATCTGGATAGCAGTCACAAACATCTTAATTCATGTTGTTTCTTTATTCTCTTTTATACTTTATATTTATGTATTAATGTCTTTATATATTGGTAACACTTTACAATAAGGTTTCATTACTTAAAGGGTTAGTTCACCCAAAAATTAAAATTCTGTCAGTATTTACTCACCCTCATGTTGTTCCAACCCCGTAAGACCTTCGTTCATCTTCGGAACACGAATTTGTCAGGTGGATGAAGAGAAGACCCAAACGCAAAGGTACACTGAAAATCTTTAATATTAGTTCAGTAGAAACAACTCAGGTGGCCGCTTGGCAAAACTTCAACAGAAGACAGTCTTTGGAAAATGTAACAGAAAGTCTCTCAGTTAATGAAACAGAAATACGTGGCAAAAACAGGAATCCCAGATGGCAGAGACTGGCTGCGTCTGAGAAAGAGCTGTGTAGGAAACGCCAAACCGATGACCACTCACGTTTGCTGAGGTTGGATAAAGCAGAGGCGGGGAAACAATGTCATCAGAATAATTCTGGCAGGAGACGAGACAAGACAAGACAGGACAGGATGCAACACTACTGGATCAACGAGCAGGTAGAAACACAGCATTTGGCAATAATCTGACAAAGGAAAAGGTAAGCCTAGAAATAGGGAGTAGAATCAGAGAAAGTGGGAAACAGGTGCAGAGAAGAGGGAGGAGAGATGGGATAGTGAGAAACGGCTGGAGGTGAATGTTATAATGAGTGTGAATGAGAGTGTGTAAGAGGATGAAATAAGGAGTATGACCAGGAGAGGGAGGCAGAGTAAAAGAGAAGGATACCAGGATCATGACAGTAATACCCCCAACGCCCCCCCCCCCCCCCCCCCCCATCAAGGAGCGCCCCCTGGCGCAACTGAGGAGGAAGACTGGCGGGAGCGGTAGAAGTCATCGATCAGCGAGCGGTCCAGGACGTCCCGGGATGGAATCCAACTTCTCTCCTCAGGACCGTAACCCTCCCAATCCACCAGAAACTGAAGACCACGACCTCGAGGGCGGACGTCAAGAATCTTGCGAACCCTATAGACCGGCGCGCCCTCTACTCGGATAGGAGAAGTGACAGGACGAGGAGGGGCGGGAATAACGGGCTTAATACAGGACACATGGAAGACAGGATGAATGCGCCAAAGGTTAGCGAGCAATTTAAGTTTGACTGAGACAGGACTAAGAATTTCAAGGATACGGAATGGACCGATAAATTTGGGTGCCAGCTTACGCGAAGAGGATTGGAGAGGAAGATTAGCTGTGGACAGCCAAACCCTCTGTCCCACAGAATAACGAGGGCTCTTGACTCGACGCCTATTAGCGAAACGTCGGGTACGAGATCGGGACTTGCAAAGAGCAGACCTCACTCCTCTACAAGTGCGTTTAGCACGCTGTATAAAGGTTTGGACGGACGTAACTTAGAGTCTGAGTCTTGCGAGGAGAAGAGCGGGGGCTGGTAACCAAGACAACACTGAAAAGGAGATAACCCAGTAGCGGATGAAGGCGCGGAATTAAAGGCGTACTCAGCCCAGGGGAGCTGCTCTGACCAGGAAGCAGGATTGCGAAACGAGAGGCTGCGGAGAATACGACCGATAGTCTGGTTAGCTCGTTCGGCCTGGCCATTGGTCTGTGGGTGAAAACCGGAGGAGAGAGTCGCCAAAGCACCAATCAGACGACAAAACTCCTTCCAAAATAAGGAAGAGAATTGGGGACCACAAGGAAGAGAATTGGGGACGACAATTTGGGCCGTCTCCTTAGCAGAAGGGAGTTTGGGTAATGGGATGAAACGAGCGGTCTTAGAAAAACGGTCGACGACAGTAAGTATCACGGTGTTCCCCTCAGAAGGGGGAAGACCGGTGATAAAATCCAAAGCGATGTGTGACCACGGGCGAGAAGGTAACGGGAGAGGACGAAGCAGACCGGCCGGAGGAGAATTACTAGATTTAGTCTGAGCGCAGATAGCACACGAAGCAATGAAACGGCGAACGTTGCGCTCATAAGAGGGCCACTAAAACCTTTGAATGCTATTACACTAAGTTAACTGACTAGAGGCCAACAGAGAAGGAAATGTATAGTTGAAATAAAATCGTTATTTTTGTTTTGTTTTTCGCACAAAAAGTATTCTCGTCGCTTGATAAACTTAAGATTGAGCCACTGTAGTCATTTGGACTATTTTAACGATGTCTTTAATAACTTTTCGAGGCCGGCAAGTTTCAATCCTTTTGAAGCCTATGGAGGAGTATGGGGGAGTGATCCAGCTCTCCGATTTCATCAAAAATATCTTAATTCGTGTTCTGAAAATGAACGAAGGTCTTACGGGGTTGGAACAACATGAGGGTGAGTAAATACTGACAGAATTTTCATTTTTGGGTGAACTATCCCTTTAACATTAGTTAACATGAACTTATAATGAACTGCACGTGTACAGCGTTTATTATTTTTCGTGAATGTTAATTTCAACATTTACTAATACTTTATTAAAATCCTGTTAACATTAGTTAATGCAGTGTGAACTAACAATGAACAGCAGTATTTGTATAAACTATAACGTTAACAAAGATTAACAAACACAGCAACAAATGTTGCTCATCGTTAGTTCATGTTAGGTTAATCAATTAACTATGTTAACTAATTAACCTTATTGTAAAATTTTACCAATATATTCAATATGAATTTCCTTATGTTTTGTGCTGTATTGTCATCTCAAGGTTTTTGGTGTCACAGGACAATGTTGTGAAGCATTAATTTTACTTTGCCTGGTAAAACAGGCAAATCTGATTTTATGCTGATCAGACAAAGGTATACTTATCATAGAGAGGCAATTAAGATCATGCAACTAAGATTACTCAGTAAACTTAATTCAAATAGCATCACTTAATCTCCTGCGTCCTCTGTCTACACCTCTTTTACTTGGTTTTGACTGCTCAGACCAAAATCTGATATATCCTGACAGAGAAAGTGTCTGGAGAAAGTGAGAAAGTGGATTGAACACTTTTTTTTGTTTACTTTTCACCTGATGTATTGCACTCATCATTTGGCCATAAACATGTATCTACTTTACAAGCAAAGACGACTGACTGGATATCACAACTATGGAAGAGACGTATATTTCTCTGTACTAAATGTCGTGCTTCATACTTAAGATTGTCAGTTCATGATCTTCATTATGTAACAGGAACATTAATCATGACCAAGTCATTTATATACATATTTTATTCCCAAAGGATTCAGAATCTTTCAAATTATTAAAACTTATACATCAAATTTATCTGTCTTTGAATCTTTTAATAATGCATGTGTTACGGCCAGCTCACAAGCCGCGGCAAAGGAGACAACACGTTGGATATTGCTCAAAAGAATAACATTTATTACAGTAAGAATAATTAAATGAGAAGGAGACGAGACGGAAAACAAACAAACAACGGACTCCAAGACACAAATGGCACGAGGATGGGAGAGCGCACCCCGTCACAGCTGAAGGGAACTGCTTTCAATTGCCGGAATCAGCTCCAACACAGGTGTAACTCCTTAGTCAATAATGACGTCACTCACTCTAACTCCATCCTGCAAACCAAACAGAAAGAAACACACACAACCCACAAATATGACCCATACTGGGTTCATAACACCCTCCCCAATAGAAAAGGGTTTACACTTATGAAACCCAACCTAAACCCTTCACCCGATAACCCCCCACATTACTGTATAACACCAACTTCATCTTACCCCCAATTTCCTCAGCAACTACGGGCCCTGTAGAAGCAATTTAAGAGAGTAAAGGAAAGCAAGACAAAACATCGTTCATAAACAGTTAGGAGGCGCTAACGCCTCTTTCTCAATCACCGAATAATTTAACTGATAAGAAGAAAACTTCTTTGAAAAATAACTCACGGAACGGTGAATCCCCTGATCGTTAGCTTGTAACAGTACAGCTCCCGCACCCACGTTGCTAGCATCCACACACAACCTAAAAGGGCGGTCAAATTTGGGAGCTGCTAACACGGGAGCGGAAGTGAGCAGTGATTTAGCTGCCTCAAAAGCTTCCTGATAGACAGAAGTCCAGATAAAATCGGCTTTTGCCTTTAGCAAATCAGTGAGTGGGGCTACCACGGTGGAAAAATTCCTACAAAATCCCCGGTAGTAACCCACTAACCCCAAAAAACGCATCAATTCCTTTTTGGTGGAAGGAGAAGGAAAGAGATCAATAGCCTCAACCTTGGCCCGAACTGGACGCACACAACCCTGTCCAACGACCTTATCCAAGTAAGCCACGGTGGCCTTGGCAAATTTGGCCAAATTGACCGTCAGACCAGCCTCAACAAAACGGGAGAACAAATCTGCAATGCGACTCATGTGCTGCTCCCATGAATCACTAAAAACCACCACATCGTCTAAATAAACCGCGACTCCCTCCAATCCAGAAACAACCCTATTCATAAGTCGCTGAAACGTTGCAGGCGCATTTCTGAGACCAAAACTCATAACATTATAAGAAATTACCCCTCAGATGTAATAAAGGAAGAGATCTCCTGAGCCCTTTGGGTCAACGGAACCTGACAGTAGCCCTTGAGCAGATCGAACTTACTTACAAATTTCGCCGCCCCAACCCGATCAACACAATCCTCAAGACGAGGAAGTGGAAAGGAGTCTGGCTTCGTCACTTTATTTACCTTCCTATAATCGGTACAAAACCGATAATAATCCATCAGATTTATTGACAAGTAAGCAGGGGGATGCCCAGCTGGAAAATGATGGCCGTGCAAAGTCATGATCTAGCATATATTGAACTTCAGCAGACAGATGTAAGAGTTTATTTGGGGACACACAATAAAAATGTTGGCGAATGGGCTCAGCGTCCCCAACATCAATATCGTGCTCCACCCATTGTGTACACGAAGGTACATCACCAAATAAAGAGATATGATGATTCATAATAGCAGTCAAGTCGGTACGTTCACTCTCTGTTAAATGGATCAACATTTTATACAAATTTTTCAGAGTCTCTGAATTTTTAAGACGTCCCAACAGCACCGTATCCTCGGGGAAAGAAACCCCTTCATCAATTTCCTCTTCCAAAGGAACAGGTGTAATACTCTCAACTACCAGTACAGGTTTCACATCTGTTCTGGTCTCTAACGCTTTAGGAGAACGACAATAATAAGGCTTCAACAAATTAATATGACACAGCTGTGTTGACTTCCTTCTCTCTGGGGTGGCAATAAGATAATTTAAGTCAGTAACTTGTTTCACCACTACATACGGACCAGTAAACCGAGCTTAAAATGGTGAGCCCTCCACAGGTAACAGAGCCAACACTTGATCACCAGGCATAAATTGTTGTTTCTCAGTTCGCCGATCGTAAAGTGACTTCATACGTCCCTGCGAAGAATGCAATTGTTCTCTTGCCATCTTACCTGCTTCATACAATCTGCGCTTAAAGTCGTTCACATAACTTAACAAATTCTGAGGCGGTGTACCTTCAGTCCGGTTATCGCGGAGCACAGCCAGTGGTCCCCAAACGGTGTGCCCAAACACCAAATCATTGGGACTAAAATGAGTACTTTCCTGGCTCACCTCACGCGCTGACAACATCAACCACGGCAATGCCTGCTCCCAATCACCCCCCAGCTCTGTACAATAAGCATGCAGCAGGGACTTCAGCGTCTGATGGAAACGCTCCAAAGCCCCTTGGCTTTGAGCATGATAAGCACTAGCTTTATTGTGCTTAATGTGCAACAGTTTCAAAACCTGTGAAAACAAATGAGACGTAAAATTAGAACCTTGATCACTTTGCACAATCTTTGGAATGCCAAAAATAGAAATGAATTGAGTCAAGGCCTTCACCACCGATTTTGCAGTGATCGTACGGAGGGGATAGGCTGCAGGGTACCGAGTCGATGCACACATCACAGTGAGCAAATAAATACTACCCGATTTTGATCTAGGCAGTGGGCCTACACAATCAATAATCAAGTGCTCAAAAGGTGGACTAACAGCAGGAAAAGGAAACAGTGGAGCAGGTTTGATCTTCTGATTCGGCTTGCCTGTTAGTTGACAGGTATGACATGTCTTGATATACTTTGACACATCCTTCTTCAATTTAGGCCAAAAAAAAAATGACGAAGGATTCTGTCATAAGTCTTTCTTACCCCTAAATGTCCAGCAAGTTTATCATGAGAAATCTCCAACACCAATGATCGATATTTCTCTGGAACTACCACCTGCATGATAGGATCCCCAGCAAAGTCACTTCCATGAGGAATCCATTTCTTCACCAACATTCCATCCTGCAAAAGATAACCCTGAGCAACATGCCTAATTTCATCAGAAGACATCAAACTCTCAAACAATGTATGGAGAGAAGAATCAAGTTTCTGCTCCTGGATTAAATCAGAAGAGGAAACAGAAAAATCATCAGGCAAGGAAAATGCTGGTCTACCCAAAGAATCAGATGTTAACCTTGGCTGTGCAGAGGTCATGGATCGAGTTACAGCACAAGCAGTAAATACCTGTGGAAACTTCTTGTTGCTCTCATCAGGACCTGGAAGGGGAAAAGATGAAACCACAGGAGGTGAAAAGGTAACAGGCCAAACCCTACCCCCTGCCAAATTATTTCCCAGAATGATATCCACCCCCTCCACTGGTAACGATGGACGCACTCCAATCACCACTTCTCCATTCACAAGTTCAGATGACAACATAATTTTATGTAATGGGACAGATAGGATATTGAACCCAATTCCTCTAATAAGAACACTAGTCTCGGTATCACTCACAGAGGAAAATGGCAGCACATCCTGCAAAATAAAGGACTCCGATGCTCCCGTGTCCCTCAGTATCGTTACTGGCACATTTGTCTCTTTACCAACAAGCGACACGTGCCCGTAAGTAATAAAAGGTGCATAATCTCCATCCTTTAACTGGTTAACTGCTGTAGGAGATCCTTCAGAAGACAAGCTAACAGAATTCAACAATGGTGCCACAAGGCCTGCTGGTTTAAGAGGAAGAACTTTTCCTCCTTTACTCTTACCTTTAAATACAGGGCACTCATTTTTCCAATGGCCTTTACCACAACAATAATTACAGATCAGAGATGAATCCTTGGGCATGTGATCTACTTTATCTTCAAAAATATCATCCCTTTCCCGAAACTCAAAACTACTCTTGTGCGTTAAAATATAGTCATCAGCCAATTCAGCAGCTTTAGCAGTTGTTTCAGCTTTCTGCTCATTTATGTATGTTGCTATTCGAGCAGGAACAGAGTTCTTAAACTGTTCAAGCACAATTAAGTTAGTCAACTCTTCAAATGTAGTTACCTCAGATGCCATATACCAGCGACTAAATGCTGTACTTAGCTCTCTAGCAAACTCAACATGAGCCTCCTTCACACCCTTAGAAAATGTTCTAAATTTTTGTCGGTACGCTTCTGGTACTAACTCATAAGCTTTTAAAACAGCCGCTTTAACGATATCGTAATCATTGCAGTCCGAGAGTGACAGGGCAGAATAAGCTTTTTGAGCCCTGCCTGTGAGCACACATTGTAAAAGCAGTGTACGTTCCTTACTAGGCCAACCTCTTGGCTCCGCTATTCGTTCAAACAATATAAAAAAGGTATCTGGGTCTCGCTCGTTAAACTTAGGCATTAACCTCAAATTCCCAGCAGTGTCAAACACTTGAGCACCATGCAAAGCATCAGTTGAACCATTTAGTCCACCTTCTCTTATTATTTCCAGGCGATATTTCTGCAGCTCAACATTAGTCTGTTCATTTCTAGTTTTCTCACGCTCTACTTCCAATTTCAAACGTTCCTGTTCAAGCTGTAACAACAATAATCGTTCCTGTTGTTCAAAAGTTAAAGAGCCGACATGAGGTTTAACTTGAGAGGTGGTAGCTGTATCGGAAATTTCAAACAATACAGCCTTTTTTATTAGTTTTGTTTTAAGTACCTCTCTAATTGTACTATCCTTTAACCTCTTATCTCCAAGTTCAATTTCGTAATGATCCGCAATTTCGATTAACTGATCTTTTGTACACGGATCAAGCAAACCTTCGAAAGGAGAACTAATAAACTCTTCGACTAGATTAGACATCTTTCCACCTTAAATGCACGTTACAAATAGAAAAAAAGTGTTTTTACAAATCCCAGCAGGAGGAATAAAATAGTTCCCTCTAAAATCTAACTAACTCAACCCTATAATCTTCATGTGGTTACTGGTGAGGGGTATTTTAAGCACCAACTCCCACTAATACGAAGAAAAGCAACCAGCACGCTGGCGACTCACTCATATCATGGATATGGACCCGAGACAACTGCTCTACTCACGGTCGCCACACAAAAATAAAAAAAGTTACATTACATCCACTCGTTCCAAAAGGGAATGAGCAGCTAAACCTAACCAGGGAACACATATATTGTTAAATATTGCTCCCACAACAGGATCTGCAAAAATCACTTACCTCCTACAAAAACAGGATGGAACAGCCAAATTACAGATACAGCACTCCACACATTCCGTTGTCAAAAACAAACCCAACGCGTATTTCCTTCAAAGTACGATGTATAAAAACATCCCAAACAATAGTGCTAAACAAACAATCTTACAATTTTACATTCGGTTAATCAACACGCCGATTTACTTACATAATAACCGAACGCAAAAAAACAAAAACAAAGCGCTTCCAAATCATGTCGAAATACAACTGGAATTTTCAAACGTTAAAGAACGGACGAGCCCCCATTTGTCACGGCCGGCTCGCAAGCTGCGACAAAGAAGGAGACAACATGTTGGATATTGCTCAAAAGAATAACATTTATTACAGTAAGAATAATTAAATGAGAAGGAGACGAGACGGAAAACAAACAAACAACGGACTCCAAGACACAAATGGCACGAGGATGGGAGAGCACGCCCCGTCACAGCTGAAGGGAACTGCTTTTAATTGCCGGCATCAGCTCCAACACAGGTGTAACTCCTTAGTCAATAATGACGTTACTCACTCTAACTCCATCCTGCAAACCAAACAGAAAGAAACACACACAACCCACAAATATGACCCATACTGGGTTCATAACACATGCATAGCAGGTCTTTATTTCTAGAGCGTGTATATAAAGTCAGCAGGAGACAAATGAATACAGTAACAATGCATCACTTTCGACCTCTTGTTGAAACAATTCTCAAAATGGATGTCTTGCAACTAAACTGTTTTGAAAGAATTACAGTAGGAATGGTAAGATCACAGAACTGCTGTCTGCAACTTCATTCATCAGCTTTCTCCGAAATCTGAAACAATAAAATGATATGTTGGCTTTAATTAAATTTTTTATGTCAACAGGTTACATAAATTAACTTTTTTATGTCAACAGGCTGCACATAACTGGGTTATGTTAAACAAACATAATTTGTTCATATAACACTCAAATAAATATGTTGGCTTCAATTAACTTTTTTATGTCATCAGGTTCTGATATGTTGGCTTTAATTAAATTTTTCATGTCAACAGGTTCTGATATGTTGGCTTTAATTAACTTTTTTATGTCGACAGGCTGCACATAACTTGGTTACGTTGAAGCAGTGTTAAAGTTAATGAGATAATTAAGTGAATAATTGAGTGATTATTGAGCATTATTGAAGACACCTGAACAATTAGAATCACTGAAGGAGAAAAAAAATTAAAGTCACCATTATGGTGATCAGTGTTTGGGCTCTTGACCCTCACATCATTAACTTTAGATTTTGTTTGGCTGCTGTACATGAGTTATAACAGCAATATGAACAAATAGAAAAGGTGATCTGATGGTGTTGGTTATGTTTTAACATAATCGTTACATCATATCGTTATATCATAATCGTGGTGGTGATGGCGCAGTGGATAAGACACATGCCTTTGTTGTGAGAGACCTGGGTTCGAATCCACTGTGAGACACCAATGTGTCCCTGAGCAAGACACTTAACCCCTAGTTGCTCCAGAGGCGTGCGACCTTTGAAATATAGCAATTGTAAGTCGCTTTGGATAAAAGCGTCATTTAAATGTATATCACAATCATTTGACCCGATTCAATGAACTCATATAGAACCCAATTTCTGAGTTAAGTTTACCTTATGGATTAAAGCAGCACTGTCATTGTAGAGCATACTATTTTTAGCCTTTTTAACGAAATCCAAATAATCAAATCAATAAAAAATAAACAAAAAGAATCAAAAAAAATAGTTTATGTAGACATTAAGAACATCATACACAGACATCAAGAATCAGACTGTGAATATCAACAATAGTGACAATTATAAAGCATGTTGCAGTGCATTCTGGGTGCCACCAATCAAAACTCATCCATGGCTCCCATCATGCATTGCTGCATGAAAAAACAATGAGCTTATGTTCAGAGGTGAACTGTTTGTCACAATTGCTGAGATTCATACGCTAATTCTTGATGTCTGTGTGTGCCTGCATACAAATGTTTTTTTAAGAGTTTCTTTTTTTTTATTGATTTGATCATTTGGATTTCATTGAAAAGGCTACAAATGATATGCTCTACAATGGCAGTGCTGCTATAATCCATAAGGTAAACTTAACTCAGAAATTGGGTTCTATACCAGTTCAGGTCAAATGATTGTGAAATAATCAAAACATAACAACACCATCAGATCAGCTTTTTTATTTGTTCATCTGGCTGTAATAACTCAGATACAGCAGCTAAACGAATTCTAAAGTTAATGATATGAGGGTCAAGAGCCCAACTAAAACAAACAATGATCTCCATAATGGTGACCTAAAATTCCGGTTTTCTCCTTCAGTGATTCTGCTTGTTATCATCAGGTGTCTTCAATAATGCTCAATCATCACTCAATTATTCACTTAATTATCTCATTAACTTTAAGACTGCTTCAGTGTTCATTTAACACCCAGCTCAGAGTTTAATTGGGTCGCTTAATATAACTTAATTCCATTGTTGAAGTTACATGAACAAATTATGTTTGTTTAACGTAACCCAGTTATGTGGAACCTGTTTACATAAAAAAGTTAATTAAAGCCAAAATATTATTTTTTTGAGTGTACATAATATATGCAGCTTAAAACAAAACAGATGTCTCCTATATATGCACGTCATTACATTATCATCATCATCAGTTGAATGTGTGGTGGACAGGACATGAAAATCCATAAATACTAAAAATAAATGTTTATTACATGTGGACTAAACAGCAGTTAATAATCTATTGCTTAAATTGATTTTTAACTTCAGTAAACACACCGAAACGAACCAATCAACTGTGGTCGAAAGCTGATGATGTACCATACAGGTAGGCACTCCCTCACATGATGCTGATTGGTCGATTGATAAGCTTAAATCTGATTGGCTAAAGAGTACCACTGATCAATGAGTGTAGGAGGAGAGCGCTGCCAGGAAAGTCACAAAAACTCACAAATCCAAGGTGATTGTGAATGACAATTTGCACATTCACATTCAAGGATGAACTCGTAAATTTTAAGCATTCAAAGTTTTTTGTGCTGTCTATGTTTATTGATTTTTGTGAATATATATATTTTTTTCACGCACATGAATTTTTTTTTTGTGCAAATGAATTTTGTTTCATGCATGTGAAATTGTCTACCCATATGTGAATCAAGTTTTTTGCATGAATTAATAATGAGACTGATCTGCTTCCATAAAGGCTGTCACTGACTGTAAACTCGACCATAAATAACTAATATTAACTTATCTGATATAATTGTAACATACTTGTGGTTACCGACGCACACAAACACAATCTGAAGCTTAATTTATACAGGTGAAACTCGAAAAATTAGAATATCGTGCAAAAGTTCATTTATTTCAGTAATTCAACTTAGAAGGTGAAACTAATATATTATAGACGCATTACATGCAAAGTGAGATATTTTAAGCCTTTATTTGTTATAATTTTAATGATTATGGATTACAGCTTATGAAAACCCCAAATTCAAAATTAGAATATTACATGAAATCAGTTAAAAAAGGGATTTTATATACAGAAATGTTGGCCTTCTGAAAATTATAATCATGCATATGTATAGTTATATATACTAAATACAGTATATTACTTTCACCTTTTAATTTGAATTACTGAAATACATTATCTTTTGCACGATATTCTAATTTTTCGAGTTTCACCTGTAAACTGAAACTCAACTGACAGCCGTTGCATCTGCAAGCCAGTGCATCATGTGCAACATGTCGGGAGGCGTGGTCTGAGCGAACACTCCCTGTACATGCTCTGGCCAGACTCACATCACTTGATCCTTTTGCACAAGAGCAATGAACTGCAAAGACAATCTGTTATTGTTATTCCTCTGTGGCTTCGCTGCACTCTCTGGTAGGATCTGACTTCATAGAAATGTTAATAGACTGAGGTGAAGCCGTTTTTCTTATATATATATATATATATATATATATATATATATATATATATTTATATATTTTATATTGGCTATATATTTTGTAGTTGAGATCAAAAGTTGTGATCAAAGGATATTAAGAATAGTCATCCATATTAACTTTTCTTTTCATGCATACTGCATTATTTTATACCAATTCAATATTATAAATCATATTATAACATCTACATTTTCAGAAAAAAATATTAAGGCCATAGTTAATGTTCTTAAAGCAACACATGCACTTTTATACTGACCACTTGAAAAAATTTACTTAATTACTTTAATTTTAATTTTAATTACTTAAAATTTACTGTAATTTTTGGACACTTTTAAATGCAAATATGAGGTTTACATGCAAACTGCTGCAATGAGTGTTTGTTTGTTCGGCCTTTAATAGAAGACACTCACAGAAAGTAAAACATTTAGATAAGTAATCAAATTATAGTGTTACAATAAATATTCTTTATTGGCATTTATGTTTCTGTGAAGAACATTTAAACATCGATGGAATATTTCCATTTCACAAAAAAGAAATGGTTATTTTAAGAGCTTTTGACTGAAAGGTTCTTTGGGGACCCAACATGTTTTTTCTATCGCTGCTGAAATTCACTTTATTTTCATAGTTCAGCACAAAGTCTGTATTTCAGGAACTATTTTGAGTCTTGTTTTATCAAGCACTGATTTGTTGGTTTCAAACATCAGTTCAAAACAGTATTAAATTATAATCATATTATTTTTGCTAACAATCTGTAGGATAAACAGAGGAACACAAGAGAAACACACTAAGTATAAATAACAAACGCACATTTGAACTCAGAACAGTTTCTTTACAGATATATAAATGTCAGGTCAGGACATATGTGTTGTAATTTTACACAGCTTTAACTTCTGTTGGTCATTACATTGGTTTGGTATTTCTAAGTTACCTTTTACCTTTCAGCTGTTTTTATAATAATTTTACTGTTTAAGCTCTGATTTAAAAGGGACTTGCGCAAATCCCCATTTGTGACAACTTACCCCGTACAGTGTGATGAAAGATCCTGTTGTTGTTATAGGAGTCAGTGTGTGTTAAATTAACTTTTTTTATGGTGAATATAATATTGAACTGTGTTGTCTAAAGTTAGTGTCTGAAGCGAAATTGACTTTTAAAAAGAAACCCACCATGAGAATTATTAATTCTCTGTTTTTCCTCATAGTGAACCACATATGAGCAGTTGAACCCTGTTGGGTTTTATTAAATACTAATATGATTTTATTTATTATAGTCTCAACAGAGGAATGTAAAACAGATCTGCTAGTGGGAACGTCCTGCATCATTAAGCTGACAACAACAAACAATGTGAAACCACCTGAGATAAGATGGATCCATGACAGAAACGGCTACATTCTTCGCTGGAAAGGTGGGACTATCAGAGAAATATCTGAAGGTGTATCTATGGAAGAAGATGGATCATTGAGATTTTCAAGTGTTAGTCTGAATGACACGGGCAAATATACATTCACCGCATCTAATGCTGAAGGTACAGAGATTGTTAAAGGAGAAGTGGAAATTAAAGTATATGGTAAGATGACAAATATTTCTACCTTTCCAACACAATAATAATAACAAAATCAGACTGTATATTTCTATAGTTACAGTATAGTAAATAACCACCATGTTTCTGAAACAGAAAAGGCCCCTAAACCTACTGTAAATATAAGTTGCACAAATGATGGGAAAGCGACTCTCTCCTGTGACATCGGAAAAAGAGAAGATCTGACTCTATCCTGGTATAAAGAAGACAAAATTATCCAGAATGACAAAAACTCTCAGGTGTTCTTGTCATCTACTCAAGTACAGGAGAATAAACCGTACTCATGCGAGGCACACAATCCTGTCAGCAAACACATAAGTGAGAGTATTACAGTGTCATGTAAGTTATTTTTATTTCATGCTTTTTATTCTTAAAATGGTTAAAAATACTCTTGTGTTGTCTGTAAGGAAACATCTAAATCTAGAGCTTTTAGGGTTTGAACAGACCTGAACTTAAAAAATGACTTAAAACAATAAGATGTGGATCTCTGGAACTTTTCACACTTCACTTTTGTTTCACAAAGGAAATGAACTGGTTTCCTGTGTGTGCTGCTGATGTGCAATCATGAATCTATGACAGCATAACAACAGTATTTTTTCAAGTGCAAATTTCAAGTGCTTAAAATGTTTGTATCATTAGAGTAACTTCCCTAGATTGAACTTGCTGAGATAACTTTAATATCCAAGTTGTCACTTAATACAGTTATATCAATAATATAACAAACTTAAATAATAGCAGCACAAACACTTTTTAAAAATTGAAACAACAATTCATTTTATTTCCTTTACAGTCTTCTTTATGTACACTTTTGGTACCAATATGTAACTATGAGGTACTAACATGCGCTCTTTAGGCACAAAGGTGTGCCTTTTGAAAGGGTACCACCACAAGGACAGCTTTTGTTCCTTTTTCTGAGAATGTATGTAGTATAATTATAGCATTGCACTCTTAAAAATAAAGGTTCTTAATTGGCAATTATGGTTCCGTGAAGAACATCCATGGATTCTTTCCATTTCAAAGTTCTTTGTATATTGAAAAAGGTTCTTTGGATTATTTAAATGTTCTTCAAAATGAGAAACATTAAGAACTGTCATGTGCTCTGTGGAGGTTTTTGGGACTTTTGTTTCCCCATTTGTTTCCTGACATTTATATGTGCCTATTTTCGACGCCAGCGAAATACATAAAGCAAATTTGCCTGTGAACGCTTCATATAGGCTAATACAATATAGTTAGATCTAAATTCAGGTGATCACTCATATCAATGTTTTGTCATTACGACACTATCTCACGACCAATTCGTACGAATTTGTACGAGTGATTAAAAGGTGGCTAATTCGTACGAATTCGTACGACCTCACTCATACGACCTCACTCGTACGACCTCACTCATACGACCTCACTCATACGACCTCACTCGTACGACCTCACTCGTACGACCTCACTCATACGACCTCACTCGTACGACCTCACTCGTACGAATTTCTACGATTTGTCTAAACCCACGTGATGGGTAGGTTTAGGGGCGGGGTCAGGGGTAGGTCATTCGTATGAATTCATACGAATTGGGCAACTCGTAAAATATGTACGATTTAGCAGAGTGAGGACGTATGAATTTGTACGAATTAGCCACCTCGTAAAATTCGTACGAATTGCCGTGAGATCGGGTTGGTCATTATATCGTCCATTCCTAAAACATGTATAGTTTTTTGTCATTGTTAATTTAAAAACATCTGATTATGCTAATAAGCCGACAGCGCAAGTGGTCATGTAAACGCGGAAACCCGTTTTCTTTTATGGGAGTAATGTAATAAACGGCTTATAAACTTTCTCTCGGCTTATTGAATTGTGCATGTTTGAAATGTGACAGGAACGTATCCTTAGGGCCGATTTAAAAGCACATGACAGAACAAACGTTTTGCAGGAAAGAAAGAAGGAAATATGTCACAAACGCAGACTCTTTCATGACCCAGAAAATGATCAAATGTCCTCTTATCTCGTGCAGCAGAAGTGGTTCACTACGAGCTGTAGACTGTAAGTTTCCTGCTGACATTTAGCAAGCTTTATTTAATATCACAACCGACATAACAAATGAAATACTCTGAGTCAGATACACAAATGATTGTTTTGACGTCACACAGGGGCATGCACTGATCTATGACATAATATCTCAGTGGGGGCATGGCCTGATTTATTAATTAAGTCATGTAAACTCAAAGCGGGCTACTTGCGGTGTCATGGTTACTGGTGTGCATGTAAACATGCTCAATGATAACTGCAAATCCAGCTTTCTCTGCCTGGATCCAGTTGTGTCTATGAATCGCCAACCCGATCTCACGGCAATTCATACGAATGTTACGAGGTGGCTGTAACGAGTCAGCTCAGAGGGGGAATATTAATGATCAATAATAACTGGTTATGATTAATTATGAATATTTGGTTCAGTTAATTGTATTAACTTGATGTAGCTAACTTAATATTACAATCAATGAATCAGTTCGTCCAACGAACTCTTTTGATTATTCATTTATTCTAAGAAAAGGGTATCTTCCATGGCCATGTAAGCATGTACAGCGCTTTGAGCATGTAACAAGATCATAAATCATATAAGAGACTTTGTTTTGCAAGCAGTGAAGTCGAACCAAATACATATTTTGCACAAGTTTTATTAACTAAATCACAAACATAACTAAACTAAACAAACATACATACATGTATACATAAATAGGTGAGTGATAAGAGGAAACTGGAAATCGGAAATGGAACTATGGAGAAGATCCATGTAACTATGAAAAGAACCATCAGCTTATCATTTTCAAAGTACCTCATTAAATGTATATACTTGCATGGCATTTGCAGCGGACACATTTCTTGAAGAACGTGGAAAAGAATGAAGATGTTTCCTTTGAATGTCAAACATTGAAGTTGCAATCGTATTCTTCTCCATTGGATGAAGATAAGATGAACTTGCATGGTGTTGTAAACCTTGTTCTTCTTAAGTGTAGAAAACTTAGAAGTGCAGACCAGGAGACTTTAAGAGGTATCTTTCGAGCAGAAGTTCTTTATTGCGTCGCTGTAGTAATCTCAATCAAGTCTAACTAAGGGAACATTACATTGTAGTTTATATACATTTCAAGGGGGAGGGATTACATATAGGTGGAGACTTCTCTGAAACAAAGCAAATGTAAATAAGGTATACAGATTGTGGAACCTGCTCAGCATGAGACACAAGAACAGGAAAGGCATAGACTTCTCGTACTGAGATGAGAACTCCAAGACAAATGGTCTCAGTAATAAAATAGCAGGTGTTCAAACTTGCTCAGCATGAGTCTTCACCTGGTAAACAATGAGATCAGGAAAAGCCTAGCCCTCTCGTATTGAGACAGTCAGGAATATCCCGCTGGGAACCCCTACCGTTTGCAGATATTTCCTAATCTCATCATTTATAAACTTTCTCAATATAAAATACTATTGTATTGGAAATCAACATACATCAACACATTGTAATTAAAGGGGGGGTGAAATGCTCAGTTTCACTCAATCTCATGTTAATCTTGAGTACCTATAGAGTAGTATTGCATCCTTCATATCTCCAAAAAGTCTTTAGTTTTATTATATTTATAAAAGAAAGATAGGCTGTACCGAGTCTTTCCGGAAAAACCCGAGCGGGTGGAGGCGTACCGTGTGGGCGGAGCTAAATAATCACGACACGAGCGCGCGAAGCTTTTGCGTTGAGAGCGTCTGGAAGCTGTGAGTGACATCCGAAAATAAACCATGGCTAACAATCAGATTCAGCCATACATTTTTGATCCAGAATCAGATCCCGAGGCTGAGATTGAAGACGACCAGCAGCAGCAGCAACGACTACAGCAGGACGTCTCTATGTGGTGTGTAGGCCTACTGGAACGGTATAACTTATAACTTAAAACTTAAACAATATAAGGGCTCGTTCATACAGAACGCGTTTTTGCTCACAAAAACGTGAGATGGGCAGTGAAATGGGTGAAAAACATAAGGTCTCGAGCGTTTTTTTAAAAATAGAAATGATTTGAACTTGAGCGCAGTGTTTTTAGAACACCATGTCATGCGCGAGTTTTACAACATTTGTGTGTTGTAAACAGACAGACTGGTTTATGAGGACATGCTTTATTTTTACAATAAACAAACTGACACCTACAGTGGCCAGCTAAACAAATGTATTTAAACACACACCATACATCGCATGCTCCATAGATACATTAACTGTATGTGATCATGTTGTTTACTTTCTGTGCTTACACGCCGATAGTTAACAACTCACAGACATTTGAAGCAGTTTTACTCACCGCCTGCGGTTCCAACGCACGACCGTGAACCTTTATCGTTGGGACTGCTCCATCTTTGAGTATTAGGCGATCTGCAAATCCGGCGTTGAACTGGGCCTTGTTTATAAAACTATTACTGTCGAAATGAAGGGAACAAACAAAAACACTTGCACAACTCCGTTGCTGCTCTGGAAAAACAAAATCCATCCACAGGTCCCTTAACGCTGGGTTCTTTGGAAATTTGTGCAATGTTGTCTTGCCCTGGCAACCAAAAACACACTTTTTTGGTGCCATTTTTTTAATTGCAGCGCAGCCGAGCCCAGCGCTCTGATGGGCATAGGCGTACTCCGGGAGAAGTGCCCTTAAGACCCGTATAAGGAAATTCCGGCGACTCTGACGTCACACAGGCCCGTATTCGAAAAAAACTTTCCGAAACTTGTGACAAACCGGAAGGAGTATTTTTGGAACAGAATTACTCCATCAAACTTACAACTTCATTTTTGAAACTTTGTCCATGTTTAGTATGGGAATCCAACTCTTTAACAGTGTGAAAAACTCACTAAGCATGAAACAGCATTTCACCCCCCCTTTAAACATTTAGATACAATTTGTAATCCTACAATGGGTAGTTCGACTCTGTTCTGGATGAAGGTTTTCTCTCTCTCCGTAAAGCACATGGCTGAGCACATGCAGATCGTGGCGTGCTGGCCCTGGGCCTGAGAGGACATGCAGAGCAAATGGTGGGAGTTGCGATGGACTTCTTCTGCGTTGAATGAAGACGTTAGCCAAACTCCTGAGGTTGTCCTTGATGCTGTTGTGGTTGAGAGAGTCATCTGTCCTTTGAATGAGCACATGGCTGGTTGTGAGTCAATGCCTGCTGCCCTGGGGCCTGGGGCCTGGTGGGGCCCCGCAGGACAGCAACCAGAACGTACGAGAGAAGGCCAAGAGAGCAAAAGTTGGGTGTAGATGCAATATAAAGCCTTAGGCATGTCCCACCCCTCAGAGTTGGCTCGGCCAGTAAGAACGGTGGAAGTTCCAGGCAGGAGAATTTGGTTTATGGCTCTTTGTTTCAAGCGTGCTCATTTGCATGTGCACCCTGGATTGCTGGTAGCTGTGAAGAACTGTGAAAGATTATTGTAATACTAATATGTTGTTGTTATCGATATATCATGTACACAGTCATTTCTAACTTCAAAGCACCAAGTTATAGAGATCAAACATCCCACACATCTGATTTTGGTTAACCATGGTTGCAAAGTCTGAAACATTAACCCATTAGAGTTTACAAGGAAACAACAAAAGGAAAATCATGAGATGGGAAAATTAGATACATGTTTATACCTTTCTCAAGTGATTATATATTTAGAATATATAGGATTAAGAAGGCTGAAATCTCCTTCTCAGTAAGATTTAAGTAAGAGTCACATCTCTCAGGTATTCCAGGGTCGTAAAATTCTTATCAATGTAACTGGACACTGAGTTCTGCCAGTGGTGTTAGTTTCAGGGGAAGTTGGCCACATGTCTTAGTTGGGAGAGTGAGTTTGCCGGACTATTCGTTAAATATGAATAATTTGTGTGTGATTGGTCCAGACGCTACATGGCTAATTCTTACGAATTCATACAACCTCACTCGTATGAATTAGTACGATTTTTGCTAAATGAATAAGTGTAAATCATACATATTTTACGAGTTGCCCAAATCGTATGAATTTGTACGAATGACCTACCCCTGATCCCGCCCCTAAACCTAACCATCACGTGGGTTTAGACAAATCGTACACATTCGTGCAAGTGAGGTCATTCGAATTCGTACTAATTAGCCACATTTTAATCACTCGTACAAATTCGTAAGAATTGGTCGTGAGATAGTGTTGCAATCGTAGCGATTCTTTTCCTCCTCTGTTCTGTAGCTTTTGGCAGTCCGTAAAAAAAATACCTCAGATTTCTTGTCAAATGTAGTTGTACAATCTCATAGCTCCCCATTTTAGATGTTTTTTTTGCGCCATTCACGCTGAAAACCAATGCTGCCACTCAGTGTGTGTGACCGCAGTCACTCTGACCGATAGTGACAGAAGATTGCAAACACATGTAAGATCTGAATGGAGTTTATTGAATAACTAAAAGGAAATACGCAGGTGAGTCTCTGGATTGCAGATGATGGTGATACTGGCCTATGAATGATGAGTCTTATCTTTTGCAGGTGGTGATGTATTGAAGCAGCCAGATCACTGGAGACTGGCAGACAATGACACACAGAAGACTGAAGAAAACGAGACAGTTCGACCCATAGGTAGGTAGTCAGGAATGAGTGCAGTGTTGAACAAACGAGACCAGACCCAGATCATCTTCTTCTTCTTCTTTTGTTTTTATTGGTGGTTGGCAAACAGCTTTCAGGTGTATATACAGGTGAAACTAGAAAAATTAGAATATCGTGCAAAAGATAATATATTTCAGTAATTCAAATTAAAAGGTGAAACTAATTTATTTAGTATATAACTGTATACATATGCATGATTATACTTTTCAGAAGGCCAACGTTTCTGTATTTAAAATCCTTTTTTTAATTGATTTCATGCAATATTCTAATTTTGAATTTGGGGTTTTCATAAGCTGTAATCCATAATCATTAAAATTATAACAAATAAAGGCTTGACATATCTCACTTTGCATGTAATGAGTCTATATAATATATTAGTTTCACCTTCTAAGTTGAATTAGTGAAATAAATGAACTTTTGCACGATATTCTAATTTTTCGATGTTCACCTGTATGGGTGTTTTTGCCTCACATTAAAAAAATCAATGCTCCAATACCAGTGGTAGCTATCAGATTGTGCTTTGATTTATGCCATAGTATTTACATGGTACTCCAAGATACTCTCAAGAATACCACAGTACTCCAGAGACGCTGGAGGGATATTAACCACATAAATCTGAAAGTAACAATGAATATGCACGTTTTTCTTTAGAGTATGTCATAAATCAGTACAATGATAATTTAAATATGCTTTCCTGAAACTGGTTTTATATCATATTTTTCCCCCACATAGAATCAAACAAAGGATGTGTCGTTGCAGCTGTCATTCCTCAAGTCACTATGATTATAATTATGATCCTTTTCCTATAATTGCTTTTCCCGGTAAGACAACTGTTGTGTTTAATTGTTTTAAAATATTCAAATATGTTTCCATTCTTTCATCTGTGCTTATCATTTGCTCAAAAAAAAATTATGACCATTTATAAACTCATGAATAATTCACAGTACATCTATATTAATAAATGTATTAATACATATTCATGTTGACTGTAAATTGTAACGGCCTCCTGATTTGTTATATACCTTTAAGACGCCTCCTTTGATGCGGGAGACACAAGATTGAACTTATTTAATTTCTTTGTGGGAGATCATTGCTATATGTTTTATAATGTAAATAAAACACCTGTTTTTCCTCAGAACAGCATCTGTGAGTGTGTGATTGATGCCACACACACTTCTGCTCATCATGGACTCTCTGAATCCCAGCTTCACTGAATCAACTGGAGCTCTGAACCGTCTGTGCTTCAGAACTGGGACTGTTCCTCAACTTTCACTGTTGCTCTTTGACCTTTCTGTCTGCTGGCTGTTGCAACTTCATACTCAGGTTATGAATATATGAATGTACTGTTAAATATGCAGATATTTAATTTATTAACAAGATAAGAATCTCTTACTGTCACCAACTTAAACAGAGAGTTTTGCAGGTGTGAAATAAATAGCTTCTATTGCTAAGGAAAACATTTAAAAAAATATATGGCAATACATTTTACACTATTTTACAGTCAATTTTCTGCTTCATTTTTCTTTTGTGTTGGAAAGTAGAGAAGGCATTTTATTCTATTTTATTTAGCTACCAAATCAAAGGGATTGTTTTGCACTAGTGCCAATGTGAAGAGTTTGATGTAGGACAGTGTAAACATAGAATGCAGTGTAAATCACTTTGAATAAAATCCCATGTCAAATGTAAAATGTGAATGCTTTCTGTTAAGACTTCTATTTTAAAAACATAAATTCAAATTCAGAAGGAGATTTGTGCCACTAGTGAAGTATTTCATTTTTTTTATTAAGTTGAATCAATTTGAAATTGTGTCCATCACAGTTTTGTTTGTATAATTGAATTACATATTTTCAATAAATACAAATATTTGTGTCAGGCTATCCTACTGTAAGTCAGGTATTATAAAACAGCTACTGTTTTTCGGAGAACACCCCAAATATTTACTCTAAAATTATTGTCTGGGCAAAAAGGATCCAGCACAGATAGTTAATTTGTGTTATTAAAGTAGTTTATGCAGTGGTTATTTTTAATGCATTATGTATGTAGTGGTCAGGGTTGGTCGTCTTGCTGGATAGACACACACTTGTGCCAGACGATATCAAACATTTGCCATGAATGTCCACAAGATAGCAGCAGAACTGTAAACGCTGAACCCAAAAAAGACCAAACCGATGGAGAGAGACCTGGCACCAATATCTCGTTTCATGGGCCGGTCTGTCAGGGAAAAAAATCCTACGCCGAATTTCTTTTTTTTTTTTTGACAAATTCATTATGCCGGCACAAAGACCCCAGATCCATTAAGCAAAGCAAAAAGAATGGGTCACTGATGTTTTATGAACACAAATAAATAAATTATGAGATGTATAGCCTATTGGCCCAAAAAGCATGTCAGTCTTCCAGATGGCCAGTCCACCCCTTCCATAGTATTTTCTTTCGTACTGTTGAAGTCAATGGGATCCATCAACTGTCTGGTTCCAACATTCTTCAAAATATCTTCTTTAGTGTTCAACAGAAGAGAGAAACTCTTACAGGTTTGGAACAACATGAGGCTGAGTAAATGATGAGAACTTTTTCATTTTGTGGTGAACTATCCCTTTAAATGACATCTTCAGTTTATGATTCTGTCAGCATAATCGCAAACTCTCTGATCACAAACAGGAAATTCTTTCTGTTTCCTCGAGACAAAACCACAGATTCAGAACCACTTCAGCCACAGAACCAGAAGTGAGGGGCGGGGCTTATTATTTTGGTAAAAAAAATAATAAAATAAAAATAGTAATATATATATATATATACATACATATTTTTGTTAAATATAAGCTGTTTTCACATGGATTTTGATCGGATCCATGTCTACAATATTTAACAACAATACTTCTAAATAAAGTCACTTTTCCATACATAAAATATGCATATACGATATTATGATGTCGAGCAAAATTTTAAAACATAGCCGATTGGTCATGCTTAATGTCAATGATACAAACAGAATACTTCAAGGATACAGGCTACAACTAAAAATATTATTTCAAATATTAATAAATATCTAACATGTTGTAAAGTGTTTCCAATTTGACTGTATGTGTCACATGTCTGTCCTGTCTTGTTATGCACATGGGTGTTTTGTTATTTTGAGCCATGTGCTCTTGTCATTGTTTTATCCCTCCCCCTTGTTATCTGATTATTGGTTTAATTGCTCCACCTGTCTGTCTCGTTACCCTCCTTTGTTTGCCACCCTATTTAGTCTTCCTGTGTTTGCTGTCCTGTGCTGGTTCGTTGTATTTGTTACGTGTATTCGTCGTGTTGAGTTCTGTTCCTGCCCTGCCTTGTTTATTCTGGATTAAGTTTGTACGTTGTAGTTTTCTTTTGTTTATTTTATGTTTTGGTCTTTATTAAATACTTCTACTCTGCACTTGAATCCACGGATTTATTCCACACCACGCACCGTGACAGTATGTGATAATATTATTTCCTTCACGTTGATGTTACAATGATGTTGTTAAGGCCTACTTAACGACACAGAGTATGAGAAGATTTAATGTTAATGGATTCAAGAACTGTAGTCTATTGTTACTTCAACGACACAAATAGCCTACAAATTTGTAACATGTTGTAACTTGTTTCTCATTTGACTGTATATTTGATATTATTTTCTTCATGTTCATGATGATACAAATAAGACTTAAACAGCGTATGTAACGAAGGCTATTTAATGTCAAATAAAAATAACAATTTAAGCCTGAACAAGTGAAACGTGTCTCTGTATGAAATCAAATGTGATATGTAAAACATATTTATAAAATAATAGGTTTAAAACCTTTATTTAATCGGCTCATAATAAAAATAAAAACATGCAAACAACAAACAAATCCTCTTTAAACACTTTTGACTCCAACATGCAATTTTCCGGACCTTCAAACATCTAGTTCAAAACAGTATTAAATTATAACCATTTTTTGTGAAGTTTCAGTATCATATTCTTTTTGCTAACTATCTGTAGGATGAACAGAGGAACACAAGAGAAACACAATACCATACGTATAGATATATAACGAAGGCAGATTTGAACTCAGAACAGTTTCTTTACAGATATATAAGGGGGCTTTTACACTGGGCCCGTTTGCTGCGGTCCGAGCCCAGGCGCGATTGTTCCCGGCGCCCCCCGCAGCGTTGGTCTGGTTTCATACTCAGCTTAATTGATTCTATCCAACTCTGGTGCGTTTGCGTGCATCTTACGTCATTCCAAACGTGCACGGGGCATGATAGAAAACACGACGCAGGTCAATATATTGTGTTTTTTTATTAATTTGGTGCTATTATGCATAGCTGAGTAACAACGCAGGTTAAGTATGTGTGTGTGTGTGTGTGTGTGTGTGTGTGTGTGTCGCATAAGCTGTCTTTCTGCTGCTTGACTCTTTTGAGGAGACAGTGGATTTCTATTAATTTGTTGCCCTGATTGCACGCACTATACGCGAATACACTGCAGACTCACTCTTGCTCGTATCCAGGGTAAATCTTCATCTCTTACGTGTGTTTTATTTAACAAGATACATCATAAGCGGCTAAAACGCATGCGCAGTACACTTTACTTACTGAACAAGTGCGCACCCGAGTCTGTGTTGCTTTCACATGCACGCGAACCGCAGCACGGTTCGGGAGCAACCGAACTGAGACCACCTCCTCCAGGTTGTCTCGGGTTCACATGACAGCGTTCACATTAGCGATTTTTCATGCGAACCGTGCCCCGTTCCGAACTAAACTGCCAGTGTGAAAGCCCCCTAAGTGTCAGGTCAGGACATATGTGTTGTAATTTTACACAGCTTTAACTTCTGTTGGCCATTACAATGGTTTGGTATTTCTAAGTTACCTTTTACCTTTCAGCTGTTTTTATAATAATTTTACTGTTTAAGCTCTGATTTAAAAGGCACTTGCGCAAATCCCCATTTGTGACAACTTACCCCGTACAGTGTGATGAAAGATCCTGTTGTTGTTATAGGAGTCAGTGTGTGTTAAATTAACTTTTTTTATGGTGGGAATATAATATTGAACTGTGTTGTCTAAAGTTAGTGTCTGAACCGAAATTGACTTTTAAAAAGAAACCCACCCTGAGAATTATTCATTCTCTGTTTTTCCTCATAGTGAACCACATATGAGCAGTTGAACCCTGTTGGGTTTTATTAAATACTAATATGATTTTATTTATTATAGTCTCAACAGAGACATGTGGAAAAGATCTGCTAGTGGGAACGTCCTGCATCATTAAGCTGACAACAAGAAACAATGTGAAACCACCTGAGATAAGATGGATCCATGACAGAACAACAGGCTACATTCTTCGCTGGAAAGGTGTGACTATCAGAGATAAATCTGAAGGTGTATCTATGGAAGAAGATGGATCATTGAGATTTTCAAGTGTTAGTCTGAATGACACGGGCAAATATACATTCACCGCATTTAATGCTGAAGGTACAGAGATTGTTAAAGGAGAAGTGGAAATTAAAGTATATGGTAAGATGAAGAATATTTCTACCTTTCCAACACAATAATAATAACAAAATCAGACTGTATATTTCTATAGTAGTTACAGTAGTAGTAAATAACCACCATGTTTCTGAAACAGAAAAGGCCCCTAAACCTACTGTAAAGTTCAGATGCACAGATGATGGGAAAGCGACTCTCTCCTGTGACATCGGAAACAGAAAAGATCTGACTCTATCCTGGTATAAAGAAGACAAAATTATCCAGAATTACAAAAACTCTCAAGTGTTCTTGTCATCTACTCAAGTACAGGAGAATAAACCGTACTCATGCGAGGCACACAATCCTGTCAGCAAACACAAAAGTGAGAGTATTAGAGTGTCATGTAAGTATTTATTATTTCACATGCTTTTTATTCTTGAAATTGTTAAAAATGCTCTTGTGTTGTCTGTAAGGAAACATATCGCCTGTAAATCTAGACCTTTAAAGGTTTTAACAGACCTGACCTTAAATATTGATATAAAGCATAAGATTCCTGTTTTTGCTGCTGATGTAATCGAATCTATGGCAATCTAACAACAATATTTTTCAATTCAATAATTTCAGTTATTTTTTATTGACTCTGCAAAATGGTGTTAAACTGTGAACTTACTGAAGATAAGTCAAAAGTTTAGACACACTTATGTATTCATTGTAAAAAAATATTGCAATTAGTTATCATAACTTAAAATTTATCATTGAAATAACTTAAAAAAAGCTGAATATAACTTAAAATTACGACACTACAAACACTTAAAATTGAAACAATTAAATATATTTTATTTACAGACTTATTTATGTACTGAAATGTACATGTTTGTTACCAATATGTAACTATGAGGTACTATTTTGCACTCTTTAGGCAAGGCCTTTTGAAAGGGTACTGCCCTAGTGACAGCTTGTGAACCTTTTTTCTGAGAGTGTATGTAGTAAAACTATAGCAATACACTCTTAAAAATAAAGGTTCTTTATTGCCATTTATGGTTCCGTGAAGAACATTTAAACATCCATTCCACAAAAAGTTCTTTGTAGTGAAAAGGTGCTTTAAATTATATAAATGTTCTTCAAAATAAAACACATTAAGAACTGTCATATGTGCTCTGTGGAGGGTTTGGGACTTTGTGTTACTTCCTTTTTTGAGTACCATGTTGAAGTTCATAGGCTGTTTCTCAATATGCGTTCTTCAGCGATCTTGCGTCCTTGTGTTCTCGTACTTCGTCATCAGCAACCGTCGAAGTTCAATTGTAATACTCAAGAACGCAAGAACAGAGACTAGTTGACACGTCAGGACTGCGTTGTTGTCGTGTCCAGGCACAGGTCATTCCTCAGATCTGGATACGGCCTGGATACGGCGGACTGCGGTAAACCAGCAGTGGATTTTGATATTCTAGGTATTATCAACTGGCCGGAATTTTGAGATCACAATAGACGTGAAGGAGTATAATGCGTTAAGAACTCGCTCAAGTACTGGGGAGCTAAACCATTTACATAGCTGTCAACCCTCCCGTTTTTTCCGGGTTTCTCACGTATTTTAGCTCTTTTCCCGCTGTCTTCCCGTTTTAGCATTTTCCCGTAAAATATCCCGTATTTTTACGCTCTTATTGTGTTAACTCCAACTATCTGTGTCTGTGAAGTGCTAGACCTCCAGTAAAGCAGGTGGCAGTATACAGACAGTAGCTTAGGCTACTATCGAAGAAGAAGAAGACAGTTGCAGCGGCGGGCGGGAGGAAGAGGGAAAAAGTAGCGGGAAGCCTGAACTTCGAGGACATTAGAGTAACGGTTAGACAAGTGTGATGATGGATCAGGACGCCGACGGGCAAAATCACCGTGACCGAATTAACCACCAACCAAAACTGAGGACATTATGCAGATATTTAAGTAAATGGGAGACCATCTTCCACTACCTGACAAGCAGCAATTAGGTCCAAATTATGCCTACTGTAAAATGTGTCGCTGTAATTTCAGTGTTGGTCATGGAGGGAAAAACGACGTATCACAGCACGAAAAATCACTCAAACACAAGCGCGCGAGTGAGTCAGCTAGGCACACAACATCTTTATCACCATTCATGGTGAACCGTGCCTCGTCTGAAGCTGACCAAATGGTGATCCATGATGGAGTCCCGCGAGTGAGTGGATTACCTCAGAAAATGGCAGAACTGAAGGGATTTGCACGATGGCGGCGGTGCTCTTCTTCCTTCCCGGGTTTCTGCCACCCTACTTCAGGAAGTGGGTCAATGAATTGACATGGAGAGAGCAGAGGAACATTACACAATTCATATCTCCTCCTAATATCAAATAATTTGTATTTATCCAGTTTTGTTATTCTAGAAAAAATGTTTGTAAAGAAAAGACTATCGTCATAGTTTGGCGCACATACAAATTAGAGCCCGACCGATATATCGGCGAGCCGATATTATCGGCTGATATTAGACATTTTCATAACTATCGGTATCGGCATTTATCATGGCCGATAAATGAATATAAAAAAAAAATGCGGCGTGCGGTGATTCATGTAAAGGTGGCGCTGCCAATAAAGCACTTAAAAGCTGTCACAATGAACTGGCAAAAGCAATGATATGAATACATCAAATATAGCAAGGAGACATTTTATGAAGTTGAGGATGCGGACTCGCGATCTTTGAACGCGCCAGAGAGAAATGTACATTTCAGAAGGATTAGGCCTACATAAGCAGAGAGCAGTTTGTCTTTCGTTTTGATTTGTTCTGTTTAAAAGTAGACATTTCAATAGATATATTTCTCAGCTCTATACGCTGAGTTTCGGTTCATTTATGAGACGAGTTGCAGTTCACTCGCCGGCGCCTCCGTTTCGAGATTATCTATTGTCTGTTATATTTACTTCTTATTTATTAAATCCAGGCATTTGGTTGATGAAACATTGATAAAATTAAGATATAATTAATACAAAACGAAATTGACTTTAATGAAAGGCTTTGTGCTTTCTGTTCGAGGTCTATGTGAAAGTTTTAAAGCACTTTAGTGCCGCTTTCGGAGCTTGTCACGTCCGTTTTTTCCTCATAAATGCGAACACGAAAAATAAAATAAAACGAATATTATATTGTCTGTTGAGAGCCAACCCTTCTTCATCCGGTGGGTAGTAGACTATTACTTTTGATTTGCGCGGTGTAATTCACTGAATTGATTTCTCTGCTGCCAGCCTCTGTCACGTATTGTGTGAGCTTGTGACTATTGCAAGCGCCCAGCTGAGAAGTCCTGATTATATTGTCTGCTATGTTTACTTCTTATTTATTAAATCCAGGCAATTGATTGATTAAACATTGATTAAAATGCGTGGCGCGAGCGACAAATCTCCGACAGTAAACGGATGGCCCATTCTGCTCTGTAACGGGTGCTTTTCCGCGTCTCGGGTAAACAGCTGTTGCGACTCACGCGAGCAATGACGGCCACGTCCGGTGTAGACACAGTATTAAAGCTCATTCTGCCTATAACGCTACTTTACAAAATCAAGCAATATTCCAATAATTTATATAATTATAACACTTTATATAGGGCCATTTTGTTTCTTTAGTAGGAACATTTTGCTTACTACTTATTTAAAACAGTATAAAAGTCTGTACATTATGTAATTAAAAACGTTTTCATTATGATATTATAAATTTTACTTTAGTAAAAAGATCTGAGTAATTCCTCTACTTGTAGAGATTAGAGGAATTAAGACTAAAAATAGAAGATAATGTCAGTGACACTTTTGATATATTTATTGATACAAGTTGTTTTATATAATGTGATTAAATTAAAAGACAAAGTGGTTAGTGAAGATTTTGCAACAGTATTTAAAATATAATATAATATAACATGCAATGCAAACTAGTTTGGTTACAGCTCAAATGTATCATTCTCATTCTATCATTCCCCCTGCCTCCATTACATATCTTTGTCCCACTAGTGTTTGATCACAACATTTGAGTGATCATTGCAAAACGTTTATATATTGATTCTGTTTAAATACTTTGTATTCTATATACAGTACCCATCAAAAGTTTGTACACACCAATAGGAAAGTGTGTCCAAACTTTTGACTGGTACTGTACTATAATACACATAAATAATATTGCTACTGTACACATAAATAATATCGGCCGATATATCGGTATCAGGCTTTTTTTATCGGTATCGGCATCGGCCCCCAAAAATCCATACCGGTCGGGCTCTAATACAAATAGTTGGTAAAGTTAACTACTACTACGACATAGCGACCTGTAGAGTCTGCTTCAACCATCAAAGTCTCAAATGGGATGTTTTTTTTCAAGCAGAATAATTGTGAAGATTATGTTATTTCAACACCTAAATAAATTGTCTCACAAAAGTTGCAGTTTGGTCTGGTTTTGTTTTCGTTTTATTGACCACATAAAGAAAAAATACCAGGTTGCTATTTTCACAACGTTTCTAAAATGTTTTATATTTGTAAGATAAAACTCTTATCCTGACTTTTCTGTCTCTGCCTGTTTTCTCTTTCTCCGGTCTTTAAGGCTGCAAGGGTTTGTAGGGAGAGAAGTATTTGCTTCTCTACACACATCTGTTTTAAAGTATTCTCCATGTGTGTCTCTTGGAAACCGACCCAGATAGAAGACTTGGATTTGGCCAGATCTACTGCCATGAATATGCACTTCTGCCAAATGGACTATTTTTTCTCTTTGTCTTGCATTTTATATTGTAATGTATATTCTTATTGGTTGGTTGCTACACCATCCCAGGGCCATAGCCAAGTATAAAGCCAAGTACAGTTGAGGATGTTTTGTGAACGGATTGGCTTCATGTTCATGACACTTTTTCCAGGCATGAAAACTCTTTTCAGTGAGTGAAAAAAGAAAAAGGCTGAAAATGAGGAGCAGGAAAAAAATAAATAGAGATAAAATAATCTAACAATACTTCATTTTAAAATGTTAGGTGTGGTTTCTAAAACTTTTTTTTTTAAATGTGGTATTGCAAAATTATCTAATTAAAATACCAAAATACAATGTTGTGAAAAGTTGTAAAAATGTTTTGTTTGCTGGGTAGATTAGTAGATATTCTCGTGATACCATGTCACATTAAAATACCAAGCAGTATTTTCCTGATTTACTGCTCATTCAGTCAAACTCACTGATAATAATTTTTTGTAGTGCAAGCTTATAATTACAAATTATTCATTTCAGTCTTTTTGAATAGAAGTACCCCAAACGGGAAGTGTTGCACATAATTCAAAACACAGTAGGCTGGTCAGGAAAAAGGTGGATACTCTGTCCTACACCGACTCACACCCAGGCTTGGATTTAGAAAGCAGAGGCCCCTGGGCACAAAATCTTGGTGCTCTAATGAATCAATGAAATGTAAACATAATAACATTAAAATAAAATAAAAAACATAACATCTTGTGAATAGGCCTAAGTCATTTAATCAGCGGAAGGTTCTAAAAATATTAAAAACAACAAAGCGATAATTCTCTGCAGTGAACTGACGGAAAAAGACAAAAGATATATGCAATAGGCTACTATTAAAATATATGCAAAATTACATGAAAGTACCAACTAGAGAATGAGTCCCACATATTATGCATTGATAAGCCTAGAACGTGTATCTGGTCATAAAAATTAACAGGGAACATAAATACAACAACGTTACATGATTTAAAAAGCAACATATCATACGGTGACAGAGGGCTGGTGAAATGCTAGCTAATTCAGAAAAATTATACATTTAGGTGATTCGGAAGGCTTCTGCGCCGATCCGGGCATCTATAATAATAATCAAAGTAATAGATAGGCCTAGATTTTGAGGCTGTCAAACTGGTAATGTACGTTACCCTACCCGTCACCGCCGGATCTCTGCCGCCTTCAGCGGCTTCTGAGTCGCAAGACAATTGTTGATAATGTTCCGAATGTCAGATCCAACATTGTTGATAACCAGTTTTAAAAAGTGAGAGGGAAGAATATCTAGCGGGGAAAAAGGTAGACTTTAAAGGTGCAGTGTGTGATTTTTAGCGGCATCTAGTGGTGAGGTTACGAATTGCAACCAACAAAAGTTACGGTGGCCGACAGGAAATTCTTATTCGCTGAACTAAGCTTGCTTCCTTGCACGAAGAGCAACATAATAACGAAACGCGTTTGTCCGTTCAGGGCCACCATAGAAACATGTCGGCGCATTTCAATGTAAGGGAACCCGCAGAGTATGTAGATATAAACTGCTCATTTTAAGGTAATAAAAACATAACGGTTCATTATGCAAGGTCTTTATACACCACTGAAAACATAGTTATGGATCTTATATTGCATTTCTGTCAATAGATCCTCTGAAATTAAAGGTGCAATGTGTAATATTACATTTGTAATGTAAGTTATTTCCCTGCATGTCTGGAGGGAGACCGGCTCGAAATCGCTTCACTGTACTCAAGCAAAAATAGGATCAGGTGCCAGCTGTCTCGAGGTGAAAGCATGAGCTCGAGTGATGTTGATTTTTGTCAGTGAAAAAATGATGGAGGTTTTCACATTCAGAGTGGGAAATCATGAACTGTGATTTAACAGAGGGGTTAAGAACAGAGTCAATGGTTGAAAAGAGAGTTCTGGAGAAATGTGAATTCCTCTGAATGATGTCAGACAGGAATTTGTTCTTTGCTGCTCTTACTGCCTTTTGCAAATAATTTAATGAGGCAGTCAGCGTCTCAAATGATATTTGGAGCATTTCCGTTCGAGCCGTCTGCACTGTTGACGTAATAGTCGAATGTCGCTGTTTATCCATGGCTGAGACTTATGTTTGGGATGGATGAGCTTGCAAGGTGCAATGGAGTCAAGAATGTTGGAGCATTTATCATTAAAGTCTTAAAGTCACACAGTTAGTGGGGTCTTGGAGGCCACCTAGAGGTCGGAGGCCCCCGTGCACCGGCCCAATCGGTGGTAAATCCGGCCTTGCTCACACCAAACACATTTCCTATCATGTATGCCTATCTGTGCATTCACACCGCCGCCGGCGAGAGCGTCAAAGTGGCCGGAATTCATTCATTTTCAATGAGAGCCGGCGGCGAGCTCCGGCGAGGGCGGCGCGGCACGTCTTGGACGGGGAGAGCGGTGAGGAGAGTTGAAATCAGGTCAACTTTATGGTAATGCGCTATGACGCGGTTCGGCGGCAACCAATCGGAATGTAGAAGTGCTCCGTTTGAGAGGATTCCAGAGAACGCAGGCCAGGTAACATTGGTTACGACCACATTAGTTCCCAAGCAAAATGGAGGAGAAGTTAATCATTTCTGTTGCGGGTTTACCATTGTAATATGACTTGTCATATATAAATAATAAAAGTTGACATAAATAAAAAAAGTTGAAAATGAACACAAAAGCCACACCACACAAATTAAATTTATTTATTTCGTCTGCAAAGTAAATATAATTGTTAATCTCTTTCCATCTGTAATTTTCTTACTTTCAAAGTTACTTTCACATTTCAAATATATTATTAGGTTAACTTATACCCTACGTGTGGCCAGTCTGCACAAATACTGATCAATATGCTTATTTGCTTGCGGCCGCTTTAAATGAAGTTTAAAAAAAGATCAAGCATTCGATCTACGTCAGAGCATCAGAGCGTCCACGAATCTTGCACGGCGTTGTTAGCAGGGCGGCGAGAGCGTATTTTGCCACTCTCGCCGGCGGTGGTGTGAACGTACAGTATGAAAGACGATAAAGCCAATCAGGTTTAATAGCTATCAGTATAACTATGGTAATACCAACACTATATATTTAATGATTACAGTATTCATGTCACATATAGGGCTATGATACTCCAAGGTTTTAGTTATAATGAAAATAATATTGTACTATGTAAATGACATGGTACTTTTAGGTTGTTGGAAGTGATGCTGCCTGGAAATTACCCAGCTAGCCCAGACATGTTGAATGTTGACTTACATACACTCTCATATTTTATTCTTTAGGTAAAGAAGTGAAGAAAGCAGTGGGTGATGAAGTTTCTTTTCTTCCTGTCACCAGCATTATATGGAAACACAGAAGCAGTAGTGATACTATTGTCAAGGTGATTGAATGGGATGATCATGGTGCTTGTATCCCGAATCCGAGATTCAAAGGCATCACAACTCTTGATACAGAGACCGGACAAATCACCATTACTAATCTAACAGTGGAACATAGTGGAGTTTATACCATTGACATCAACGGCAAAGAGCAGGAACAAAGATTCACCTTGTCTGTTATGGGTGAGTGCGTTGATTATTATATTCAATAAATATAAATAATATAAATGCATCATATTATTATGCTTGGTTTTACTTAGCCTCACATACTAAAAAACAAAAAACAATGCAATTGTATAATAACGCATGGTGCTTTGATTAATACCATGGTAAAAACCAGTGTAGTGTTATAATACTTATGGTTTGCAATTAAATACCCTCAATATCTGCTACCATCATTATACTATGGTACTGTCACAACACTTTGTGCAAGGCTAGTGAAGTTGTGTTTGATTTCATTTTGCTTTGTCTGTGGGCTAAATGTTCTTACTTTTTCACTGTTTCTTCTTCATAGAGCCAGTCCCCAAACCTGAGAAGAGCGGTGTTAACCCTAATGTTGTGTATTTAAGATGCGAGAACAGTGGTAAAATCATCGGCAAGGATTCTACTAGAGAAGAACGGAAGTGTTCAGCATTCCACCTGAAAGGAGAGTCCATCACAGTCAAAAACGAAGGAAATCCAGAAAACTTCTACACCTGTACACCCGATAACAGTGCAAGTAAAGAGACCAGTGATCCGGTCTGAGAGAGAGATCTGTTTAAAGGCTAGACAGCATAGAGTCTCTTAACAGCATAAATCTGAAAGCACTACTAGATAAACATGTTTATGGTTTTTATTTATATAATGCAATAATTCAGTAAAGCAATATGTAATTTACTAACCAAATTCTGATCATTTAAATGTGTGTCTCAGGGCTGAAGTTTTGTTTTGTTTCGTCACTAGATTCAAGCATTGGATTTGTTGTTGAAACTGCATGTCATTCCTTCAGTTACTGTGATTTTAATCATTCTTTTTTATTATTATAATTCCTTTTTTATCGTAACACTGCTATTAAATTTAATCTTTTAAAACATTTAAAATATGTTTGGTTTCTTTCATCTGTGCTTATCATTTTCCTCAAAACCCAAAACAAGCATTGAATAACATAAATGTTCTGAGTATATTTATTGTTACATATGCAGATACTTTATTTTCAAGGAAGGACAAGATGAAAATATCTTATTGGCACCAAGCAGAGAATTGCGTATAAATAAATAGCAACAAAAATGTAGTACTGTATATTAAAAAAACAAACATTAAAAAAAATACAGTATGTCACGGCACAAGGGAAGTGTCACGTATCTGTTCCGTTTAGTTAATATTTTGTCTTATCTGTATTAGTTCTCATTAGATGCCATGGTATCTGATTTAGTCCAGCTGTTGCTGTTTAGTATCCTCATTTACCATGTGTATATATATACTCCATTTTCTGTTCAGTCCCTTGTCAGTTCTTGTTTGTGTGAAAGGGGTTATCATCTTCTGAGTGTGTTACTTGATTAAAAACTTGATTTGTAATTCTCAATATTTCCTTCGTTGTGCGCCTAGTGGTGGGCAGATCGAGGTGAAACAGGTGAAATGTGAAACACTGAAACAGTTGAAGCAAATGTGCTGTTTTGTGTCGAGGCTTCGAAACAATCCGACACCAGTCTCCACAGTGACCCCTAGTGGTCAGAACAGTGTAAATGCAACAAAAACCCAGGCCATATGTGAAAAATATGATAGAAATTCAAAATGTCTGCTTTTTCTACACGTCTCCTCCACCTGTCTGCACGTGTCATCAGCTCTGGGGCGATGGAGAAATCTCCCCACGGAGGCGGGTCTGTGGAGCAGCTACGCCAATTACTGATTAAATATTTAGGATAGCGATAAAGGGAAGCAGTGCGCGAGGCTTCTTCTATCTTCTATTCTTCTATTAGCTAAGCAAATCCAATTCCTCTCACTCTGTAGTGTGTAAGGGCATGATTATTAAACAGTAACTACTGTGTTTTTGTATTTGTTTTGTTAAAGCAATTCATATATAGGGATTCCTACGGTGGCCGAGAAGGGTCACAACACATACAAACGCCACAACAACTACATATTCAGAAAACACCTCCAAATTCAGAAAACACATGCAAACGCCACAACAACTACATATTCAGAAAACATCTCCAAATTCAGAAAACACATACAAACGCCACAACAACTATATATTCAGAAAACACCTCCAAATTCAGAAAACACATACAAACGCCACAACAACTACATATTCAGAAAACATCTCCAAATTCAGAAAACACATGCAAACGCCACAACAACTACATATTCAGAAAACATCTCCAAATTCAGAAAACACATACAAACGCCACAACAACTACATAGCCTACTCAGAAAACAACTTTGTCGATTTCACATCACGTACGCTGCAAATAAGAGGCTACAGTAGGTTAGTGTTTCTCTTTTATTATGACAGACTTGTCGATGTGCTCTGATACCGAAGTGGTTATGTGTGTTTTCAACATATTAAGTTATTGTCCCCATAACGTATTAGTCCATGCAGATAATTGTTAAACGTTCTGCCAACGTTGTTAGCTGGAAACTAGCTGGCTAGCTCGCTTCTGGTCACTAAATAGATGCATTACTTGTAGCCATAGACAACAAAAGCGCACATTCAGATAGCGCGAAGACAACCGGATGGATGCGGGTCCATCACTGATTATGGCCCCCCTGGAAACTTTTCCGTTGTGTCTTTGCAGTTTGCAGTTCGTTTCCCTATTTGCTCGTGCTGTGAATATTTGCAGTGTACGTGATGTGAAATCGACGAAGTTGTTTTCTGAATATGTAGTTGTGGCGGCGTTTGCATGCGTTTTCTGAATTTGGAGGTGTTTTCTGAATATGTATTTAACACAGTATTGTTCGTATTTTTTGCAACAAAACTATATCTCCAACGAAAGCCACAGCAAAACTGCAGCACACAGCAGTGTTTGTGAACGAATCTGCCGCTTTGAACAAATCGTAAGAGTCAATGGCTGCGTTCCAAACCGCATACTCTATGAGTAAGCACTTAATTTCAATGAGTAGGCTACTTACTTAACGAGCGCTAAAAGAGTAGGTACTTTATAGCCAAATCTCGTTGAGTATGAATGCGATCCGGACATCATCCGCCTGGTTGACGTTATCATGTGACCTACGACGCGTTATCACAAGCGCAACAACTTAAAAGATGAACGACACGTTTAATTCATCTATCTGTAAATATCTTGATATTGATGAAACTTGCTCATTTTGTGGTATTGTTGAAGAAACAGCTGCCAATTTATTTTGTGAATACATTTAGGGTTGATTTAAATTGTTATATTTTAAACCCTACTAATGTGACCCACAGTTCCTTATAACGATTTTTTTAAGAAACCCCAAAATCGTCATCTCTTGAATATGTTGTTAATTTCTTTATTTTATACCCAAAAAGTTTCTCCTTTAAGTTTTCCTCTTTTCTTGATGAATTTACCTCTTGTTTCATCCCTCAGACTTATAACAACAACACGACTATTTTTTAATGTATTATGAAGAACTATTTAAAGATATTTAGCCTTGTTATTGTTCTTTTTTCCTGTGTATAAATATCATATTATGATGTAGCCTACACAAACCAATGATCTTTGTGTTTTCTGTTTTGTCATTTTACATCAGTAACTCGACAGCACAACCTAGAACAGTTTTCCTCTGCGTTTGTAATGTCTGCACAAGGAGACGGGCCGCTGCTCGAAGATCTCCTTTGGAGAAAACTGTTGACTTTATACTCGAAAAATGTAAATATCGCTACTTAAAAATTAATATTACCTCAGAATGAATTGCATTGTTAGCCCACCCCAAAACTTAAACAAAATAATATTATATTAAATGCTGACCAATACTTAATTATATTACTTTTTTATATATACTAAAAATGATATAATTTAATAAAACAAGCAAAATGTAATTTGTTTTGTCATATGAGTTATGCATGAATACATGTGAACATCTCAATTGTCAGTCAAGCAATGAATTAATGCATACATTAAATAATTATATTTTATATACTGACAACAATAAGAAACATGAATAATTGAGTAAAAGAACAAATAAAAGTAACCATCACACAATAAACAAATGCATGCACATGAAACAAATCTTTATTCAAACTACAAGCATGTATTTACAGGCGCTGAAGCCCACATCCTACTGCCATCTCAACACAGCGGTTCCCATTCTGCGGCTTTATTCTGATGAATTCACCAGAGGTGACCGTGCCTTCGTGCCGGAGCTTGTTGCTGCGCTGCGCTTCACAATCTGAGGCGATAAGGGCAGATGGAGAGATGGAGCGTCTCATCCATGGCACCGTTTCCAGGATTCAGCTCTGGACTCCTCATCCTCAGTGCTCACACCAGTCTGAATAAAACATGTTTAGTTACTTTATAGATTTGTTTATTTACCTTATTTACAGCACATTTGTTTAATGTCAACAGTGTTGACAACAGTGAATTAACGTTATCCTAATAATACCACACATACATCACTCAGATGTCTTTTTCATGTTGTGATGTGCTCATCTGCAATATGTCAATACTTACAATATTTTCCTTTCAGATGTAAATAGACATTTTAAATAAGCGTGTTTAAGATGTATATGGTTATGTAAATCCACTTTAGAGACGTTACGTGTGCTGAGAGCTCCCCTGTTAGCTAGCTATACAAAACATGTTTTTACAGCAAAATCACAACTATACTACTGTCTAACTACTTTACACCTTCAACAGTTAAAATGTTTACTCTATAGTAGTTTAACACATAAGGAACCGTGTTTACTCACATTTGAAAACCCCCGGCGTCGCTGATCTCCGTGATGTTTGATAATGACGTATGCTCTCGCGTGGCCTCCTGGGATAGAAGAGTATCCATCGGTTGAGGACTCAAAAATCGGGCCGGAAGCAGTAAGCCATCCGGGAACTTCTCCCCTACTCTTTTATGAATACTGATGTTTCGAACGTACTGCTTCCTTCACGTACTGTTTTCGCCTACTATATAGTAGGAAAGTAGGCATATTCGAACGCACTTAAGTCTGAATCTCGTGATAATTAGTACGTCACCCAGGTAATTCTCGCCTACTCTTTTGGATTCATACATACTTTTTCGCTCGCCTACTCTTTTTCCCATACTAAATAGTAGGGAAGTATGCGGTTTGGAACGCAGCAAATGTTTCGTTCATAATTACAGCCACTTGCTTCGTTGCTGATTGTATGAATGACTCGATGACTCCCTCATAAAGACCGTGACTTGCCCCCACCTACTGCCAGATTTAATTTAATATTTAAAAGCATCACTTCGTTTTTACAATTATTGCATATTTCTCTATTGGCATTTTTTATTTATTTAAAGCATTATGTATTTTATAATGGTAAAAAGTGCACTGGAAAAATCAATTTTAGGGGGCAAATATTGTCACATCAAAGCACAATACACATACCAAGGGCAGAAAGTAATATACAGAGGTCACTTACAAAGTTAGATACAAACAAAGAGGGATTCAAACAAACAACATATAATAAGGTAGAATTTACAGACGGTGAGCTGAAGAGTAATATTCAGAGATAAAAATGTGTTTTAAGAGGTTTATAAATGAGAGAAGGGTGGATGCTTGACGGATGTACTGAGGAAGAGCCACAACGCTAAAAGACCTGGCTCCAAGGGTTTATAGACTCCTACCTAATATATTTTTTACCAGCCGCCACTGCTATTAACAATCATTATTCATTTTAAGTATAGGCTATTAATGTCTAATTAAAACGTCTTACAATGTATAAAACAGGAATCAAGTAACAGCCACTTGTTCATTTAGTTCTAAGTGACTCCTCATTATTCATGGGTTGACAGAGATAAACGCCCCCAGCGCCAAACCATTGAAATTTATAATTCATAATAATGAGGCCTCGTTTACTGAAATCACGTGACTCTGGCAGTTTGATACACGCTCCGAACCATTGATTTGGAACAAAAGATTCATATAAGGCTTCGAAGCTTCATGAACCAGTGTTTTGAAATTGCTATCACTGTGTGCACCTTACTCCACCACCAAACCGTTACAGAAGAACTGACCTCTCAAAAACAAAACAAAAAGAAAACTGCAAGGAGCTGCGGTATTTGGCCTGGATGCTCCAGATTGGAGGCCTCTCCCTCACAGCCAGCGGGCTCGAGGCAATCACGAAGCTCGTCCTAGTCTCAGCCTCAGACGTCAGGCCCATGGACCGTTGGCTGAACGTCTGATGCATATGGCACACTTTTCTGGAAACACTTCAGGAGTTTCGAAGTTGCGATCTGATTGGTTGAAATCTACAGGAAGTCCGGGAAACAAATGCCGCCGTGACGTCAAAACCCCTCATGAAGAAGAAAGCCGTTGTGTTTACAACTGTGACAATGAACGCTTACCAGGATCAACTAAATGCTGGATTTTCAAAAGTATGTGAAGTTTGCGGCTCTGTTGTTGCAGTAAACTTGCACAACATCCTTGAATGCATAATTTATTAGATGCACGCCGGTCTGTTACTGTAGGGCAGAGGTCACTAATAGGCGGACCACGGTCCGGATCCGGACCCAGCCGCCGTTCTGTCCGGACCCGGACCAATAACCCATACATTATTGAGAATTATTAACGTTTGACGGAGCGTTTCTATTTTAACCTGCGCAGCTTTTATAGCATTTATGGTACTGGTTTAGCGCGGCCCAGGAAAGTCACAGACCAATAGCATGCGTTGTAAATCGTCATGTGATGCTACTCGAGTCAGCGCGCGCGAGACACACACACACACACACAGGGAGAGACGAGACGAAAGAGAGACGACGTTTCACATGGTGTGCTCTAAAAAAAGAAAAGTGGACAGCGAAAACAGAGCTTTCAATCAAGAATGGACAGATTCTTTCATGTTCATTCTTCCTACGGGCAGTTCAAAACCGGTATGTCTCATATGTTCAGAGACTGTCGCGATTATTAAGAGCGGCAATGTGAAGCGCCACTATGAGACAAAGCACAAATCGTTTGACCAAACATACCCACTTAAATCCGCACTGAGGGCACAGAAAATAAACGATCTAAAAGCCAAATATGATCGATCCAGCAGAATCCTAACACATTCATTCACTGCCCAACAACGTGCTAACGAATGTTCCCTTAAAGTTGCTTGGATTTTGGGCCAACATAAAAAACCATTTACTGATGCAGGGGTTGTCAAGGAGTGCATGAGTGCGGTAGCTGAAACCTTACTTGAGGGAAAACAAAAAGAAGACATGTGTGTAAAAATCAAGCAAATACCTATGTCAGCATCATCAGCCACAAAGAAAACAGAAATATTAACCCAGGATGTGCTAGCTCAGCTGGATGAAGCAATTCACAAGGCACCATGCATAGGCTTAGCTGTAGATGAGTCCACTGATGTGTCTGACAATGCTCAGCTGTTAGTTTTTGTAAGGTTCTTTAACAAGGACAAGGAAAAGTTCTGTGAAGACCTGTTAGGTGTCACACCCCTTCAGACCAGTACAAGAGGAGAGGACATCTACCTGGCCATAAAGGAGATGTTAACGAAGAGGGCAATAGAGCTGAAACAAGTGGTTTCAATAACCACAGATGGAGCCCCTGCCATGGTAGGGAGAGAGAGAGGAGCTGTGGCAAGAATGAAAGAGGACAATCCTCAACTCATCTCTTACCATTGCATAATTCATCAGTCAGTCCTGTGCTCCACCCTGTCAGACGAGTATGCTGAGGTGATGAACACAATGATGAGAATGATAAACTTTCTCAGAGCTTCCTCTTCCCATCAGCATCGCATGCTCAGGGAATTCCTCAGAGAAGTTGATGCAAATGCTGATGACCTTCTGCTACACAACAATGTAAGATGGCTCAGCAAAGGTAGGGTGTTGGAGTGCTTTTTGTCATGATTCTGCCCTCGTGTCCTTGATTTTCTCTAGTCTTGAGGCAGGATCATGACAGAATCATGTTTTGTGTGCAAGCACATGGTCTTGTGTTTTCAGCCATGTGCTTGTGTTGTGTTGTCTCGTCACGTCACCCCGCCCCCTTGTTATCCTCGTCTCGTCATTATTGTCTAGTCAGTTTCACCTGTCCTTGTCTAGTCAGCTTCACCTGTCTTTGTCATTAGTGTCTCCTTATTTAATCCCCTTGTGTTTGCTGTCCTGTGTCGGTACATTGTCTAACTTTGCGTGTTAATCCCTGTGAGTATATTGTCTGAAGACCTGTTTAATCAGTATTGTGAGTTTGTTTCCTGTCAAGTCAGAGTCTTTGTTTGTCATCGTGTCTTAGTCTTGTTATACTCTGCTCCAGTCCTGTTTTACCCCCTCGTGGGTTTTGTTTTCTGTTTTGGTCCAAAATAAATCATTTGAGTGTCATCTGCTGTCTGCGCCTGGGTTCTCCTTCCATCTTCATGACAGAATGTACCGACCAGAAAAGAACCCAGCAGACGTTCAGTCCTTCTCCGCTGATCTTCAGCCTTCTGACCCGGAACTGTGGTGGCGCGTGGCTATCTCTGACAGTTCCAATGGCAAGCTTCCTTTCCCTCCCCAGGGTGAGTTGACCCTGAAGAGGTACGCCCAGGTTGTTGAGGAGAGGAGGTTCTTCCTGCCGGAGACCCTGGTCAACCGCTACCTCGTCGCGGGTCTCAAAGTCCTCCCTCCCCTTGCTGAACGAGAGAGTTTGGTCCGCCGTCCGTTTCGCAACATGGTGGACTACTTGTCTCGGAAGGAGCAGCCAGGTCCCCCTGGTTTTTCACCTCCTGCCACACTTCCAGTCATCCCTGAGGGTCGCATGTTAGCCGTCGTGACACAGGAGGACCAAGCGTCTTCCACCCTGACTCCCGATCCATCACCCGTGTCCGTCAGCCCCCGTGGAAAGCGTGGAAGACGTTTGTCGTGGGAGTCAGCGTCTGAGTCGTCCTCCACGGAATTCCCCTTGCCTGCGGTGGAGTCGCCAGCACCTGCTTCGTCTCCCTCTTCGCCCCCCTTACCGGTCTCAAGCCTGGCTACGGACTCAGCTCCGCGACCCAGAAGGAAGAAGAGGAGGAAGGGAGCCTCTTGTCCTCCGTCTCTGTCTCCCCCTGAGTCCGCGATCGCTACCCCAGAGCCCGCTACTTCAAGCGCCGTCAATGAGCCCGCTACTTCAAGCGCCGTCAATGAGCCCGCAACTTCAAGCGCCGTCCATGAGCCCGCTCCAGCAAGCGCCGTCCATGAGCCCGCTCCAGCAAGCGCCGTCCATGAGCCCGCTCCAGCTAGCGCCGTCCATGAGCCCGCTCCAGCTAGCGCCGTCCATGAGCCCGCTCCAGCTAGCGCCGTCCCAGAATCTACTGAGAGACTTGCGGCCGATCTAGCCGCAAAATAGGTTCTGAAATCGGTTTCTGCTCGTCAGGAGATGCCCATCTTCCTTGCTGCCAAGACCCTCTCTGATTATTTGTCTTGTCTAGCTAAAATCCTCGAAGTCCCTGTTTGTCCTGTCTTGTCTCCAGCCCCCGAGCCTGCCGCTGTGATCGCTGCACCCAGTCCTGCCCCTTCGCCTGCTATGTCCCCCGTCAGGAGTCCCGTTTCCTCACCCTCTGTCTCTGAATCTGTTGCTGCTACCACTGAAGCAGTATCCCAGTCTGTCTCCACTAATTCCCGGACTGTTTCTCCGTTCGTCCCTGTCTCCACCAGCCCCCGGACTGTTTCTCCGTTCGTCCCTGTCTCCACCAGCCCCCGGACTGTTTCTCCGTTCGTCCCTGTCTCCACCAGCCCCGGGACTGTTTCCCCGTTTGTCCCTGTTACCACTAGTCCCCGGACTGTTTCCCCGTTTGTCCCTGTCACCACTAGTTCCCGGACTGTTTTCCCTGTCGCCACTAAACCCCGTACTGTTTTGTCCAAGTCCCCCCCTCGTGTGTCCCCCTCCAAGCCAGCCCGGATTCCTCGTTCCCCATCCTCATCCCGTGGACCTAAGACCCCCAGCACACCCATTCACCCTGTACCACCCCCCATGAACTCTGTGTTTCCTCCACCACCTCTTCCTTGTTTTTTATTTTTAATGTTTCATCCTAACCCGGTTGTTGTGTTTTCGTGTTTGCCATTACTGTTATTTGTCATGTTTTGTTGGTTTGTGTCGATGTCTCAGTCTGTCATGTCCCGTGTTTGATGTCCCCTTGAGGAGCGTCTGGTAGCCGCTCCTTAAGGTGGGGGTTCTGTCATGATTCTGCCCTCGTGTCCTTGATTTTCTCTAGTCTTGAGGCAGGATCATGACAGAATCATGTTTTGTGTGCAAGCACATGGTCTTGTGTTTTGAGCCATGTGCTTGTGTTGTCTCGTCACGTCACCCCGCCCCCTTGTTATCCTCGTCTCGTCATTATCGTCTAGTCAGTTTCACCTGTCCTTGTCTAGTCAGCTTCACCTGTCTTTGTCATTAGTGTCTCCTTATTTAATCCCCTTGTGTTTGCTGTCCTGTGTCGGTACATTGTCTAACTTTGCGTGTTAATCCCTGTGAGTATATTGTCTGAAGACCTGTTTAATCAGTAGTGTGAGTTTGTTTCCTGTCAAGTCAGAGTCTTTGTTTGTCATCGTGTATTAGTCTTGTTATACTCTGCTCCAGTCCTGTTTTACCCCCTCGTGGGTTTTGTTTTCTGTTTTGGTCCAAAATAAATCATTTGAGTGTCATCTGCTGTCTGCGCCTGGGTTCTCCTTCCATCTTCATGACACTTTTGGTCTATCCGAGGGGAAATCGCAGCTTTCTTGACACAGCTGAAGAGCCAGAAGGCAGAAACATTTTCTCTCTTTTTGGAGGATGACAAGAAGATGGATATTGTGGCTTTTTTGGTTGATATCACTTCACACTTGAATGAACTGAATTTAAAGCTACAGGGCAAGGACAATTCAGTTTGTGATCTGATGACAGCTCTCCGTTCCTTTCAGAGGAAACTTGCATTGTTTAGGGAAGACCTGCAGGGAGACTGTGCACACTTCCCAACTGTGAAGGAACAGGTTCAGGGTGAGAGAGAGGTGTCTTCTTTTGTTGACTTTGTTGACAAGCTGATTGTAAATTTCAGCAAGCGTTTTGACAGCTTCAGCTTTGGACAGCAGCTCACCCTGTTCATTCAGAACCCATTCCTCATCACAGATCTCAGGGGGTTCTCAAAGGAAGTCACACTGCTCTTCAAGTGGGCAAATGCTGGGCCTCTCCAGATGCAACTGGTCGATCTCCAAGCAGATGTGGCCTTGAAAGAGCATTTTGGAAAAACAGATCCTGCCACTTTCTGGCTTCAAATGGTCTCAGAGACCGCTTTCCCAGGTCTGAGGAAAGTAGCCTTGTACATCTTTACCATGTTTGGCTCCACATACAACTGTGAGGCAGCTTTCTCCACAATGAACATTATTAAAAGCAAATATAGATCCAGGCTCACCAACGAGCACCTACACATGTGTATGAGAATGGCCCTAACACCATTCCAGCCCAGATTTAAAATCCTGGCAGGACAAGCAAGGGCTCACTTTTCTCACTTTTCTCACTAAGCAAGAAAAGGTGGGGAAGTGGGATATAAAAGGGAAAGAAAGAGAAAAGGAGGTGTTAAAGCTGTTCAATTGTTAATATGTGTTGAGATTGTTTATTATAAACTGTTAAAATTGAGTTAAAATTAATTTAAACTTAAGATGTGAAAGGGAGTTAACTAAAAAGTAAAAGGGAAACTCAAGCTATACTTTTTATTTAATTTTTCTAAAATTAAGCACTTTATTTTGAGATTTTTCAAAAGCTCTCTGTTGTGTTTTATTTATTTGTCATTTATTTTTAAATGCAGCCTTTATTTTATTTAAATTGATAATTTATTATTAGAGTACTTATTATTTATGATCCCTACAGTTCAATATATAAACTGACAATAAATATTGTTGAAATATTATTGAATTGGACTTTTATTTTATTTGACAGTCGTCTGTTGACTAGGCTACTTACATATTTTCATACAACTACTAGGCTGTGGCACTGAATGATAACGCTTAGTCATTAGATAACGTTAGTCATTGTGATGTTGCGGACCTTTGCTTGATGAAATTTTCTCTAACTGGACCTCTTAGAATTTTAATTGAATACCCCTGCTGTAGGGACATCGACATTATATTGCCACGCCCCTAAACATGAAGCGGAGCAAAACGAACTGTGTAATTGGTTGCGTTACATGTCAGTCAAACGTCCTCTTGGCCAAGAAATGCTGCGATAGCGTCCAGACCTTCTGACGTCAGTCTGAATGTCTGGCTACGCAACACTAATCCCTCCCTGGAAGCGGAGCTGGAGAACATCAAAGACCCGGAGTCGACGCATGGAGATTTATCCAGCTGCAGCCCCGCAGCGCCTACCCACGTTCCAGGACACACAATCCAGAACACACATTTCAGGCCGGAAGTGAAGGCGAACCATATATGGTTTAGAACGGGTCTTTTTAGAGTAATGCCACCTTTCGAAAGGGAACTAGCACTACTGCAAAGCGCTAGGGGAAACGCCTCAGCGTGACTGATGACAGAAACACTGTATAATCACGACAATCGCATTGCTCGGAGTCAGCCATGACGTCATCCTCTAGCGCAACCAGGAAGTATAAAAGTGGCGCATAGAGAACATGTCTCTTTTCGTCTTCAGGGACTGTTTCACTGACACTATGAGTTACGAAATTATGGCTGGAAACAAGCGCTTTAGGAAGTGTGCCGAACCCGTGTTAGCGGTTTCTCATACCTGGTGACACTCACAACCTATGTGTGCTTTGTCTGGGTGAAGAGCACGTGTGCTCGGTCCTTGAGGGGGTGGAGTGCGCAAACTGTGAGCGTTTCTCAATGAGAACGCTCCATTCTTGTCGGTCTCTCTTCTCGAGGGATGAGGGACAGTCATCTTTGTCTCAGAGGGTACTCGCCGACGAGTTTGAGAGAGGGGTGAATCTCTCACACTCATCGGCAGGTGACGAGAACGAGCTGCTGGGCGGGGATGTGCTCTCTGATGCATCCTCTGGTCCAGCAGTCAGTGCTCTATTGGCTTCGAGCCCGAAGAGCAGGAGGGGGCTGAAGCGGTTGAAGATGAAGAACCCGTACTCTGCTTGCATTCACCGCTTCCAGCATTCCAGTTATTCGAATGTGGAAGGAATGGAAGAGCACGGGTATGTTTCAATGCCTCCCGTTGAGGAGACGTTTGCAAGCTATCTCTCGCAAGGGGAGACATCGACATTAACAGCTCCGACCCTACCATCCTGACCACTTCAGACCACGTCTCGTCTAAATGGCAGGGCATATGCGGCGGCAGGTCAGGCTGGTGCTGCGCTGCACACAATGTTGGTGTTGCAGGAGTACCAGAATGACCTGCTGAGGGACCTGGAATAGGGTCAGGGTTTAAACTCAGGTGCGTTGGCTGAGTTGTGCCGCACCACAGACCTGGCTGTCCGGGCCACCAAACAGTCAGACAATCAGACGATCGTTGGCGGCCATGGTTGCCACAGAGAGGGCAATTTGTCAGGCATCGGGGAGAAAGAGAAGGCTTTTCTTCTCAATGCCCCAGTTTTACCCTCTGAGCTTTTCGGGACCTCCATTGAGGCGGTGGTAGGAAAGTTCAGGGAGGTGAATGCGCATTTAGCAGCATATAGACAGCCTGAGGGTCCTGGCCCTTCTCGTTCTGAGGATCGCAGACGGAGTCGGTAGGACTCAATGATAATTCATTCTGACGGTCTGGCTCAGGCCTTTTTTGTGTGACAAACCAAAAACCCTGATCATAGTGACAGAGTAGTTGGCAACTGCTCCTCCAGTTAAAACGAACGTAGCTAGGCTGTTCCCAAAAAAGAAAGAAATGTATGTAAATAATATGTATGTATGTATAATAAAGTTATTCGGCCTCCGTTCCCCTCCTGGAAAGGATGAGTTTCCCTTACGGTGTGATGAAATTGCTACAGGGACTCTATCGCTACTTTGTTCACTGAGTCCAGATCTGAAATTGGTTAATGCTGGAGTAGTGATAAGCACAGGTAGCAGGTAAGTCTCTTGTATGAAATGTATATAAACTACAATGTAACGTTCCCTTAGACTTGACTTGACTTGACTTGACTTGACTTGACTTGACTTGACTAGACTTGACTTGACTTGACTTGGGTACGAAGCATACTACAGCAAATAAAGAATCCTGCTTAAATAAGTCTCCTGGTTTTCGCTTCTGAGTTTTTCTACACTGAAGAAGGAAGAAGTTCACAACAGTACCTAACATGAACTAACAATGAGCAATACATTTTAAAATATTTATTAATCTTTGTTTATCTTTGTAGTGGCACATAAAAACAATCCAAAAACTGCTTATAGGAGCTGAGTGCAGGAATAACTTCTGTGACACGCTTATCCTTAAAGCTTGCATGTGGTTTTATTTTGTACAGGTTGCACGGTCAACAAAATATGTGCTCCAGCACTCACTCCCATTCTTCCATAAGAACACACACAGACACACAACAGGTGTCTTAAGGTGTATTAAGGTGTATATACAACAGGCGTATTCAGATGGAGATTGATGTGTCTTTTGGGTAGTATGAACATCAAAGCATGCAGTTTAAAAGTGTGTCCTACATTAGATGAGCTCATTACCACGTTTGTGGTTTCTATTTTTCCACTTCCTCTGTATTCTCAGTTCTTACACCTTGTCTCAGGCGTTTAAAGACAGTCTGAGCTGAATATAGAAGTGCATTAATGTGTACTTTGTCTAACAAAAATGTCACATCGATGCTTGATGGTCGCCATCGTTGTGTTCATCACAACCGAAGCTTTTTCAGGTAAGTGAAGTTTATAACGTTTTATTGAAGATGGCGCAGCATCTTTTTTTTTTTTTTTCAGTAAGTGAGGTGTTGTGTGCGCTGTGTGTGAACATGATGCTTATTGTCAGCCTGATGTCATGAAATCGTCTCTATAGCCACACATTGTGTTTATCGTGCAATTTATAGGCCTACGCTAAAATGAGTTTTTACGTGTATATGACACAGTTTTGCGTGCATATAATACGCACTTCATTACATGTAATAACTAATTACACATTACTAATAATACCCAAACGTATAATACGCACGCTCACACCACTAATCCTACCCAAGGTGTTTACAGTGCGTATCATATGCACGTAAAAACTCATTTTCGCATATAAATTGCACGATTTTTTGACGCTTCTAATAAAATCGGGTTGTTATTGTAGTTCTGGACTAAATGTGAGCATGCATTTTCTCATCTCACATGTACAAAACAAATTCATTATTCCTCAAAATGAATAAAAACAGTGAAATGCAAACGCGACATTGTAACGCATTGCTTTTAAAAGTAACTTTCCCCAACATTGTAGTTTTAAATTATAGTATCGTAATCTAATTGTCAAATATTAAATGACTGTAGTGGAGGACAGAGTCTGGCTTGTGTAATGTTGACTAACATACTCTCTCATATTTTAATTATTAGGTAAAGAGGAGAAGAAAGCAGTGGGTGATGAAGTTTCTTTTAGCATGCGCACACACACATTAACATAAACCTCCTGTCCTTGCTCCAACTTGATGAACTATATTATATTTAAGAAAAAACGTATGAAAAAATGTTAAAAATACTGCTATGTGGTTGCAACTGTTCCTGTTCCTGTCAGCCATGATAAAACCTCTTGTGCTAGCTTAACAATTGACCTTGATACATACTAACCATACTAGCTTAAAGTTAACATATCACTCATTTAAACCATATGAGTTTGAGCTGAATCACAAAAACAGTGACAACAGTTTAACAAAAGTCCAATTGAGCATGTACAGTGTGAGTGTCATCACTCTAGCTTGTTTCTGATTGGAGAAAAATGACATGTTGCAACCATACCCTGTAAGCAACTGTCTCCCCTAATAACTATTATCATAGTATTGTACTCAAATTCACAAATATCAAAAGACGGAAGAGACTGAAGAGCTGTGTATTGACCTTATTTGTATTTTCTAATTTAATTGACCATCAAGCAAGGGATATACAGAAGGCTATATATACAGTATATTAACTTCCTGGAAATTACCCAGCTTGACCAGACTTTCTTGTGTAATGTTGACTAACATATTCTCTCATATTTTAATTATTAGGTAAAGTGGAGAAGAAAGCAGTGGGTGATGAAGTTTCTTTTCGTCCAGATAAACCTCTTCCTGCTGGAGTCACCAGCATCACATGGAAACACATAAACAATGGTGTAACTATTAACGCGATTGAATGGGAAGACGGAGAAACTACAAGCCCGAATCCGAGATTCAAAGACAACACGACTCTTGATACAAAGACCGGACAAATCACTATTACTAATCTAACAGTCGAACATACTGGAGTTTACACGATTGACATCAGCGGTAAAGAGCAGGAACAAAGATTCACATTGACTGTTATGGGTGAGTGGATGCTGATTGTTATATTCATTAATATTAATATTATAAATGCATCATATTATAATTATTATTATTATGGTTGTTTTTACTTAGCCTCACATACAGAGAAAAAAAAACAAAAAAACATTGTTGTACAATAATGGCATCAGATTGTAATACCATGATACTTTGATTAATACCGTGGTATTTACATGGTACTCCAAGATACTTTCAAGAATACCACATGTCCAAAAATCACTGTAGTATTATAGCACTTTTTCTGTAAGTCATGGTTTTGTTTAGTAACTGGATTTTACCCTCTAATACCATCATTGTACTATGGTACTGTCACTGTACTTTTTGCAATACTAGTGTAGTTGTGTTTGATTTAATTATGTTTCTTTATAGACTGAAAGTTCATATTTGTTTTATTGTTTCTTTCACAGAACGGGTCCCCAAACCTGTGATTAAAATAGAGGAGACTGATAACCCTGGTGTTGTGTATTTAATATGTGAGTACAGTGAAAAAATCATCTGGAATAATTCTGCTGGAGAAACACTGAACGGGTCAGTGCACCATCCGAAAGGAGAGTCCATTACTGTCAAAAAAACAGGAAATCCAGAAATCTTCTACACCTGTACACTCCAGAACGCAGTGAGTGAGGAGACCAGTGATCCGGTCTATGAGAAACATCTGTTTAACGGTGAGACGCTGGATATTAACCACATAAATCTGAAAGTATTTGAAAGTATAAAGATGAATATGCATATTTTTCTTTAGAGTATGTCATAAATCAGTAATGCAAGATATAATTTAATAAACTTACAATGATAATTTAAATATGCTTTCCTGGAATTGCATTTACATTTATTCATTTAGCTGACACTTTTATCCAAAGCGACTTACAATTGCTATATATGTCAGAGGTCGCACGCCTCTGGAGCAACTAGGGGACAAGTGTCTTGCTCAGGGACACATTGGTGTCTCACAGTGGATTCGAACCCGGGTCTCTCACACCACAGGCATGTGTCTTATCCACTGCGCCATCACCACCCACATTAAATTGGTTTTATAACATATTTTCCCCCACATTAGAATCAAACAAAGGATGTGTCTTTGCAGCTGTCATTCCTTCAGTCACTATGATTATAAATATATACCTTTTCCTATAATTGCTTTTCACGGTAAGACAACAAATTTGCCATGAATGTCCACAAGATGGCAGCAGAACTGTAAACGCTGAACCCAAAAAAGACCAAACCGGTGGAGCGAGACCTGGCACCAATATCTCGTTTTATGGGCCGGTCTATCAGGGAAAAAATCCCACGCCAATTTTTTTTTTTGACAAATGCATTACGCCGGCACAAACACCCCAGATTTCAATTAAGCAAAACAAAAAGAATGGGTCACCATGTTCATGGGCTGTATAATCGGCCCAAAAAGCATGTCAGTCCTCCAGATGACCAGTCCACCCCTTCCATAGTATTTTCTTTCCTACTGTGGAAGTCAATGGGATCCATCAACTGTCTGGTTCCAACATTCTTCAAAATATCTTCTTTTGTGTTCTTTTGAGAAACTCTTACAGGTTTAATTCGTTACATTTATATAGCGCTTTTATGGGACCTCAAAGCACTTTACATGGAAGGGGGAATCTCCTCAACCACCACCAATGTGCAGCTCCACCTGGATGATGCGACGGCAGCCATATTGCGCCAGAACGCCCACCACACACACACCAGCTTACTGGTGGAGAGGAGACAGTGATGAAGCCAATCAGTATATGGGGATGATTAGGAGGGCATGATGGACAGAGGCCAATGGGCAAATTTGAAAAAAATATCAGATTGTGCTTTGATTAATACCATGGTATTTACATGGTACTCCAAGATACTTCCAAGAATACCACAGTACTCCAGAGACGCTGGAGGGATATTAACCACATAAATCTGAAAGTAACAATGAATATGCATGTTTTTCTTTAGAGTATGTCATAACTCAGTACAATGATAATTTAAATATGCTTTCCTGAAACTGGTTTTATAACATATTTTTCTCCCCACCTTAGAATCAAACAAAGGATGTGTCGTTGCAGCTGTCATTCCTTCAGTCACTATGATTATAATTATGATCCTTTTCCTATAAATGCTTTTCACGGTAAGACAACTGTTGTGTTTAATCTTTTAAAAATATTCAAATATGTTTCCATTCTTTCATCTGTGCTTATCATTTGCTCAAAAAAAAATTATGACCATTTATAAACTCATGAATAATTCACAGTACATCTATATTAATAAATGTATTAATAAATATTCATGTTGACTGTAAATTGTACGGCCTCCTGATTTGTTATATACCTTTAAGACGCCTTCTTTGATGCGGGAGACAAAAGATCAAACTTATTTAATTTCTTTGTGGAAGATCATTGCTATATGTTTTATAATGTAAATAAAACACCTGTTTTTCCTCAGAACAGCATCTGTGAGTGTGTGATTGATGCCACACACACTTCTGCTCATCATGGACTCTCTGAATCCCAGCTTCACTGAATCAACTGGAGCTCTGAACCGTCTGTGCTTCAGAACTGGGACTGTTCCTCAACTTTCACTGTTGCTCTTTGACCTTTCTGTCTGCTGGCTGTTGCAACTTCATCCTCAGGTTATGAATATATGAATGTACTGTTAAATATGCAGATATTTAATTTATTAACAAGATGAGAATCTCTTACTGTCTCCAACTTAAACAGAGAGTTTTGCAGGTGTGAAATAAATAGCTTCTATTGCTAAGGAAAACATTTAAAAAATACATGGCAATACATTTTACACTATTTTACAGTAAATGTTCTGCTTCATTTTTCTTTTGTGTTGGAAAGTAGAGAAGGCGTTTTATTCTATTTTATTTAGCTAACAATCAAAGGGATTGTTTTGCACTAGTGCCAATGTGAAGAGTTTGATGTAGGACAATGTAAACATAGAATGCAGTGTAAATCACTTTGAATAAAATCCCATGTCAAATGTAAAATGTGAATGCTTTCTGTTAAGACTTCTATTTTAAAACATAAATTCAAATTCAGAAGGAGATTTGTGCCACTAGTGAAGTATTTCATTTTTTTTTAAGTTGAATCAATTTCAAATTGTGTCCATGACAGTTTTGTTTGTATAATTGAATTACATATTTACTACAAATAAAAATATTTGTGTCAGGCTATCCTACTGTAAGTCAGATATTATAAAACAGCTACTGTTTTTGGGAGAACACCCCAAATATTTACTCTAAAATGAATGTCTTGGCAAAAAAGATCCAGCACAGATAGTTAATTTGTATTATTAAAGTAGTTTATCCAGTGGTTATTTTTAATGCATTATGTATGTAGTGGTCAGGGTTGGTCGTCTTGCTGGATAGACACACACTTGTGCCAGACACTGATATCAAACATTTGCCATGAATGTCCACAAGATGGCAGCAGAACTGTAAACGCTGAACCCAAAAAAGACCAAACCGATGGAGAGAGACCTGGCACCAATATCTCGTTTCATGGGCCGGTCTGTCAGGGAAAAAAATCCTACGCCGAATTTTTTTTTTTTTTTGACAAATTCATTATGCCGGCACAAAGACCCCAGATCCATTAAGCAAAGCAAAAAGAATGGGTCACTGATGTTTTATGAACACAAATAAATAAATTATGAGATGTATAGCCTATTGGCCCAAAAAGCATGTCAGTCTTCCAGATGGCCAGTCCACCCCTTCCATACGATTTTCTTTCGTACTGTTGAAGTCAATGGGATCCATCAACTGTCTGGTTCCAACATTCTTCAAAATATCTTCTTTAGTGTTCAACAGATTTTGTGGTGAACTATCCCTTTAAATGACATCTTCAGTTTATGATTCTGTCAGCATAATCGCAAACTCTCTGATCACAAACAGGAAATTCTTTCTGTTTCCTCGAGACAAAACCGCAGATTCAGATCCACTTCAGCCACAGAACCAGAAGTGAGGGGCAGAGCTTATTATTTTGGTAAAAAAAATAATAAAATAAAAATAGTAATATATATATATATATATATATATATATATATATATATATATATATATATATATATATACACATATTTTTGTTAAATATAAGCTGTTTTCACATGGATTTTGATCGGATCCATGTCTACAATATTTAACAACAATACTTCTAAATAAAGTCACTTTTCCATACATAAAATATGTATATACGATATTATGATGTCGAGCAAAATTTTAAAACATAGCCGATTGGTCATGCTTAATGTCAATGATACAAACACAATAGCTACTTCAAGGATACAGGCTACAACTAAAAAATATTATTTCAAATATTAATAGATATCTAACATGTTGTAAAGTGTTTCCAATTTGACTGTATGTGTCACATGTCTGTCCTGTCTTGTTATGCACATGGGTGTTTTGTTATTTTGAGCCATGTGCTCTTGTCATTGTTTTATCCCTCCCCCTTGTTATCTGATTATTGGTTTAATTGCTCCACCTGTCTGTCTCGTTACCCTCCTTTGTTTGCCACCCTATTTAGTCTTCCTGTGTTTGCTGTCCTGTGCTCGTTCGTTGTATTTGTTACGTGTATTCGTCGTGTTGAGTTCTGTTCCTGCCCTGCCTTGTTTGTTCTGGATTAAGTTTGTACGTTGTAGTTTTCTTTTGTTTATTTTATGTTTTGGTCTTTATTAAATACTTCTACTCTGCACTTGAATCCACGGATTTATTCCACACCACGCACCGTGACAGTATGTGATAATATTATTTCCTTCACGTTGATGTTGTTACAATGATGTTGTTAAGGCCTACTTAACGACACAGAGTATGAGAAGATTTAATGTTAATGGATTCAAGAACTGTAGTCTATTGTTACTTCAACGACACAAATAGCCTACAAATTTGTAACATGTTGTAACTTGTTTCTCATTTGACTGTATATTTGATATTATTTTCTTCATGTTCATGATGATACAAATAAGACTTAAACAGCGTATGTAACGAAGGCTATTTAATGTCAAATAAAAATAACAATTTAAGCCTGAACAAGTGAAACGTGTCTCTGTATGAAATCAAATGTGATATGTAAAACATATTTATAAAATAATAGGTTTAAAACCTTTATTTAATCGGCTCATAATAAAAATAAAAACATGCAAACAACAAACAAATCCTCTTTAAACACTTTTGACTCCAACATGCAATTTTCCGGACCTTCAAACATCTAGTTCAAAACAGTATTAAATTATAATCATTTTTTGTGAAGTTTCAGTATCATATTATTTTGCTAACTATCTGTAGGATGAACAGAGGAACACAAGAGAAACACAATACCACAAGTATAGATATATAACGAAGGCAGATTTGAACTCAGAACAGTTTCTTTATAAATATATAAGTGTCAGGTCAGGACATATGTGTTGTAATTTTACACAGCTTTAACTTCTGTTGGCCATTACAATGGTTTGGTATTTCTAAGTTACCTTTTACCTTTCAGCTGTTTTTATAATAATTTTACTGTTTAAGCTCTGATTTAAAAGGCACTTACGCAAATCCCCATTTGTTACAACTTACCCCGTACAGTGTGATGAAAGATCCTGTTGTTGTTATAGGAGTCAGTGTGTGTTAAATTAACTTTTTTTATGGTGAATATAATATTGAACTGTGTTGTCTAAAGTTAGTGTCTGAACCGAAATTGACTTTTAAAAAGAAACCCACCCTGAGAATTATTAATTCTCTGTTTTTCCTCATAGTGAACCACATATGAGCAGTTGAACCCTGTTGAGTTTCTTAAATACTAATATGATTTTCTTTATTATAGTCTCAACAGAGACATGTGGAAAAGATCTGCTAGTGGGAACGTCCTGCATCATTAAGCTGACAACAAGAAACAATGAGAAACCACCTGAGATAAAATGGGTCCATGACAGAACAACAGGCTACATTCTTCGCTGGAAAGGTGGGAAAATCAGAGAAATATCTGAAGGTGTATCTATGGAAGAAGATGGATCACTGAGATTTTCAAGTGTTAGTCTGAATGACACGGGCAAATATACATTCACCGCATTTAATGCTGAAGGTACAGAGATTGTTAAAGGAGAAAAGGAAATTAAAGTATATGGTAAGATGACAAATATTTCTACATTTCCAACACAATAATAATAACAAAATCAGACTGTATATTTCTATAGTAGTTACAGTAGTAGTAAATAACCACCATGTTTCTGAAACAGAAAAGGCTCCTAAACCTACTGTAAAGATCAGATGCACAGATGATGGGAAAGCGACTCTCTCCTGTGACATCGGAAACAGAAAAGATCTGACTCTATCCTGGTATAAAGAAGACAAAATTATCCAGAATTACAAAAACCCTCAGGTGTTCTTGTCATCTACTCAAGTACAGGAGAATAAACCGTACTCATGCGAGGCACACAATCCTGTCAGCAAACACAAAAGTGAGAGAATTTCAGTATCATGTAAGTATTTATTATTTCACATGCTTTTTATTCTTGAAATTGTTAAAAATGCTCTTGTGTTGAAAAATATCGACTGTAAATCTAGACCTTTAAAGGTTTTAACAGACCTGACCTTAAATATTGATATAAAACATAAGATTCCTGTTTTTGCTGCAGATGTAATCGAATCTATGGAAATCTATATTTTTAAAACAATATTTTTCAATTCAATAATTTCAGTTATTTTTTATTGACTCTGCAAAATGGTGTTAAACTGTGAACTTACTGAAGATAAGTCAAAAGTTTAGACACACTTATGTATTCATTGTAAAAAATTATTGCAATTAGTTATCATAACTTAAAATGTATCATTGAAATAACTTTAAAAAAGCTGAATATAACTTAAAATTACGACACTACAAACACTTAAAATTGAAACAATTAAATATTTTATTTACAGACTTCTTTATGTACTGAAATGTACATGTTTATTACCAATATGTAAGTATGAGGTACTATTTTGCACTCTTTAGGCAAGGCCTTTTGAAAGGGTACTGCCCTAGTGACAGCTTTTGAACTTTTTTTCTGAGAGTGTATGTAGTAAAACTATAGCAATACACTCTTAAAAATAAAGGTTCTTTATTGCCATTTATGGTTCCGTGAAGAACATTTAAACATCCATTCCACAAAAAGTTCTTTGTAGTGAAAAGGTGCTTTAAATTATATAAATGTTCTTCAAAATAAAACACATTAAGAACTGTCATATGTGCTCTGTGGAGGGTTTGGGACTTTGTGTTACTTCCTTTTTTGAGTGCCATGTTGAAGTTCATAGGCTGTTTCTCAATATGCGTTCTTCAGCGATCTTGCGTCCTTGTGTTCTCGTACTTCGTCATCAGCAACCGTCGAAGTTCAATTCTAATACTCAAGAACGCAAGAACAGAGACTAGTTGACACGTCAGGACTGCGTTGTTGTCGTGTCCAGGCACAGGTCATTCCTCAGATCTGGATACGGCCTGGATACGGCGGACTGCGGTAAACCAACAGTGGATTTTGATATTCTAGGTATTATCAACTGGCCGGAATTTTGAGATCACAATAGACGTGAAGGAGTATAATGCGTTAAGAACTCGCTCAAGTACTGGGGAGCTAAACCATTTACATAGCTGTCAACCCTCCCGTTTTTTCCGGGTTTCTCACGTATTTTAGCTCTTTTCCCGCTGTCTTCCCGTTTTAGCATTTTCCCGTAAAATATCCCGTATTTTTACGCTCTGATTGTGTTAACTCCAACTATCTGTGTATGTGAAGTGCTAGACCTCCAGTAAAGCAGGTGGCAGTATACAGACAGTAGCTTAGGCTACTATCGAAGAAGAAGACAGTTGCAGCGGCGGGCGGGAGGAAGAGGGAAAAAGTAGCGGGAAGTCTGAACTTCAAGGACATTAGAGTAACGGTTAGATGAGTGTGATGATGGATCAGGACGCCGACGGCCAAAATCACCGTGACCGAATTAACCACCAACCAAAACTGAGGACATTATGCAGATATTTAAGTAAATGGGAGACCATCTTCCACTACCTGACAAGCAGCAATTAGGTCCAAATTATGCCTACTGCAAAATGTGTCGCTGTAATTTCAGTGTTGGTCATGGAGGGAAAAACGACGTATCACAGCACGAAAAATCACTCAAACACAAGCGCGCGAGTGAGTCAGCTAGGCACACAACATCTTTATCACCATTCATGGTGAACCATGCCTCGTCTGAAGCTGACCAAATGGTGATCCATGATGGAGTCCCGCGAGTGAGTGGATTACCTCAGAAAATGGCAGAACTGAAGGGATTTGCACGATGGCGGCGGTGCTCTTCTTCCTTCCCGGCTTTCTGCCACCCTACTTCAGGAAGTGGGTCAATGAATTGACATGGAGAGAGCAGAGGAACATTACACAATTCATATCTCCTCCTAATATCAAATAATTTGTATTTATCCAGTTTTGGTATTCTAGAAAAAATGTTTGTAAAGAAAAGACTATCGTCATAGTTTGGCGCACATACAAATTAGAGCCCGACCGATATATCGGCGAGCCGATATTATCGGCTGATATTAGACATTTTCATAACTATCGGTATCGGCATTTATAATGGCCGATAAATGAATATAAAAAAAAAAATGCGGCGTGCGGTGATTCATGTAAAGGTGGCGCTGCCAATAAAGCACTTAAAAGCTGTCACAATGAACTGGCAAAAGCAATGATATGAATACATCAAATATAGCAAGGAGACATTTTATGAAGTTGAGGATGCGGACTCGCGATCTTTGAACGCGCCAGAGAGAAATGTACATTTCAGAAGGATTAGGCCTACATAAGCAGAGAGCAGTTTGTCTTTCGTTTTGATTTGTTCTGTTTAAAAGTAGACATTTCAATAGATATATTTCTCAGCTCTATACGCTGAGTTTCGGTTCATTTATGAGACGAGTTGCAGTTCACTCGCCGGCGCCTCCGTTTCGAGATTATCTATTGTCTGTTATATTTACTTCTTATTTATTAAATCCAGGCATTTGGTTGATGAAACATTGATAAAATTAAGATATAATTAATACAAAACGAAATTGACTTTAATGAAAGGCTTTGTGCTTTCTGTTCGAGGTCTACGTGAAAGTTTTAAAGCACTTTAGTGCCGCTTTCGGAGCTTGTCACGTCCGTTTTTTCCTCATAAATGCGAACACGAAAAATAAAATAAAATGAATATTATATGTTCCCTTTCAGTCGAGAACGTCAGACGTAGTCGACGGTCGACTGAATTGGGAGATCGCTAGAGAGCCTGTCTTCTTCGAGTACTATTGAACGAGCCAATGTAATTGGCGTGCGTGATTCGCATCACACACTCCGCCCCCGCGGCGCGGGTATAAATACGGAAGTGGATGCACGCACTAGTTGCCTTTCGCTTCGGAGCCGATCGTTTGATTTCTCTGAGAGTGCTGTTGTCTACAACGAGCGAGTGTGTCGGTGTTCTTCAGGAAGACTCTCCCAGTGCTGGTGTTCTACAGCGCGAGTGCAGCGGTGATCGCGAGCTTTGAGCTCTCAACTGCTGTTTTAACAGCAACAAATTTCTAAATGTTTGTGTGTGTTGATGGCTGGTTAGAGGGCGGAAAAGTGAGTGCTTCACTGTTTCAGTTCTCTGTTCAGTGTTGCCGCGGTCATTCACCTGTGTGCTCCGGCACTGGTGACGGTCCTATTTTCTGAAAGAGCAACACGGGTGCGTTTGCGTCTTTTTCAAGATGTCATTCCGCCCGTGCGTTTCTGGGTGCGGTCGTTCCCTGTCTCTCTCTGATGGTCACAACTGTTGTGTCACGTGTTTGGCTTACAGCACGCTGAGACAGCTTTTGTGGACAGCTCATGTTTTCACTGTGGGAACATGACTGTCGCAGTGTTGAGGGCGAGACTCGCCTTCGTTCGCGGAGAGCGAGTCCCCATTACCATGCCCCACCCTCGGGTGCTGTGTGGGATGGGTGACCGGAGGATAGTGTTGGATGTCCCGCCCGGTAACCATTCCCTGTGGGCTCCTCACTCCTCCCTTCCACTGCAACCACTGGAGCCTCCTGTGTTGTCTGCTGGTCCATCTGTAATGGGTGGGCCAGCGGTTTCACTCGGGGCTCCCCTGGAGGACAGGACGCCGATTGCAGCATCGGAGGGTGAGCTGACTTCTAGAGATGATGACTCTGCTGCATTGTCTCCCTCCGGGAGTTCAATGTTGCCCGAGCCGGATCCAGAATTATCAGCTATGCTGAAACGGGCCTCCGAGGCTGCCGGGCTCGAGTGGAACCTCCACCGTGTCCCGTTCAGTCTCGGTTGGAATCTGGAGTTTGGTATCTTGGGGCGGGCCGCGCTGGTTCTCAGCTCGCCGCCCCAGTGCCTTTTTTCCCGAAATGCATGGAGAGCTTGTCGGGTGGTGAACAGCATCTTTCTCTGCCAGAAACTGCCTGACTAGCTTTTCCCCCTCATTACCCTTGATGGAGGAACGGTGAAGGGTTGCGAGGTGTCCCTCCATTGGAGCGGTCTGTCGACACAGGTGCACCTGTGTCCGGCGGCCGCTGCCTTTTGGGGGGATCCTCGTCTCCCCCCTAAGGCCTGTGAGTTTCGTCTGCTCCGACGGGCAGACCTTACAAAGCCTATGGGCAAGCCCCTTCCTCTTGCGTGCCATGGCGTTGCTGCAGGCTAGGGCACCCATGGCATGCACGAGGGTAATCCAGACCGTGCGCTCATAGGTGAGCACCGCACTGCATCCGACCTCACCCTCCGGGGTACGGGTGTCGTAGTGTGCGTGATCGGTCTGGCGATTTCCACCTTGGTGGTCCAGTAGCGCCTTCGTTGGCTCAGCCTGGTTGGTATGGCGGATGCGGACAAGGTTCGGTTCCTGGTCTCCCCAATTTCCCAGGTTGGGCTGGTCGGCGACGCGGTGGAGAACTGCATCAAACAGTTCTCTGCCGCTCAAGCGCAGACGGAGGTCATCCGGCACATCCTGCCCCGGTGGCCAGCTGCTGCTTCCAACCGCCGCCGGTGGCAGCTCTTCCGCCTGCTCGTCGCCGTGGGCGTTCTCCGGCCACCGCTCCTGCTGGCCCTCCGCAGCAGCCTCCACCCAGGCCTCAGCATGGAGCCGGCCGCATTTGAGACGCCCAGCCCGCTCCAGGCGCTGCCAGGCCAGGTTGCAAGCGACAGCGAAAGCATTCCGGAGCGGGCCGCCCAGGAATGGATGAGATGCTCTTGGAGTGGCACGATCACTCCCTCCCCCCGGGTGAGGGCCGGGTGGAGCCTTTGTTTGTGTGTGTGTCTGTTCCGCCGCTGGCTCCCTAAAAAAAAAAAAAAAAAAAAAAAAAAGCGGAGCAAGCGGTACCCACACTTCAAAGAGAGAGCAATTTCATCTGTTCCTGGGTCCCAAGAGGGCCAGTCTGGCGGGTGTGACCCTGTATAGCCTTACACCCCTCAGCTCCCCCTTGGTCGCCAGCAGGCAGCTTGGTGCGTTCGAGGACCCGGTCATCCGCCTTCTCACGCGCCCCCTGCCGCTTGTGGAGACAGGTAAGTGTTGCACAGCACACTAACACCACTCTCTCTACTTTGCTGCCCCACCTCAGGCTCGGCTACCCCGCTCAAGTCAGTGATAGTCATCACATTAGGTGTTGAGCAGACGTGCTCCTGAAAATTCAGTGATATTCGTCACACCGAGTGTTGAGCAGTGCTCCTGACTTGTGCGTGCTTATCTTATCCTGCTGGCGAAGGATTTGATATAGCCGCTCCTCCAGCCGGTACGAAGGCCAGTTGTAAACTCGTTCTTCGTGCTACTAGGGGGTGGGTCGTGACCATCTTGGCCCAAGATTGGTCTGCAGCTTTGACCTGAAAGACAGGTGCTTCAGATCTCTACCTCCCGCACCGCAGGCCATCCTGTGTGTTGCGTCTAAGGGTGGAGTATCAGTACAGTGTCCTTCCCCTCGAGTGCTCCAGAGCCCGTTGGGTCTTCAGGTCAACTGGAAGAGAGTAATCTCGCCCACGGGCTGAGTATCCCTTTTCTAGTTTTGGAGAGGTACTCGGTCCAACATGTCTCTCCAATGAGAATGTGTTCAGCTGGTGTTGAAGTGAGAAAGGGTCCCACTGAAAGAACTTTCAGAGGCTCCTGGGGTATATGGTAGTCGCAGCCTTTGGCTCCCTCCATATGTGACCGCTTCAGCGCTAGCTTCACGATCGAGTCCCGAGGTGACCGTGGCAGAGCAGCTCACCCTGTGTGACTATAGTTCATCCCGGTCTGCTGCCAAACCCTCTTCAACAGAGGGGCCATGTACAAAGGGCGTGTTTTAACGGGGGCCTGGGCGACCCCCGACTACACGGGCATTCGTGCCTCGAGTTGTTAGACATTGCGACCGTTGCGCAAGCTTCCCCTGCATGTCACAAACTCACCCGTCACCTCCTCCTTGGAGTCAGACGCTTCTGAGGGCGCCTTGTTCCACTCCTCCCGCTTACTCAATCGTGCCGCCATCGAGCCTCACGACAGTTATAGCCAGGGCAAGCGGAGACTCCATCCCCTGGGTCCGGCTGGGTCATGACCATTCCGGGGCCGCTCAGTTGCACCCCCGGTTTTATTTTTCCGGGACTCATGAATTTGGGACTCAGCTGCCCCAGGGGCCCGCAGAAATGCGTTTAACCCCAGTGAGCCTTCTAAAAGTGACTGCGACTCATGGTCGCCTTGCGCCTGCAAGTCATTGAAATCATCACTCTTCATGTTGAGCAGAATTGCTCCTGAAACTCAGTGAAGTTCATCGCACTCAGGTGTTGAGCAGCAATGCTCCTGTAGCTCAGTGAGTCCATCACAGGTAGCTCAGTGAATTCATCACACGCAGTGCTGAGCAGAAATGCTCCTGGTGCTCAGTGAAGTTCCTCGCACTCAAGTGTTGAGCAGAAATGCTCCTGAAGCTCAGTGAGTTTATCACACTCAGGTGTTGAGCAGTAATGCTCCTGAAGCTCAGTGAACTTGTCACACTCAAGTGCTGAGCAGAAATGCTCCTGTCGTTCAGTGAAATTCTTCGCACTCAAGTGTTGAGCAGAAATGCTCCTGAAACTCAGTGAGTTTATCACACTCAGATGTTGAGCAGGAATGCTCCTGAAGTTCAGTGAACTTGTCACACTCAAGTGCTGAGCAGAAATGCTCCTGTCGCTCAGTGAGGTTCTTCGTACTCAAGTGTTGAGCAGAAATGCTCCTGAAGCTCGTGAGTTTATCACACTCAGGTGTTGAGCAGGAATGCTCCTGAAGCTCAGTGAACTTGTCACACCCAAGTGCTGAGCAGAAAATGCTCCTGAAGCCCAGTGATCTTCACATGTTGTGTTGAGCAATGCTCCTGTCTTTTGCGCCCGTCGCTTGCACCTACGTGCCAAGTCAGGAGAGGAACAGGTCTTCATAGTTGCCCCTTATTGGCCCAACTAGACCTGGTTCCCTTCAACAGCCTTCCTGACTTCCCCTGAGAACTCTTTCGGGGACGGGGCACGATGGCACACGCGTTCTTCCCCCGGAGATTCCGGGTGGTCTTACATCTGAACGCGGAGGTTCAGGTGGCTATCACAAGAACATGTGGTAGTTACCATCACTTCTGCGAGCACCCCCTAGAATTGGGTAGCGTGCTTACGCCTTTAGAAGTGGAACCTAGTCGTTGAGTGCGTCTTCTCTCCAGAGGAGATCCTGAAAGCTTTCGATCACTTCAGTGCTCTCTTTCCTGCAAAATGGGTTGCAGTAGGCTGTTTTCCTTCACCCTCAAAATGATGTTGCCTCGGTGTTTAAACGACGCTCATCGTGTTGCAGAAGTATGCAGAAGCACGTTCTGATCGTCAGGTTCCTGAGGAGCAAGGTCTTGTAAATCCTTGTGTCCCTCTTTATCCTCTTGGGCCTTGTCCCTGGTGCGACTGCACTGCAGAGACCGCCCCTGAGCCACTGCAGGCAGTGAGTTAAAAATTCTGTTATATCAGTTCTCCTGCTCGCGTGGTCTCTACTAGAGGGTAGGGACTTGCTCGCTTTCGGTCAACGTATTGTGCCTGGAGTCTGGGCCGGCTAACTCTCACAAGCTGAGACCCCGGCTCGGATTGTGCCAAAGGTTCCTACCTCTCCCGTAATAGGAGCAGGTGGTGAGCCTGCAAGCGCTGCCCTGGAGGAGGCAGATCCAGCCCTGGCTTCTCTGTCCGTTCGCTTGGACGTGTACAGAATGCAAGTCATAGACCTCAGACCAGCTCTTCAAGTATCTGGTGGAATTCAGCAGAGAGGGAAGGCTGTTTCCATGCGAAGTTGCACTTAGTGCTTGCCTTCATTTCGGCAAAGATCCGAGATGCAACATGTCCACTTAGGTGTTGAGCTCCTCTATGATGAGTGTAAAGTGCTCCGCCTGGGCGTTGACGATATACTTTGCTAAACAGATTCTAGAGTTGGGGGCTGGACGACACCTAGTTGAACCGCTGCTTCCCGTGGGCTCCCTTCTCATGAAGCCAGTTTCACCGTGAGCCCGGTTCAAGTGTCGGCTTGCTGCGCCATTCCCCTCCTATGGACTGGATACGTGCGCCTTTCTACTCCAGTTGAGTTCCCTTAAAATTGAACCCTGTTGAGTTCCTCCACACCCCTCCGACGTCGGACGTGCGGAACGTCTGGTGTTAGGCCTACCACTCGTAAGCAGTGGGGAACCTGTGTTAGGCTGGGTCCATATGTTGCGGTCCCTTCGGTGACCCCATATGTGTATTCTTCCACGATACGGCTCCCTGCGGTGAGCCCGTGTCTTCCCTCGGCAGAGTCTCTCTGCCGTCACTGTCCGGTGTGTCTCCCCCCGTCTTAGGCTGGAGCCACCCCATTGACATTCCATATGTTAGACTGCCCGGTTTCCGCCCAGTTCATATGTGTATTCTCCACATTACCTCCCTGTGGGTTGGATGTGGCTTCCGCAGCGTCCCTTCCTTCCAACGTACGGGGAACGCTTTCCCAGTGGTCCTGTAGGAACAGCAGTGACTTCCCTGGCCTAAGCCCTGTCCTTCCCCGCCTTAAGTTTGCGGGGGCATCAGGAGGCTTTGGTTTAGGCACTGGAAGGTGGCAGCGTTAGTGGCGTGTTCAATGGGTGATCCCAATTCAGTCGACCGTCGACTACGTCTGACGTTCTCGACTGAAAGGGAACGTCCTGGTTGCGTATGCAACCCACCGTTCCCTGAAGGAGGGAACGGAGGACGTAGTCCCCTTGCCACTACCGCTGGACCACCGCTGACCCCGGGTTACTCTCGGCTCCTCAGCGAAAAGCAACTAGTGCGTGCATCCACTTCCGTATTTATACCCACGCCGCGGGGGCGGAGTGTGTGATGCGAATCACGCACGCCAATTACATTGGCTCGTTCAATAGTACACGAAGAAGACAGGCTCTCTAGCGATCTCCCAATTCAGTCGACCGTCGACTACGTCCTCCGTTCCCTCCTTCAGGGAACGGTGGGTTGCATACGCAACCAGGACGTTCTGTTGAGAGCCAACCCTTCTTCATCCGGTGGGTAGTAGACTATTACTTTTGATTTGCGCGGTGTAATTCACTGAATTGATTTCTCTGCTGCCAGCCTCTGTCACGTATTGTGTGAGCTTGTGACTATTGCAAGCGCGCAGCTGAGAAGTCCTGATTATATTGTCTGCTATATTTACTTCTTATTTATTAAATCCATGCAATTGATTGATTAAACATTGATTAAAATGTGTGGCGCGAGCGACAAATCTCCGACAGTAAACGGATGGCCCATTCTGCTCTGTAACGGGTGCTTTTCCGCGTCTCGGGTAAACAGCTGTTGCGACTCACGCGAGCAATAACGGCCACGTCCGGTGTAGACACAGTATTAAAGCTCATTCTGCCTATAACGCTACTTTACAAAATCAAGCAATATTCCAATAATTTATATAATTATAACACTTTATATAGGGCCATTTTGCATTAAGAGTAGCCTAGTTTCTTTAGTAGGAACATTTTTTTTTACTACTTATTTAAAATAGTATAAAAGTCTGTACATTATGTAATTAAAAATGTTTTCATTATGATATTATAAATTTTACTTTAGTAAAAAGATCTGAGTAATTCCTCTACTTGTAGAGATTAGAGGAATTAAGACTAAAAATAGAAGATACTGTCAGTGACTCTTTTGATATATTTATTGATACAAGTTGTTTTATATAATGTGACTAAATTAAAAGACAAAGTGGTTAGTGAAGATTATGCAACAGTATTTAAAATATAATATAATATAACATGCAATGCAAACTAGTTTGGTTACAGCTCAAATGTATCATTCTCATTCTATCATTCCCCCTGCCTCCATTACATATCTTTGTCCCACTAGTGTTTGATCACAACATTTGAGTGATCATTGCAAAACGTTTATATATTGATTCTGTTTAAATACTTTGTATTCTATATACAGTACCCATCAAAAGTTTGTACACACCAATAGGAAAGTGTGTCCAAACTTTTGACTGGTACTGTACTATAATACACATAAATAATATTGCTACTGTACACATAAATAATATTGGCCGATATATCGGTATAAGGCTTTTTTTTATCGGTATCGGCATCGGCCCCCAAAAATCCATACCGGTCGGGCTCTAATACAAATAGTTGGTAAAGTTAACTACTACTATGACATGGCGACCTGTAGAGTCTGCTTCAACCATCAAAGTCTCAAATGGGATGTTTTTTTTCAAGCAGAATAATTGTGAAGATTATGTTATTTCAACACCTAAATAAAATGTCTCACAAAAGTTGCAGTTTGGTCTGGTTTTGTTTTCGTTTTATTGACCACATAAAGAAAAAATACCAGGTTGCTATTTTCACAACGTTTCTAAAATGTTTTATATTTGTAAGATAAAACTCTTATCCTGACTTTTCTGTCTCTGCCTGTTTTCTCTTTCTCTGGTCTTTAAAGCTGCAAGGGTTTGTAGGGAGAGAAGTATTTGCTTCTCTACACACATCTGTTTTAAAGTATTCTCCATGTGTGTCTCTTGGAAACCGACCCAGATAGAAGACTTGGATTTGGCCAGATCTACTGCCATGAATATGCACTTCTGCCAAATGGACAATTTTTTCTCTTTGTCTTGCATTTTATATGTTGTAATGTATATTCTTATTGGTTGGTTGCTACACCATCCCAGGGCCATAGCCAAGTATAAAGCCAAGTACAGTTGAGGATGTTTTGTGAACGGATTGGCTTCATGTTCATGACACTTTTTCCAGGCATGAAAACTCTTTTCAGTGAGTGAAAAAAGTAAAAGGCTGAGAATGAGGCACAGGAAAAAAATAAATAGAGATAAAATAATCTAACAATACTTCATTTTAAAATTTTAGGTGTGGTTTCTAAAACTTTTTTTTTTAAATGTGGTATTGCAAAATTATCTAATTAAAATACCAAAATACAATGTTGTGAAAAGTTGTAAAAATGTTTTGTTTGCTGGGTAGATTAGTAGATATTCTCGTGATACCATGTCACATTAAAATACCAAGCAGTAATTTCCTGATTTACAGCTCATTCAGTCAAACTCACTGATAATAATTTTTTGTAGTGCAAGCTTATAATTACAAATTATTAATTTCAGTCTTTTTGAATAGAAGTTCCCCAAACGGGAAGTGTTGCACATAATTCAAAACTCAGTAGGCTGGTCAGGAAAAAGGTGGATACTCTGTCCTACACCGACTCACGCCCAGGCTTGGATTTAGAAAGCAGAGGCCCCTGGGCACAAAATCTTGGAGCTCTAATGAATCAATGAAATGTAAACATAATAACATTAAAATAAAATAAAAAACATAACATCTTGTGAATAGGCCTAAGTCATTTAATCAGCGGAAGGTTCTAAAAATATTAAAAACAACAAAGCGATAATTCTCTGCAGTGAACTGACGGAAAAAGACAAAAGATATATGCAATAGGCTACTATTAAAATATGTGCAAAATTACATGAAAGTACCAACTAGAGAATGAGTCCCACATATTATGCATTGATAAGCCTAGAACGTGTATCTGGTCATAAAAATTAACAGTCAACATAAATACAACAACGTTACATGATTTAAAAAGCAACATATCATACGGTGACAGAGGGCTGGTGAAATGCTAGCTAATTCAGAAAAATTATATATTTAGGTGATTCGGAAGGCTTCTGCGCCGATCCGGGCATCTATAATAATAATCAAAGTAATAGATAGGCCTAGATTTTGAGGCTGTCAAACTGGTAATGTACGTTATCCTACCCGTCACCGCCTGATCTCTGCCGCCTTCAGCGGCTTCTGAGTCGCAAGACAATTGTTGATAATGTTCCGAATGTCAGATCCAACATTGTTGATAACCAGTTTTAAAAAGTGAGAGGGAAGAATATCTAGCGGGGAAAAAGGTAGACTTTAAAGGTGCAGTGTGTGATTTTTAGCGGCATCTAGTGGTGAGGTTACGAATTGCAACCAACAAAAGTTACGGTGGCCGACAGGAAATTCTTATTCGCTGAACTAAGCTTGCTTCCTTGCACGAAGAGCAACATAGTAACGAAACGCGTTTGTCCGTTTAGGGCCACCATAGAAACATTTTGGCGCATTTCAATGTAAGGGAACCCGCAGAGTATGTAGATATAAACTGCTCATTTTAAGGTAATAAAAACATAACGGTTCATTATGCAAGGTCTTTATACACCACTGAAAACATAGTTATGGATCTTATATTGCATTTCTGTCAATAGATCCTCTGAAATTAAAGGTGCAATGTGTAATATTACATTTGTAATGTAAGTTATTTCCCTGCATGTCTGGAGGGAGACCGGCTCGAAATCGCTTCACTGTACCCAAGCAAAAATAGGATCAGGTGCCAGCTGTCTCGAGGTGAAAGCATGAGCTCGAGTGATGTTGATTTTTGTCAGTGAAAAAATGATGGAGGTTTTCACATTCAGAGTGGGAAATCATGAACTGTGATTTAACAGAGGGGTTAAGAACAGAGTCAATGGTTGAAAAGAGAGTTCTGGAGAAATGTGAATTCCTCTGAATGATGTCAGACAGGAATTTGTTATTTGCTGCTCTTACTGCCTTTTGCAAATAATTTAATGAGGCAGTCAGCGTCTCAAATGATATTTGGAGCATTTCCGTTCGAGCCGTCTGCACTGTTGACGTAATAGTCGAATGTCGCTGTTTATCCATGGCTGAGACTTATGTTTGGGATGGATGAGCTTGCAAGGTGCAATGGAGTCAAGAATGTTGGAGCATTTATCATTAAAGTCTTAAAGTCACACAGTTAGTGGGGTCTTGGAGGCCACCTAGAGGTCGGAGGCCCCCGTGCACCGGCCCAATCGGTGGTAAATCCGGCCTTGCTCACACAAAACACATTTCCTATCATGTATGCCTATGAAAGATGATCAAGCCAATCAGAGTAGATATAATAGCTATCAATATAGCTATGGGGTAACACTTTATAGTAACTGCACGCTATTAATCATTAGTTAAGCATTAGTAAACAGTTAATTAATTATTTTTAAATCATTAATAGACATTAATAAGCAGTTTATAAATACAGCTATAAATGCTTTGTTCTTGATTTAAAAGCATATCTATAATGTGTTTAATAATTGTATTTTCATACTTTATTAATGATTAATTAATAATTTCCAAATGAAGTATTACATTATTTATAAACTAGTTAGTTAAGAGTTGTCAGCGGTTCATAAGATTACTTATAAAGTGAAAGTCAATTATTAATAAACTATTTAAATGTACATTCATACATCTTATTATTCAGACATATAGTAATAGTTACTTAGTGTGTTAATAAATGATTTATTAACATGTATTTATACTGTAATTCAGGGTTAATTTGGGTAGTTATAAAGCATTTAGTATTGGCCAGTTAACTCTTTTTGTGAGCTCATCTAAAGTGAGGACTATTTATGCCTTGTAAAGCATTTACAAAGGAGATTTAAAGGCTGTTAAATATTTATATGACTGTATCACTGTGTTGTGTTTGTTTCATTTTTCTGTTTAGAAGAACACTGAGGCTTTAAATCTCCTTTGTAAATGCTTTACAAGGCATGAATATTCCTCACTTTAGATTTAGAGCTTACAAAAAATAGTTAACTGACCACTACTAAATGCTTTATGACTACCTGAATTTACTCATTAACAAAGTATGAAAATACAATTATTAAAGACATTATAGATATGCTTATAAATCAAGAAAAAAACATTTATAACTGTATTTATAAACTGCTTATTAATGTATATTAATGCTTTATAAATGATGAATTAACTGTTTACTCATTCTTAACTAATGATTAATAGCGTGCGGTTATTATAAAGTGTTACCCCATATTTTTTTAAAGTACATATTGACTCTGCAAAATGGTGTTACACTGTGAACTAACTGAAGATAAGTTAAATGTATGGGCACACTGATTTATTCACAATTAGCTATCACAATTTAAAATTTAGCATTAGAATAACTTCCCTAGATTGAACTTGCTGAGATAACTCAAATATCCAAGTTGTCACTTAATACAGTTTCACAATTCAAGTTGAATATAACTTAAAATTGAGGCAGCACAAACACTTAAAGGACAATTCCGGCCAAAAATGAACCGGGGCTAAATAACACAACTGAGTCGACCGTTCTCTGGGATGCGTTTTCATGACAATCGAATGTACCCAGTTTTAACGTTAGTTTTAGTTTAACCACAGATTAGCTTATAACGCTAGTGTATGGGGCATAGAATAAGTAAAAATAAAAATCGCTAGTTAACCCTCTGTGGACTAAGCTCTTTTTGGTCCGTTTTCTCTATTTTTAAATTTGGGCTTATAAACTATATGTAATGGAGATGGAACACTACGTGTTTGGTATTTATGGATTCAGAAGACCCTAAGCTAACATAAGCACGCATGTTATATGTTTATAAAGGAAGTATGAGTGAAAATGTACAATAAACTAGAGAATTTCAAAAACGGAAATTTCGGTTTTTGGCATTTATTTCTGAAAATCACACAACAATAGTGGACAGTTTTTGAACAAAAAATATATTTGTCAAAGCCTTTGCTTGACAGACATGTGTAATTGTTAAATAAAATGTGTAAAGAACAATGATACATTTAACTTTATTTACAAATAGTCCCAGGTGTTTTTCTTAGGAATGCTTAGAATTTTCTAAGCAATGCTTTCTCCTTGTCACTCTCCAGTAATTGTTCCAGAGCTTGTTCCACCGTAAATAGTTTACTGCTTGCCATCATAAAAGTGCTAAAACAATAAATAATGTTATAATTTATGTATGTATATATATATATATATATATATATTATAATTGTTCTGTCTCTCTCTCATATCTCTGTGCGCTCTCGCTCCGTAAAGCCTTGTTTATACCCGACGCGTCCGTTCGCTTTCTGTCGTCTCTGCCACTCAACGCTGTTTGCGTAATAGTATATAGTACCACCCCTTGCAAGGCTACAGAGTCCTCCGATTTGGTAGAATACGTCATGGTAACCTTCCTCTGATTGGGTAAGAAAAATATTCCTCCATCGGCAATTTTTCCATTGGTTGTTGCTCGTGAATCTGCCAAACAAGATCGATTTCATTGGCCTTTGACGTAGTGGTATTGCGCAACAAGGAAGTGTGTATACAAGTTGGGTACGTTTGTTATCACTGTTTTCAGCGGAATCTGAGGAAGACGGCAAAAAAGACCGCACCTCTCTATCATTAATAGTTTTTAAGATAATTACACATTTGTAAAAGTATGCCATTATGAGCGTTACCGGCCAATCCGTCCCCAGAGGGTTAATACCACTAACAAGGCTCAAAATAGTCCCACACTAACACAGTAGCATAATGAGGGTCTCTACCTGCAAACCGGAGCATTGGGAACTTTGTAAGTGTACAGACAGTTTAATAAGAAGATACTTTATAAAGACAGTACACTTCACGTATACAAGCAGGAGCCATCTTTGGAAAACAGTCTCGACCACTCGAACCACGAACGCCGTGTTACGTGAGCTGAACTGTGACTATCGACCAGCACGTAACACGGCGTTCGTGGTTCGACTGGTCTCCAGGGACCCTCATTATGCTAGCGTGTTAGTGTGGGGCTATTTTGAGCCTTGTTAGTGGTATTAACTAGCGATTTTTATTTTTACTTATACGACAGGGCTGTTGAATGCTTGATTCTGATTGGTTGAGAACATTCTAAGGTGTGCAGTTATTTTCAGGGAAACGCACGGCTAAAGTAGTTTCAGGCAGGTTTGACCGCATTACAGTTCCATATCACTGCGCGTAGTTAACTGTAATAACGGAAAATAGGATCCAATTCATAACAAGAAAAAACATGCAGCCCCATGCACTTGATCTGCAATTTTCAATGTCTAACTTCACAATCAAAGGACACATGCAGTTTAATTTTAATAAATAAAGTATATAGAAAATTAAACTGAATATATAAAATAAATTGATAGTCCTGCTGCACGGGTTTTCGTAATTATTCCAGATAATATAACAAACAAATAATTATTGATAGGCCTACTTATTAAAGGGCTTTGTGTGTTTAATTTATTAGGTTATCTACTGTCAATTATAGAAAACAAGAACGAATTAATTAAAAATAATTTAATTATTTAATTAATAAATAGCCTATAATAATATTGACGCGCATGCTTTTGTCTCATTATTGCAACCTCTCTCTCTCTCTCTTTCGCTCTCGCTCTCTCTCTCATAACTGCATTAATAACTGCATAAAGCCGGGACACACTTACTAAGGCCAGTTATGAATGTAATTTGATACTTATGTTATGACTGATCATGCCCAAACGCGTGTTCAGCGCGTTCAGTCTGTATTCACGGTCGGTGTTTAAGACCTGCAACAGTCGATGGAAACAGTCAGTCTTCGAATGTTTCAGCGAGTCGTAACTGTGTCCCCATCATTGGTCTGCTATCAGTGGCTCAAACCTCCGTTACTAACTCTAAAATGACGTTTTTGAATTAGCAACGGAGGCATGGGATTAGATGCGTAAGAAATTAGTCCTACATACAAGAGCGTTTTAATGGCAAAAGCTTGACAAACGTCTTGAAATGCATCATCTGAACAATGCTTCGAGGTGTGGTAACTGTAGTATAAGCGGAATAATTGACTTCAGGCCGTTGAATTATTAGAAAAATAATGCACACCCGAGGTGTAACGGCCACTCCGCTTCGCGTCGTGACTGCATTACCACCTCGGGTGTGCATTATTTTTCTAATAATTCAATGGCCTGTCGTCAATTATTCCTTACTTATTCTATGGCCCATACACTTGCGTTATAAGCTAATCTGTGGTTAAACTAAAACTAACGTTAAAACTGGGTACATTCGATTATCATGAAAACACATCCCAGAGAACGCTCGACTCGGTACCCATGTGTTATTTAGCCCTAGGTTCATTTTTGGCCGAAATTGTCCTTTAACAGTGTTCTTTATTCAATATCAAAGTCATGGAAACTATGAAATGACACAAGTCTGGGAATTATGTAGTCACCAAAAAAGGTTAACAGATAAAATAAATAGAAGAAAATGGTTAATGTATGTTGATGTCAAAGGTTGTGTTCATTCAGACTCAATGGTATTTGATTTTGCAAACATGCTTGACATTCCCTCATCTTTACAAAGAAAAAGACTATGCAAAGTAAGAGACAATACAACCCAGATACGGCTAACTTGGTACTGTATTGGGTTGTATTGTAGATTCCAGCCTTTTAAGCATTATTGAAGGAGGAACAAGCATGTTGTATACTTGATGGTGCTTTTACGTCACTATCCAAATGTGTAGAAATTCCTGTACGCACCTGACTTAAGTTAAATTTATTCATTAAATAATTTGTCTACAATATGATTGGTTATTCATGTATAATTCAGCAAACCCTTCTGTTACAGCAAATCTGTATTTCTTGATTACTTCACTTTGTTACTCAAAGTCATGAGAATATATATTTAGACATATGTTTAATTTCCCCTTTTGTTATATTCAGATTTGATTCAGACACACTTTGGCCCAAGTTTTGGGGATATTTAGTTTTCAAAAGCATATAAATGTTAATCCTGCAAGAAAAAGAAATGTTAGTTATGATTGATTAAAAAAATATATCACAGTATACATTCACACACAACTACATTCGCCTACAAAACTGATTCTAAGTTTTCAGCTCAAATTGTTTTTAAAGTTAATAAAGAGCAAATTCAATTAAGTGTGTCCAAACATTTGAACCCCCTCATGAAATAACGTTGGATCTTAAAGTATTACGTATGATGCAGATTGTAGGATTTTAAGCAGCTTAAAATAGATGTTTTTTAATGATCCACTTGTCTGTTATTGATTTCATGCGGTTGTGTCTTACAGGTTCAGGTCCAGGTCTTAGTAAACTCTTCAGCTTTGATTTCTGGGCCCTGGTGGGCATCCTAGCCGTTGCAGGAGCCCTTCTGCTGTTGCTGATCTGTGTTCTCATCATCTGTGCGTGTAAAAGCTGTTGGCAACGTACGAAGCACCAACAAGGTTAGCAACATCTTCATTGCCTCTAAATAAATCAATGAGCATTTGCGTTTTCAACAAAAGATCAAACTGAAGCTTTAGTTGTCCTTGTTGAGCTTGAAAAGATCCCGGCACAATCATCAACGTATTTCAATACCAACTCTTAAATACAGTAATTTAAATAAAATGTAACATTTCTGAACGTTCCAGGTGTCTTTGTCTTCAGAGACCGCATTGTGTGTGTTTGTGTGTGTGTGTGTGTGTGTGTGTGTGTGTGTGTGTGTGTGTGTGTGTGTGTGTGTGTGTGTGTGTGTGTGTGTGTGTGTGTGTGTGTGTGTGTGTGTGTGTGTGTGTGTGTGTGTGTGTGTGTGTGTGTGTGTGTGTGTGTGTGTGTGTGTGTGTGTGTGTGTGTGTGTGTGTGTGTGTGACACTCTCTATCTGTCCACTTTGTTAGGAGTTGGAATTCCAGTTCAGTGTGGAGAAAATTTCTCAGTGTTCTCTCAAAAAAAAGAGAACATCAATCAGTCATGTCACAAACAATCAGGAGATGCGTGCCTCCCTGTTCACGGCCCATCGCTGTTTATGATATACATGAGTTCTGCTTTGAGTGTATGGGGGAAGAGCATGGCAAGTCAAGTCACCTTTATTTATATAGCGCTTTTTACAATACAGATTGTTTCAAAGCAGCTTTACAGAGATAACAGGAAAATAATGTTGTAATAGTTGTTAAATTCAAAATTAAATGTCCCCAACTAAGCAAGCCAAAAGCCAATGGCGACAAAGGTGAAGAAAGGCGAAAAGGCAACAGTGGCAAGGAGCCAAAACTCCATCAGTGACAGAATGGAGAAAAAAAACCTTGGGAGAACCCTGGCTCAGTCGGGGGGCCAGTCCTCCTTTGGCCAACGAACGAACAGTGTGTGATTATGATTCAGGCATCATTATAGGTCAGAAGTCAGATGGGATCAGAACTTTCACAATATTTATCCAGTTCATCTGGTTAGGGGTCGGAGTCATCACGCCGGTATGGAGACGAGTTTGTTGAGGTGTCCATGAGGCCTTCACAGTGTTGATGAGGCTGGCACTTCAGGACTGCGTTGTCGTCGTGTCCATGCGATGATCCTTCATCAGATCTGGATATGGCCTGGATCCGGCGGTTTGCGGTAAACCTCGGGATAAACAGAGAGACTAATATTAGAGTAGATGCCATCCTTCTTATGATATACAAAGTACATCAGGATTTATGGGAAGTGTTCCCGATTCCGGCTGATCTAAACTATGCAGACTAACATTGAATTATAGAAGTCTATAATGTGTAATGTGTATGCTAAGCCAAAGAGATGTGTTTTTAGTCTAGATTTGATCTGACAGACTGTGTCTGCTTCATGGACCATGTTAGGAAGATTGTTCCAAAGTTTTTATGCTAAATAGGAAAAGGATCTACCGCCAGCAGTCGATTTAGATATTCTAGGTATTATCAACTGGCCAGAATTTTGAGATTGCAATAGACGTGAAGGACTATAATGCGTTAAGAGCTCGCTCAAGTACAGGGGAGTGCTTTGTAAGTAATCAGCAATATTTTAAAATTTATACGATGTTTAATAGGGAGCCAATGCAGTGTTGACAGAACCGGGCTAATATGGTCATACTTCCTGGTTCTGGTAAGAACTCTAGCAGATGCATTTTGGACCAACTGTAGTTTATGTATTAAACGTGCAGGGCAACCACCCAAATAGAGCATTACAATAATCTAGCCTTGATGTCATGAACGCATGAACCAATTGTTCTGCATTTTTCATTGAGAGCATATGACGTAATTTAGATATACTTTTAAGATGAAAAAAAGGCAGTTTTACAGATACTAGACTCGTGACTTTCAAATGAAAGATTGGTATCAAATATTGGTTAGCACACCCGGGTTCCTAACCGACGAAGAAGACTTGACAGAGCAGCCATCAAGTGTTAGACAGTATTCTAGGTTATTACGTGAGGAAGTTTTTTGTCCTATAATTAGAATCTCGGTTTTTTCAGATTTAATTAGTAGGAAATTACTAGTCATCCAGTTTTTTATATCAGCTATGCATTCCATTAATTTTGTGGATTGGTAAGTTTCGTCAGGGCGTGAAGAAATATAGAGCTGAGTATCATCAGTATAACAGTGAAAACTAATGTCATGCTGCCTAATGATATCTCCTAAGGGTAGCATGTACAGAGTGAACAGCAACGGTCCTAGTACTGAGCCTTGTGGTACACCATACTGAACTTTTGACCGATAAGACATTTACTGCTACAAACTGATAACAGTCAGATAAGTATGATTTAAACCATGCTAGTGCAATTTCACTAATGCCAACATAATTTTCGAGTCTATTTAAAAGAATGTTGTGGTCGATAGTGTCAAATGCAGCACTAAAATCGAGTAGCACTAATTGAGAGATACAACCACGATCGGATGATGAGAGCAAATCATTTGTGACTTTAATGAGAGCTGTCTCAGTACTATGATACGGTCTAAGTCCTGATTGAAAATTCTCACAGATACCATTCCTTTCTAAAAAGAAACATTGTTGTGAAGATACTGCTTTTTCTAGTATCTTTGACAGAAAAGGTAGATTGGCCTGTAATTGACTAATTCTGTAGGATCAAGTTGCGTTTTTTTAACAAGCGGTTTAATCATAGCCAGCTTAAAAGTTTGTGGTACGTATCCTAATGACAAAGATGAATTAATGATATTAAAAGGGACAATGTGTAGTTTTTAGGTATTTTATTATCTAAAATCAATATTTCTATTCATAAATATGTCCTCAATGGTGTACAAATACCTCTGCCAATTATCTGACTTATCCTCGTAAACGAAGAATTTATTATCTTTATATACATGTGACGGGTAGGTCCACGGAGGCTTCCATGTCGTTCCGCCATCTTGAAAAACTATAATAGCAGAGAGGGACAAAAAGTACTAGGCCACTTGCCACTTTCCACAACGCGTTTTCGTTCAGGGCCAGCGTCACGTGACTGAAAGCAGCAGAAACGGAGGAGCAGAACAGTGAGAGGCGCTTGTCACAGCCCCGGCAAGTTTAAAAGGCTGCATTGCACTGTTATTATTCATACTGTAACATTCGTTTGTTCGTTGTGTCAAGTTGCAGTTTGTTTGAAATAACAAACCTGTTCACCTGAAGGAAAACTCGACGAAGTGCTATTAGAAGACATCCTGTCATAGCTTTTTGGTACATAACAGCTATCTTAGATGCAACACGCATTTGAAAAAGCGAGGCGCTGGAGAGCACAATTCGTTTGAATGCAAAATACAATTTCACCGCTAGATGGGAGAAATTCCTACATAATGTCCCTTTAAAGGACAAGTTCGGTATTTTACACTTAAAGGCCTGTTTTAAGATCGTTTCTGATGAAATAGAACGGTTAAGATTGAAATTTGGACAAATGATGCTGTCCCGAGAATTTTAGGTTTCTGTGTTAGCACTCGGTGAGTTTCACGCCTTTGTAAACTAAAGTTTAATGCGTTTTATGAATGATTCTTCCAGTGCCCCTATGAAACCGTTGTCGAGGTGGAGGGGTGCTAATACAGAAACTGAAAATTCTCGGGACAGCAGCATTTATCCAAATTTCAATCTTACCCATTCTATTTCATCAGAAACAATCTTAAAACAGGGCTTTAAGTGTAAAATACCGAACTTGTCCTTTAAGTAGAGGATCTATGACCTCTGGAAGCATCTCTTTCAATAGTTTAGTCGGTATAGGGTCTAACATACATGTACATACATTTTTCTGACTGCTCTCTTAAGGGCCTGAGTGTGCTCGTTGTACTATGACGTTGGAATATTTTCTTTAATCTTCTTTAAGCGCAAAGGAGTAACTGTGTCTAAAGTGCTGGAAAAGAGAGTTAAAAGTTTCTGTCGCAATATCGAGTTCTTCTAAGCTATCTGGGATGCTGAGATGATGAAACTGCTCAGGAAGATTATTAATAAAGCATTCTTTAGTGGCAGAAGTGATAGGTCTAACATATTTGTAACACGGCTTTAACGTCGGCTTTGCAGCCTTGGTTAAATGAAGTTTACACAAGACTAGATAATGATCTGAGCTGTCATCACTCTGCTGCAGAATTTCAACAGCATCAACATTGATTCCATGTGATAATATTAACTCTATAGTATGATTACAACAATGAGTAGGTCCTGACACGTGTTGTCTAACTCCAATAGAGTTAAGAATGTCTTTAAATGCCAAACCCAATTCATCTTTTTCATTATCTACATGTATATTAAAATCGCCAACAATTAGGATTTTATCTGCAGCCACTACTAACTCTGATAGAAAGTCAGCAAATTAGTTTATAAAGTCTGTATGGTGTCCTGGTGGCCTGTATACAGTAGCTAGCACAAATCTTAAACGTGATTTATCATTTGCACTATATATTGTTACATTAAGCACTTTGAAACTAGACTTCTTAGTTATTTTGAAAATATTACTATAAATTAGAGCAACAGCTCCCCCTTTGCCTTTCAGACGAGGCTCATGTTTATAACAGTAATCTTGCGGGATGCACTCATTTAAAGTAATGTAATCGTTTGGTTTAAGCCAGGTTTCTGTCATACACAGCACATTTAGGTTATAGTCTGTAATCCTGTCATTAACAATAAGTGCTTTTGAAGTAAGGGATCGAATATTCAGCAACCCAAGCTTTATCATTTGTTCATTTGTATTATTTCTGTTTTTTATTTGTTGAACATCAATTATATTTTTACCCTTAGATGGGTTTGGAAGGTTTTTTTGTATTTCCTAATTCGGGGAACAGACACGGCCACGGCAGTGAGGCCAGAAGAGACAATAGCAAGTAAATAGCAAAACGGGTTTATTGAGTCACCAACTGTAAGGGCAAATGGATGAACACTGGAACAGTCTCTGAGGTGACAGGTGAGACAACAGGGTAGCCTCCAAGGCAGTGCAGGTAAGCAGGTGGACAACCCGATCCTCTTTAGCAGACGGAGAGCGATCAGGAAACCAGGAAACGCTGAAGAGCGATCGTGCAGACAGGTACTCACAGGAGGTGACAGGAACAGAAGCGGGTGACTACAACACAAGGAACCGCCAGGATCACGGAGACACAAGCACAATGGCACATCCAACAACGATCAGACAAACACAAGACGAAAGACCATGAGCTTAAATGGAAGCCACTGATCAGTATCAGCTGGCGCTGATGATAATCAGAGACTGATCAGCGGCTCCGCCCACACACAAACACAGCGCAAGAAAGAGTCAGTGAATTCATGAACCTTGACAGACACAGATATTTATGATATATGATGATATCTAGGTGAAAGAGCCTCTATGTGATGGGATTTATCTGACCTTGGTGACATGAGCGAGCACTGTGAGTTTTTCTCCATTAAAGTTCGTGAGTCGATCTGGCTGAGGACCGAGAGACGGGTCTGTTCCGTTCGCTTGTTCTCTATCCAGATCGGGATATCTTTTTGCCTGATTCCGAAGCACGGCCCGGGGCTTCTTCAGATCAGGCACCACTTGGTACCACTTTTAGAGAACTTGGCTAGCGTGAAACTATTGCCGGGTATCTCTCCTTAGGTCCTAAAGACAGTTGATAGAATTTTTAATTTAATAAGGATGGCTGGAGGAGAACTGATCCCCTGACTGAGCTTGGTTTCTCCCAAGGTTTTTTCTCTATTCTGCTGATGGAATTTTGGTTACTTGCCACTTTTGTCTCTGGCTTGCTTAGTTGGAGACACTTAAATCAAGAATATCATTGATCTGAATATAGTTTGCACACAACCCTCCGCGTTTCAACGGTGTGGTCTCCACTGCCGTTAAACCGGAGCAGGTGCATTTCCTGTCACAAGAGTTGCTATCTGTTCTGGTCAAAGGGGCCACAGAGCATGTTCCCCTCCCAGAGAGAGAGTCAGGCTACTACAGTCGGTACTTCCTGGTTCCCAAAAAATATAGTGGGTTGCTTCCAATTTTAGATCTTCACGGTTTGAACCATTCTCTCAGAAAGTTCAAGTTCAAGATACTAACGATCAAGATGATTGTGTCGCAAATCCAACACAATGATTGGTTGGTCACAGTCTATCTCAAGGACGCATATTTTCATATAGAAAATATGACTGCCACAGGAAGTTTCTGAGGTTCGGTTTCGGGGTGAAGTTTACTAATATTGTGTTCTTACATATGACCTTGTCACCCCGCACATACACAAAACACATGGATGCACCTCTGGCTCGGCTGTGACTCCAGGGCATCCACATTTTTGAATTACATAGATGACTGGCTCATACTGGCCAGTCTCAAGAGCTTGCACTTCGACATCGGGATGTCGTCCTCACTCATCTTGTATCTCTGGGGTTGAGACTCAACTCCAAGAAAATCTTTCTCTCTCCTTCCCAGAGGACAACATGTTTATGTGTTGTATGGGACCCGGTCACTATATGGGCACAACTGTCTCCCCCACAAATGTCAAGCCCATCTTTAACACACTGAGCATTATCAGTTGCCTCGAATTGATTGCTGTATTTCTGGCCCTGAAGTACTTCCTCAAGCAGTTAAGGAGTTACCATGTTCTAGTGCCTGTGGACAACACCACGGTAGTCACCTACATAAATCGTCATGGCAGACTGTTTTTGCCATCTGAAAAAGCTAGCACAGCAGGTTCTGGTTTAGGACAAATTCCTGTCCTTTAGGATGATTTACACCCCTCTGCATTTTAATGTGGGAGCATGATTTTGGAAATATTTTACAAAGTAGAGGTTACCTCTTCGACTCTCAAGGGACTGCGCAATTTCCCCTCTGCTTCTCTCTGAATCACCCAGCCTGTCTTAGGTAGAATATTCTGAGTGCTAGGACTCCCTCCATAAGAAGAATCTATGCCCTTAAATGGGGTGTCTTTGGAAGGTTGTGTACTGCATGCCATCAGACCCAATTCTCTCTAGCTTCACTTCTAGCAGATAGTACTCATTCTACCAGGGAGGTTGCTTCCTCCAAAGCTTTGGCAGGTGGTGGCCCCTTGCAACAAGTATGTGATGCGGCAGGCTGGTCCTCTCCGCATACATTCATCAGATTTTATAGTTTGGATGTTCATGTGACTCTGGGCTCACGTCTCCTTGAAAGGGTACGTCTCTGGTTACTTGACTGTAACCCTGTACCCTGAAAAAGTAGGAACGAGATACTCCATTACATTGTCGCACTGAGGATTTGTCCACATGTCTCTTCAGACAAAGTGATACCTGAAGGCGCACCTGTTTCACATCTATTTATAGCCTCTAAAAAGCCCCAATTCCAGTGACGTCATGGTCAGATGTTATCTGAGGCCAAGTTCCTTGGCATGTTTGCACACAAACTTCACAACCAGTCACACACAAAGGTGTTCCCAAAGCGCAATCAAATAACCCAAAACATTTTCTAAGAATCCACACTTTCAAAAATGATTAGAATAGCTGATCATCAATTATATCATATTCACTTTCTACTGTATGTAGATTTAGTATACCTGGTATTAAATTGAGAAAATAAAATACCCAGTGCACGCAAACTTACCAGATTACTAATCACTCTGTTGTTATTTTCCAGATGAAGAAGAGTTCAGGCTAGAAGGACTTACCCCAGGTCATACCAGTACAAACAAATCCAAACAGACTGCTTGAGGGAAACCTGCGCCCCCCACCCTGTAAGAAGACCCCATGCCCTGCAGCCCATCTCCGCAAACCCCGCCTCGAACCCAGACTCAACTCAAAGCCCAGATCTGTGCCCCTATTTAACTTTAATAAAAAGTCTTTTTAAAAAAAGTAATAAAAAGTCTTCTGAAGTCAATTTGTCATCATTTACAATACCACTAGTGGCCACATATCTTTCACTTTACTGATACCCATTTTAAGACCATGTGCTTTATACACTGCTTGGTCAGGATAAGCAACTAAAATTTAAGCTTTTTTTGGCGGTCCTTGGCCAAGAAAAGCTGCGATATATTCCAGACCTTCTGTCGTCAGTCTGAAGGTCTGGCTACACAAGACTAATCCCGTCCTGGAACCTGAGCCGTAGAACATCTAAGACCCGGAGTCGACGCATGGAGATTTATCCAGCTGCAGCCCCGCAGCGCCCACCCACGTTCCAGGACGCACAATCAAGAACACATGTTTCAGGTCGGAAGTGAAAGCAAACCATATATGGTTTAGAGCGGGTCTTTTTAGAGTCATGCAAAGGGAACTCACACTGCAGCAAATCGCTAGGGGAAACGCCTCAGTGTGACTGATGACTGAAACACTGTATAATCACGACAATCGCATTGCCCGGCGTCAGCCATGGCGTCATCCTCTAGCGCAACCAGGAAGTATAAAAGGGGCGCCTAGAGAACATGTCATCCTCTTTTCATCTTCAGGGACTGTTTCAAGAGTTACGAAATTATGGCTGGAAACAAGTGCTTTAGCAAGTGTGCCGAACCCGTGTTAGAGGTTTCTCACACCTGGTGACACTCACAACCTACGTGTGCTTGTCTGGGTGAAGAGCACGCACACTCGGTCCTTGAGGGGGTGGAGTGCACAAATTGTAGAAAATATAGAAAAATCGCAGAATGCTCCATTCTTGTCGGTCTCTCTTCTCGAGGGAAGAGGGACAGTCATCTTTGCCCCACGGTTCGGGTCCTGCTCACGCAGAGGCCCGACCCTGCTGCAGGTAGAGGTAAATAAGGTGTCAATCTCTTAAATGGCAGAGAGTTTTTTGGCCCTTCGCCTCTCGGGCTCTGATCTGGATTTATCTAGCATAGTTGTTTTTCCTCACAAATAGGAACCTAGTTTAAGACCACTTGGGTGTGAGTATGGCAGGCCTCTTCTGCTTAGGGTCTCCCTGCTGAGGCCTCGCTCCCCATAGCCCTGTGGAGGCACTATACGTCTATAAATTCTAGACAGTGATCAGATCACCTCCCTTTAGGATGGCATCATGTGGTAAGGCCCTACTAGAGCCTCCGTGAGGCTGTTTTTCCAAGAAACGTAGATAGTACTTCCCTAGTTAGCAGGGTATTTCTATAGAGTGCTCCATCTCATGGATTGCCACCTAGTAAGCCTAGTACTCCCCTGGTTCGTTATGCAGAGTACTTAGCCTCTGTTTGAGTTTTTAGCAGGCCCTCACAAAGTTTGGGTCTCTATACTCCCAGTAGGCAGGTGTGTTAAGGTGACAGGCTTCCAGTTTTAGCCTCCCTCATATGGCCAGGCCACCCTAAATGCAGACTCCAGTACTCCCCTTCAGCCCAGGGTCGTTATCCTGAGTACGTCTCTAGCGGCCATATTTTTGAGCAAATAAGGATGTTGCAGGCTTCCTCTCATTTGAGAGTTATGTTGAGGCCTCCGTCCTCAGAGTTCCATGCAGATAGATCTGGTCTCTGCATAGGGAAGAGGCCTCTCTCTTTATTCAGAGAGTTGTGTTTAGGCCCTTTGCTTCTTCAGCTCTCTGTTGTGCATAGCTAGACCTTAGCTGGTTCTTACAAGGTATGATAGGCCTCCTCTCCCTTAAGAGAGTCATCCTGCTGAGGCCTCCACGCAAACAGCCTTCCAGATAGAGCTCGAGAAGTGGTCCCTTCCCCTCTGAGGATGGGGTTTTCAGGCCCCTCGCTCCCTGAACTCTAGTGGTAGTCGGGCTTGATGTCCTTACTATATGTGTCCGGTCTCCTCTCCTTCAAGAGTCATCCTGCATATACAGCTTGGTATCATTCCTCATATCATGAGTAGCTCTCAGACCCTTCACTCCCTGAGCTCTGTGTTGATGTTTTGGAAACCGCAGTATCCAGTAGATCTCTGGAGTGAGTCTGGCAGGCCCTTCTTCCTTTAGAGTCATCCTGTTGAGGCCACCAGGCGAGCAGCCTGTCAGGTAGAGATGGAGGAGCGGTCTCTCGCTCTAAATGAGAGCAGTTAGGCCCCCTCGTGATAGGTGAGCTAGCTGTCCTCTAGCATGTGTCAGGCCTACTCTCCTTCGAGAGTCATCCTGATGAGGCCTCCATGCAAACAGCTTTGCAGGTAGTATTACAGAAAAAGGGCTCTCTCAATAACGGAGAGTTGTTCTTAGGCCCTTCACTGCCTGAGCTCTGCACTATACATTTTTTCACAATATGAAAAAAAGTTCGTGTTGTATGTGTATATATATACAGTGTACAGTGTATAATATATATATATATATATATATATATAATATATTACACACACACAAAAAAATATCATAGTTAATTGTAACACTTGACAATAAGGTTAACTTAACATTAGTTAATGCTAACATGAACTAACAATGAGCAATACATTTTACAATATTTATTAATCTTTTTTAATATTTGTAGTGACACATAAAAACAATCCAAACACCGCTTATAGGAACTGAGTGCAGGAATAACTTCTGTGACACGCTTATGCTTAAACCGTGCATGTTATTTTATTTTGTACAGGTTGCACGGTCAACAAAATATGTGTTCCAGCACTCACTCCCATTCTTCCGAACACACACACACACACACACACACACACACACTCACACATACACACACACACACACACACACACACACACACACACACACACACACACACACACACAGGTGTTTTAACCCCACTTAATTAATGACACTCCCATTATCATTTGGTCACATGACTTTCCCATTACATGGCTCCTACAATCTTAAATTAATAAAAATCCAGCTGTTCATTGTTTGTTCATGTTAGTTCATGGTGCATTAACTAATGTTAACAAATAGGCATTCAACTTTTGATTTCCATATTGGTAAAAATTGAAATTAACATTAACAAAATGCAGTTAATTCTTAGTTCATGTTAAACAAAGCAGTTAATTAATGAAACCTTATTGTAAATTGTTACCATTAAAACAAAATTAAAGTTGCTTCATCGCAATTAGCACATTTATAACACCCAATCGGGGCTGACGCTGAAGCATACGTGTCAGTCCATCTCAGAGCCAAGAACGGACCTGGACCTGATAAATCTGTGGTCCGCAGATCCAGTTCCCATCCAAGTCCTGATTGCCTAACCCGTCCCCCACAACTAATCCTAAACCTACCAACACTAGGAGGGGAATAATTTGGCAGGGGGTCAGAATTCGGCACAACACCGGAAATAATCTTCTTCAGCCTGTATCCCTGCTTCATCACTTCCGTGGCCCGAATAAAATTGAATTGAATAAAATCCTCTGTCAAATGTAAAATTTGTTAAGACAAAATTTCAAGTTCAGATGGAGATTGATGTGTCTTTAGGGAAGTATGAACATCAAAGCATGCAGTTTAAAAGTGTGTCCTATATTAGATGAGCTCAATGCCACATGTTTGTGGTTTCTGTTCTTGCACTTCCTCTGTATTCTCAGTTCTTACACCTTGTCTCAGGCGTTTAAAGACAGTCTGAGCTGAATATAGAAGTGCATTAATGTGTACTTTGTCTAACAAAAATGTCACATCGATGCTTGATGGTCGCCATCGTTGTGTTCATCATAACAGAAGCTATTTCAGGTAAGTGAAGTTTATAACGTTTTATTGAAGATGGCGCAGCATCTCTTTTTTTCCTGTAAGTGAGGTGTTGTGTGCGCTGTGTGTGAACATGATGCTTATTGTCAGCCTGATGTCATGAAATACGTCTCTATAGCACGCATTGTGTTTATCGTGCAATTTATAGGCCTACGCTTAAATTAGTTTTTACGTGTATACGACACACAGTTTTGCGTGCATATAATACGCACTTCATTACGTGTAATAACTAATTACACAACACTAATCATACCCAAACGTATAACACGCACAAACCTCACACCACTTATCCTGCCAAGGGGTTTACAGTGCGTATCATATGCACGTAAAAACTAATTTTCGCATATAAATTGCACGATTAACACAATCTAATGAGAACGGGTTGTTATTGTAGTTCTGGACTAAATGTGAGCATGCATTTTCTCATCTCACATGTACAAAACAAATTCACTATTCCTCAAAATGAATAAAAATAGTGAAATGCAAATGCGACATTGTAACGCATTGCTTTTAAAAGTTAATTTCCCCAACGCTGTAGTTTTAAATTATATTATAGTATTTTAACCTAATTTTCAAATATTAAATGACTGTAGTGGAGGACAGAGTCTGTCTTGTTGAATGTTGACTAACATACTCTCTCATATTTTGATTATTAGGTAAAGAGAAGAAGGCAGCGGGTGATGAAGTTTCTTTTGGTCCAGATAAACCTCTTCCTGCTGGAGTCACCAGCATCACATGGAAACACATAAACAATGGTGTAACTATTAAGGTGATTGAATGGGAAGACGGAGAAACTACAAGCCCGAATCCGAGATTCACAGGCATCACGACTCTTGATACAAAGACCGGACAAATCACTATTACTAATCTAACAGTCGAACATACTGGACTTTATACCATTGACATCAGCGGTAAAGAGCAGGAACAAAGATTCAGATTGACTGTTATGGGTGAGTGGATGCTGATTAGTAGCCCATGTTTAACAGCAGCCTTAAACATGTTATTACATGTTTGATAGTTAATGCATAAATTAAAGTTTAGGGGTAAACTAAATAAATAAGGCTCCTTAAGAATAAATAAGAAGTAATCTAAATTTGAATTAAACATATGATTTAATACTGCCATAATGTAAACTGTAATATCATAATCTGCCATCTACAGCTTTGTGACAAATAATTGGAATGGCACATGATTATTTACCCATTAATTACACAGATCCCTAACCAAATGATGAAAATAGACTAATAACTACCAATAATAAATATAATTTGATCTAAACCGTTTTCTGATTTTTATAGTTCATTTAGGCCTATGTTAAGTAATAGCTACTTTTCTTCCCAAAAATACAGTATGTAGGGTTTGTTTCTGGTGGGACACTCATTAGTGGCGCACTCGGTGCTCGCTCTGAACATTAGTTGTGTTCCTGCTGGTATTTTAATCTCATAAATGTTGACTGCTTATGTAAACATGTTTGCATGTATGTTGTATTTGGGTGTTTTAAGAAATTTCTGTACAGTAATTAACTGTATTTTTAGTTGTTTAAATGTGGTCAACGGATATATCGCCCGATATTTGGCATTTTTAAAATATCGGCATCGGCCAATCAGGTTTTCTGATTGGTTCATGTTTAGTTCATATCTTCACTATTCATGAGTTCAGGTTGAAGTAATTCATTCAGGTTTTAGTACATGATTATTCATGCCCTGTTATTGTAAAGTGTTCCAAAAATTGTATTGTATAAATTTTAAAGGGGCTATGTGTAGCTTTTTACTTAAAAAATCTTTAAGATAGAGTTTTCATTTGTACATTCATGAGCCAACCATAATGTAATAGAAAGAATGACACCTTAATGTCCACCACGGTTGCCTCTATCAGCCTGTAGGCTCAATTGTGTGGGTGAATTGGCGCGAAAATTCACAAAATGTGACATCATGCGCGTTCTCGTCTACTTGGTCTTACATCCGTACGGCAGCCATTAGTAAGCAGCAGCAATCGCTAGCAGTAACGTTAGTGTTTCAAATGGACTTTGCGGACGGAAAGAAGCGACCAGCCTCCAGCACAATCTAGACATCCATGGAAACTCCTCGTAAAAAAAAAAAAAAAATTCTTAGAGGGAGCACCGGTCAGCGCTGGGTAAAAAAAACAGACCCCGAGCTAGCTTTCTTTTTACTGCAAAGGTAAGACATAGTTACAACTCTCTGGTTGCTGTGGTCGTGCTCATACGAGCGTGCGCACCGAGAACGAGCATAAGACTGGCTGCAGTTTCTCTAACGGCCACTGGTGTCAGTAACGGTTAGAAATTTCAGAACTTATGCAATGCTCCTTTAATGTATGTCATTTACCAATAACTGTTATTACACTAACAAAATCTACCACACTATCATCATGTGTTTTGAACAGCAGTGTACTTTGACATACAGTACAGTAATCAGTGCCTCCAGTTTTTCGCGATTCTGCGATCGCTGAATACAACGCAAAATCAACAAAATGTCGCATTTTTTTGCGATCCTGCATAATTCCTAATTTAACCGCAAAATAATCACAAAAATTCAAAAAAAGTCCTCACAAAACATTAAATTATAATCACCCAATTGAAATATCTCTAGTTGATTAAAGTTTCAATGCATTTTTACGTGGGTACAGATGTTGCGCACGCGTGATGTCTGTGTGCGGTCTGTCAGAAACATGGCGAAAGAAAATGCGTCTCTCCTGCCCTCTCACATAAGCGCCCAGGTTTTCATTGGGCAGTATGGCAAACTTATTAACGCGTTTAACATGATTGAATGACATAACAAAAAATATGATATGCTCGATGGTAGGCTACTAAAAATAATTATTAAAAGCGCAGTATACCGTGAAAGAGAACTAATTTCAGCCAGTCGAGTGACAGTCTGTCTCTGACTGCAAGTGTGTGTGTGTGTGTGTGTGTGTGTGTGTGTGTGTGTGTGTGTGTGTGTGTGTGTGTGTGTGTGTGTGTGTGTGTGTGTGTGTGTGTGTGTGTGTGTGTGTGTGTGTGTGTGTGTGTGTGACTGACTGACTGAATGACTGACTGTCACCGCCTGTTGGCCTAGTAAGAATATTGAATTCTCTTTATAGCGCTTGAACAAATACGCATAGCTACAATTACTTCAAAATATTCATCTTGGCAAGTATTTACGTAAAACAATCAGTAATAACTGATTGGGACGTTTGTCATTACTGTAGTAGGTCTTAAAGTGACAGTAACCTAATTTACTTGCTGTTGTTAATGTTAATCAAGCAACAACAAAAGGCTACAGCACAATTTTAAAAAAAATAATTTGATTAGACCAAATAAACAAGCTTTATGCATTTTGTTTGTGATTTGTGTCATGTATGACTATTGTGCATCTGACATAATACTATTATGGTAAATGTGATGTCCTAATTATAAAATATAAAAATCGCAAAATTTTTCACAAATTTCTGGAAATTACCACCACAAAATTGGATCATTTTGATCGCAAAAATCACATAAAAAAATCGTGAAATCCTGGAGGGACTGAGTAATCATTACCATTTTGGCAGTACTATGGTACATTTATGGTATCAGATTATGATACCATGGTGCTTTGTAAGTACTTTTAAGAATACCGTGATACATGTCCAAAAGCATGGTAGTACAATGTTTTTTTTATTTTATTTTTTATACGTTATGGTTCGTATTAAAATTATAGTAAATATGCCATCTGATACCAACAGTGTAAATGTTTTCATTGTTTATTTCTTTCACAGAGCCGGTCCCCAAACCTGTGATTAAAATAGAGAAGAGTACTGATAACTCTGATGTTGTTTATTTAATATGTGAGTACAGTGAAACAATCATCTGGAAGAATTCTGCTGGAGAAACACTGACGGGTTTAATACACCTTACGAAAGGAGAGTCCATTACTGTCAAAAACGAAAGAAATCCAGAAATCTTCTACACCTGTACACTCCAGAACACAGTGAGTGAGGAGACCAGTGATCCGGTCTATGAGAGAGATCTGTTTAAAGGTGAGAGAGCGAGTCTGATTATTTTTTAAATGCTTAGGTGGCGCTGAGATGTTCCTTCTGTTCAGAAATTGTATGTACACTCAACCCGTGTTTGGACACCCACGTCGTACTTAAAGGAGTGGTGAAACACGATTTCACTTTTCTAACTTTAGCTAGTGTGAAATGTTGCTGTTTGAGCATAAACAACATCTGCAAAGTTACAATGCTCAAAGTTCAAAGCAAAGGGAGATATTTGCTTTTAAAGAAAAGGACTACAACAAACGGCTGGTAGGGACTACACGACATTCCTCCGGGTTAGTGACATCAGCAACCCTAAAATCTACATAAACCCCGCCCCCGGGACACGCAGTCCATATCGAGAAGAGGAAAAGTTGTTGTATAAGAGTGTATTTGTGAGTCAGCTCAAACTTTAGCATCCTTCTTTTCACATGCAATAAAAAGTAACTGTGTGCATCTCACAACAGTTCCTATACGAGCCCATTATAGATTATCATGACAGAATATGCTAATTAAAGATAGTTAACTCCACATCAGCAACATAAATTCATCAACTAACCATTCAGAGACGTCCTGTTGCATTCTACATGTTGTCAACTCTTCTTGAGTCTCTCCATCTTTTTCTGACTCTGTTTTAACATTAAAGGCAGAACAGTTTCTGTCATTTTAGTGTGTCTGATCGCAGCTGCTAACACACAAGAGCTCTTGAAGCCCCGCCCTCTGAGGCAGCTCATTTACATTTAAAGGGCCAGGCACAAAACAGTGCGTTTTTGCTAACCCTCAAAAAGTGACTATATATATATATATATATATATATATATATATATATACTATATTTACCACCCCTTTAAAAAAATATTTGAATGTGATTGCATTAGAATTGGATAATAAATTATCAAAGCAAGTGTCATCTATTAGAAGAGAGAACGACAGCACAAGCACACTCTACCAGACAAACATTTCACAAAATGAAGTTTGTGCGGTTTCTGTTTTCGAGCTTCCTCTATATTATCTGTTCTTACACTGTTCTTACACTGCATATATCACAGTTTATTTAGTAAATATTTAATTATGATCATTTAAATGTATTTCCCAAGGTTGAATTTGTTTTATAAGCTTAATATATATATATTTTTGCATTAGGTTTAAACAGGGAGTTTGTCATTTGGATTTCCATTGTTGTGATCTGCTTGGTTTTTATCCTCCTTTTCCTGTTTATACCACCTTTATATGGTAAGAATATTGTGTTTAATCTTTTAAAACATTTGAAACATATATCTGTGCTTATCATTCGCTTAACTCAAAACAAACATTCGAACCACTGAGTAATTTGCCAATTGCAACCTGTTTTACTTCCATAAAACGACATATTTCTGTGCAAAATCAGATACTCAGAAAGAAAGAAAATTGTTTTATTAATTGATTTTATTGGATTGTTTAACCCTCAGAAAAAAATCTAATGGAATCAATTTTGCTAAACCGATTCATGAAATGCTGTAAAATACTTAAATCAGGCTACAAGTTAACATTAAAGAAAAGGAAGATGAAAGATTGTGAAGATAAACATTTTTAGAATAGCATGCACTCACTTATTAATAGTTCACTAGGAATGTGTATTAATAGAGTAAATAGGCTTGATTATGGTTTCATATTGACTGTATTTGACTGATCGTTTCGCTTTTGTTCTTTAAGATTCTTGTGCTGCTGACTGTGAGAGACAAAAGACTTCCAGAGTAAGTTTACTTCTTAATTCCTTGTGGAAAATCATTAATATGTGCAATATTACAAATCAAATGTATCTAATCAACCTGAACTGTTTTAAAATATACATTAAAAATTATAATTGTTCCCCTTAGAAATGACATTCATGAGTGAATGACTGATGCTCATCATAAACCTCATGACTCTTCCAATGCAAAGCCACATGTGGATGTTCTCGACACATTTGCCTGGTCATCGCTTTACTAAACCATCTGCTCTTAGACGTCTGTGCTTCATAACTTCATAACTTTGACTCTTGCTCTTTGACCTTTCTGTATGCTAGGCTGCACTGACACTGATGGAAATACATCCTCAGGTTATGAATATATTAATCTGCTGTAACGTATGCAAATATTATATTGTTTTCAAATTGACAAGATAAGAAGCTCTTTACAAAACTTTCTGCTTAGTTTTTATCTTTTGGCTTGGAGAATAGGGGAGGCATTTTGCAAAATTTAGATACCAAGGTAATGAGTATGAATCTAAACAATGAATGTTTTTGTTGTTTTTGTATATTACATGTATGGATGAGCTGTATGTACATGTATCTCAGTGTTTGTATGTGTTTCTCCTGTTTTAATGGTCCATTTTCCCATCATGAGGACATGCATTCCGCTAACAGGTTCTCATGGCTGCCATTTTATTCACTTTGTGGATTTTTTACCTGTTGCGATTGGCTGGTGACGGGAGAGAAGTAGTATAAAGCTTCAACGGTCACTAAGAAGAGGAGAAAATGACTGAAATCAATGTGCCGTCTGGAGAGAATGTGACGTTTTGATTTGCTGTGTGCCAAAGTTTCATTTTAATATATTATAGTCTGTAAGCAATTATCTTTCTTTAATTAGGTGGATAGTTTAATTACATTTTTCTCCTGGTTTTGGACTAATAAAGGATATTTCATGTTGATTTTGATTTTTTTTTTCGATTTTTTTTTCTGGTTCAGCTAAAATAGAAACATTTATCTTTTATTTTATCTTTTAAGTTCTTATTTCTCATTCCTGAAGAGTTGTCAATGTAATGGACAGCTGGAGACGACTTTCCTCCTTTTCTTACTCCAAACCTAGTTTACCTTCATTGTCATAAATAATAGTCTATATTTTCAATTTATACCCTCTCTCCCTCACTTGCTGTTTCTGCGGTTCTTTAGGTTCTTTTCGCATTGATCTTTGATTCATTTCAAAGATAAATGCGAATTGATGATGATTGAGGAATAAATGATTGACGTGGATTGTCACCTCGCTGGCGGGGAAGGAGCCTGAGCTTGTGCAGGAGGTAGAGAGGCACCAACTAGAGATAGTCGAGATCACCTCCACGCACAGCTTGGGCTCTGGAACCACACTCCTTGAGAGAGGCTGGACTCTCTTTCACTCTGGAGTTACCCATGGTGAGAGGCTGGTGTGGGTTTGCTTATAGCCCCTCAGCTCAGCCGCCACGTGTCGGAGTTCACCCCGGTAAACGAGAGGGTCACTTCCTTGTGCCTTCGGGTCAGGGATAGGTCTTTCACTGTCGTGTGTGCCTACGGGCCGAACGGCAGTGCAGAGTACCCGGCCCTCTTGGAGTCTCTGGGAGGGGTGCTGGAAAGTGCGCCAACTGGGGACTCTTCAACACCCACGTGGGCGGCGACAGTGACACCTGGAGGGGAGTGATTGTGAGGAACGGCCCCCTTGATCTGAACCCGAGCGGTGTTCTGTTATTGGACTTCTATGCTAGTCACAGCTTGTCCATAACGAACACCATGTTCAAGCATAAGGGTGTCCATCAGTACACGTGGCACCAGGACACCCTAGACCGGAGATCGATGATCGACTTTGTGGTCGTTTCATCCGAACTCCAGCCTTATGTCTTGAACACTCGGGTAAAGAGAGGAGCGGAGCTGTCAACTGATCACCACCTCGGCAGACCCAAACATAGTGTGAGGTTCTGTTGGGAACGTTTGGCCAGGTCCCCTGTCAGAGAGAACTTCAACTCCCACCTCCGGCGGATCTTCGACTGGATCCAGAGGGAATCTGGAGATATTTACTCCGAGTGGGCCATGTTCTCCACCTCCATTGTCGATGTGGCCGCGCAGAGCTGTACCTGTTGAGGCGGCAATCCCCGAACCCGGTGGTGGACAGCGGAAGTAAGGGATGCCGTCAAGCTGAAGAAGGAGTCCTATCAGGCCTGGCTGGCTTGTGGGACATCTGAGGCAGCTGACGAGTACAGGCAGGCCAAGCGGACTGCTGCCCGGATAGTTGTGGAGGCAAAAAATTGGGCCTGGGAGGAGTTCGGTGAGGCCATGGAGAAGGACTATCGGTTGGCTTCAAAGAGATTCTGGCAAACCATCCAGCGACTTAGGAGAGGAAAGCAGTGCCCTACCAACACTGTTTACAGTGTTTACTGTTGACCTCAACCGGTGGAAGGAATACTTCAAGGATCTCCTCAATCCCACCGACACGTCTTCCATTGAGGAAGCAGAGGCTGAGGGCTCAGAGGTGGACTCGTCCCTCATCCAAGCTGAAGTCACTGAGGTGGTTAAAAAGCTCCTCGGTGGCAAGGCACCGGGGATGGATGAGATCCGCACTGAGTATCTCAAGTCTCTGGATGTTGTGGGGCTCTCTTGGCTGACACGCCTCTGCAGCATCGCGTGGTGGTCATGGACAGTACCTCTGGACTGGCAGACTGGGGTGGTGGCCCTTCTTTTCAAGAAGAGGGACCCGAGGGTGTGTTCCAACTACAGGGGGATCACACTTCTCAGCCTCCCCGGGAAAGTCTATGCCAGGGTACTGGAGAGGAGAATTCGGCCGATAGTGGAACCTCGGAATCAGGGGGAATTGTGCGTTTTTTATCCCGGCCGTGGAACACTGGACCAGCTCTATACCCTCTCCAGGGTGCTGGAGGGTTCATGGGAGTTTGCCCAACCAGTCCACATGTGGATTTTGGGAAGGCATTCAACTGGGGCCCTTTGCGGCATCCTGTTGAGGGTGCTCTGGGATTATGGGGTACGAGGCCCTCTGCTAAGGACTGTCCGGTCCCTGTACGACCGGAGCAGGAGCTTGGTTCGCATTGCCGGCAGTAAGTCAGACTTGTTCCCGGTGCATGTTGGACTCCGGCAGGGCTGCCCTTTGTCACCGGTTCTGTTCATAATTTTTATGGAAAGAATTTCTAGGCGCAGCCAGGGGCCGGAAAGTGTCCTGTTTGGGGACCACATGATTTCATCTCTGCTTTTTGATGTTCGTCTCTGCAGAGTGATGATGTTGTCATGTTGGCCACATCAGACCAGGACCTTAAAAATGCACTGGGACCAGCCGAGTGTAAAGCAGCTGGGATGAGAATCAGCACCTCCAAGTTCGAGGCCATTGTTCTCAGTCCGAAAAGGGTGGCTTGCCCGCATCAGATTGGTCTCAAGTGAAGGAGTTTAAGTATCTTGGGGTCTTGTTCACGAGTGAGGGAAGGATGGAACTGGAGATTGACAGATGGATCGTTTGGAGATTGACAGATGGATCAGAGTAGAGCCGCTGCTCCTCCACATTGAGTGGGGCTAGCTGATGTGGTTTGGGGATCTGTTCTAGATGCCTCCTGGACGCCTTCCCGGGAAGGTGTTCCGGGCACGTCCCACCGGGAGGAGACCCCGAGGAAGACCTAGGACACGCTGGAGGGATTATGTCTCCCGGCTGGCCTGGGAACGCCTCGGTATTCCCCCGGAAGAGCTAGAGGAAGTGTCTAGGGAGAGGGAAGTCTGGGCATCTCTGCTTAGACAGCTGCCCCCGTGACCCAGCCCCGGACAAGCGGAAGAAGATGGATGGAATCAATATAATTAGTAGTAAATTAAAAATTTTCAACACTAATACAAAAAAGAAAGAATAATGCATTGACTCGGTTGGGTATACATGGGCGTAATTTCCTATGGGGACAGGGGGACATGTGCCCCACACTTTTCAAAATCCCGTTTGTGTCCCCCCAACTTTCAAATTCGTTTGTTATGATTTTTCATTGCCACGGAGGAGTAGGACCGAGTCTGGGTAAAATAGTGCAGGTTAGTGAAAAAAATAGTGCTGTTCTAATGAGCAGGTATTGCGGTTGCGGCACAGTCAGCGATGAAATGCCAGAAACAACAACAGGTGACTTTGATGTCATCATGGATGAAAAGAAAGAAAGGAGATGAGAGTTGGTTGATTCAGTAAATTAGCTCAGGTCAGGATAATCATATTTTCTGTCTACACCTGTTGATGTTAGCTTTCCGTTGACTGAGCTAACGTTAACAAACACTACTGCTAGCTAACTTCAGACTGTTAGCTAAATATTTAATGTAGAACATTCTGTGTAGCTTACTAAAAAAACATTCTGTGTAGACCTACCATGAAAACGAGTCCACTTTAAACCACAGCATGTTCTGTCAGCAATGTATGACAAGTAGTGCTGTCAACGTTAACGCATGTGAATAATTTTTGTCCAGCTTTAATGTGTTAAAATATTTAACATTTAATATTTAACATATTTAATATTTAATGAACGCAGCATCCGTTTTTTCTGTCATCCTTTAACTAGGGTTATATGATCACGCTCATTACGAAAATGCTTTTAAATCATTCAAAAGAGAGCGCGCTGTCAGTGAATGTTCTCCTGACACACACGACTCACAGAAAGACGCGTCAGTATCGCACAGACAGCGCGCCAGTTTTGAGTTCTCTTTTGCGCTTTAACGAACAATAACACACACATTTATGCCAAAATGTCTGTTTTGTCGAGTATCCCCACAAGAACAGTCTTAAATGAGTTAAATAAAATCTTAAATGAAAGTAAATAGTAGTGAGAGAATGAGATGCCTGAGATCCTGTCAGCAGTGGAAGATCTTAAAGTGACAGCAGCCACTAATTCTCTCCGTCAGTAAAGTCAACCAAAGAACAAAGGGGAACAGAGAAAATTACTCACTGCTCTTGACTAAAGAACGCTTGTAGCTTTAATAAGGATTAATCTATATTTAATTTATAATTTATGCAGTGCGGACTGTTTCATAACCTTATTCAATTTCGGTATATTTCATACCTGTTAGACAGGAAAGGCACGTCTAAATATGACATTTATTATGGGTTTATGTGAGGATTGTTTTAAGTTCACTTTGGGGGAAAATAATTTTCATTGAGACATCAGCTATATTAATATCAGTGATACTGGCTGTTTTATGAATACTTTATTCATAAAAATATGCCATTATACAATTATTTAAAGTATACTGTCTTTATGTTGTTTCTAAATTACAATGGAAATCAAGTATCAAATTATTTACATTTTATTTACACATAAAACATTAATGGCTTAAATTTTTGACTTTATAAAATTATTCTCTCAAGTCTTGGCGATCGACCCCTATTAAACAAAAAAGAAAGTAAGATATCTTTTTCTTATACATAGTTTAGTAGCCTACTATTCTTTTTGGCAGAATTTATAATCAAATTTTTTCCTGTATTATCACCATAGTCCTTAAATGTATGTAAATGGGATTCAAATCGAAAACATTTACCCCCATTTTGTGTCCCTGACCTGAATTTGAAATTCTGAATTCCTTCTTCATCTTGAAAACTTGAATCTGTATTTTTTTAAACTGTATATTTGCAGTCTAAGAATTCAGAACAAAAAAACAGCTGAAAAAACATGTCTAATAAATTCAGCCATGAATACATTTCAATTTGTTAAATTTCAAATGTTCAATATTTGTTTAAAGAAAACAAATTCAGAACTACTTATTTAAAATTCCACATAATATTCAATTTTGTTAGATTACACTTGTCAGTAATTCAAATTTACACAATTCAAATTCAAATTATAAGCTCCATATTGATCTGATCAAAATCCATGTGAAAACAGCTTATATTCAGCAAAAGAAAATGAAGCCCCGCCCATCACTTCTGCTTCTGAAACTGCGGCTCTGCTGATACTAGTGGATTTCCTCCAGTTGATTGTGAAAAAGGTTCTGGAACATTTGCTGTGTTCAGAAGAGCAATGAACTGCAAATACAATCTCTTATTGTTATTCCTCTGTGGCTTCGCTGCACTCTCTGGTAGGTTCTGACTTCATTTTGTATAGAAATATTAATAGACTGAAGGGAAGAAGCCGTTTTTCATATTTTGTAAACATATATTTTGTAGTAGAGATCAAAAGTTGCGATCAAAAGATATTAAGAATAGCAATCCATATTAACTTTTCTTTTCATGCATACTGCATTATTTTATACCAACTCAATATTATAAATCATATTATAACATCTAAATTGTCAGAAATAATATAGTTACGGTCATTTTTAAGTGTCAGATCAAGAAAAATATGTCCTTAAAGCAACACATGCACTTTTATAGTGACCACTTGAACAAATGTAATTATACTGTAATTGTTGGACACTTTTCAATATGACGTTTAGACACAAACTGCTGCAATGAGTGTTTGTTCATGTCGGCTTTTAATAGAAGACACTCACAGAAAGTCGACATTTAGATATCTAGTCAAATGATAGTGTTACAATAAAGGTTCCCTTTCAGTCGATAACGTCGGACGTAGTCGACGCGACTGAAATGGGATCACGCTAGGGAGCCTATCATCTTCGAGTACTATTGAACGAGCCAATGTAATTGGCGTGCGTGATTCGCATCACACACTCCGCCCCCGCGGCGCGGGTATAAATACGGAAGTGGATGCACGCACTAGTTGCCTTTCGCTTCGGAGCCGATCGTTTGATGTCTCTGAGAGTGCTGTTGTCTACAACGAGCGAGTGTGTCGGTGTTCTTCAGGAAGACTCTCCCAGTGCTGGTGTTCTACAGCGCGAGTGCAGCGGTGATCGCGAGCTTTGAGCTCTCAACTGCTGTTTTAACAGCAACAAATTTCTAAATGTTTGTGTGTGTTGATGGCTGGTTAGAGGGCGGAAAAGTGAGTGCTTCACTGTTTCAGTTCTCTGTTCAGTGTTGCCGCGGTCATTTCCCTGTGTGCTCCGGCACTGGTGACGGTCCTATTTTCTGAAAGAGCAACACGGGTGCGTTTGCGTCTTTTTCAAGATGTCATTCCGCCCGTGCGTTTCTGGGTGCGGTCGTTCCCTGTCTCTCTCTGATGGTCACAACTGTTGTGTCACGTGTTTGGCTTACAGCACGCTGAGACAGCTTTTGTGGACAGCTCATGTTTTCACTGTGGGAACATGACTGTCGCAGTGTTGAGGGCGAGACTCGCCTTCGTTCGCGGAGAGCGAGTCCCCATTACCATGCCCCACCCTCGGGTGCTGTGTGGGATGGGTGACCGGAGGATAGTGTTGGATGTCCCGCCCGGTAACCATTCCCTGTGGGCTCCTCACTCCTCCCTTCCACTGCAACCACTGGAGCCTCCTGTGTTGTCTGCTGGTCCATCTGTAATGGGTGGGCCAGCGGTTTCACTCGGGGCTCCCCTGGAGGACAGGACGCCGATTGCAGCATCAGAGGGTGAGCTGACTTCTGGAGATGATGACTCGGCTGCATTGTCTCCCTCCGGGAGTTCAATGTTGCCCGAGCCGGATCCAGAATTATCAGCTATGCTGAAACGGGCCGCCGAGGCTGCCGGGCTCGAGTGGAACCTCCACCGTGTCCCGTTCAGTCTCGGTTGGAATCTGGAGTTTGGTATCTTGGGGCGGGCCGCGCTGGTTCTCAGCTCGCCGCCCCAGTGCCTTTCTTTCCCGAAATGCATGGAGAGCTTATCAGGTGGTGAACAGCATCTTTCTCTGCCAGAAACTGCCTGAATAGCTTTTCCCCCTCATTACCCTTGATGGAGGAACGGTGAAGGGTTGCGAGGTGTCCCTCCATTGGAGCGGTCTGTCGACACAGGTGCACCTGTGTCCGGCGGCCGCTGCCTTTTGGGGGGATCCTCGTCTCCCCCCTAAGGCCTGTGAGTTTCGTCCGTTCCGACGGGCAGAGCTTACAAAGCCTGTGGGCAAGCCCCTTCCTCTTGCGTGCCATGGCGTTGCTGCAGGCTAGGGCACCCATGGCATGCACGAGGGTAATCCAGACCGTGCGCTCATAGGTGAGCACCGCACTGCATCCGACCTCACCCTCCGGGGTACGGGTGTCGTAGCGTGCGTGAGCGGTCTGGCGATGTCCACCTTGGTGGTCCAGTAGCGCCTTCGTTGGCTCAGCCTGGTTGGTATGGCGGATGCGGACAAGGTTCGGTTCCTGGTCTCCCCAATTTCCCAGGTTGGGCTGGTCGGCGACGCGGTGGAGAACTGCATCAAACAGTTCTCTGCCGCTCAAGCGCAGACGGAGGTCATCCGGCACATCCTGCCCCGGTGGCCAGCTGCTGCCTCCACCCGCCGCCGGTGGCAGCTCCTCCGCCTGCTCGTCGCCGTGGGCGTTCTCCGGCCGCCGCTCCTGCTGGCCCTCCGCAGCAGCCTCCACCCAGGCCTCAGCAGGGAGCCGGCCGCAGTAGAGACGCCCAGCCCGCTCCAGGCGCTGCCAAGCCAGGTGGCAAGCGACAGCGAAAGCATTCCGGAGCGGGCCGCCCAGGAATGGATGAGATGCTCTTGGAGTGGCACGATCACTCCCTCCCCCCGGGTGAGGGCCGGGTGGAGCCTTTGTTTGTGTGTGTGTCTGTTCCGCCGCTGGCTCCCTAAAAAAAAAAAAAAAAAAAAAGCGGAGCAAGCGGTACCCACACTTCAAAGAGAGAGCAATTTCATCTGTTCCTGGGTCCCAAGAGGGCCAGTCTGGCGGGTGTGACCCTGTATAGCCTTACACCCCTCAGCTCCCCCTTGGTCGCCAGCAGGCAGCTTGGTGCGTTCGAGGACCCGGTCATCCGCCTTCTCACGCGCCCCCTGCCGCTTGTGGAGACAGGTAAGTGTTGCACAGCACACTAACACCACTCTCTCTACTTTGCTGCCCCACCTCAGGCTCGGCTACCCCGCTCAAGTCAGTGATAGTCATCACATTAGGTGTTGAGCAGACGTGCTCCTGAAAATTCAGTGATATTCATCACACCGAGTGTTGAGCAGTGCTCCTGACTTGTGCGTGCTTATCTTATCCTGCTGGCGAAGGATTTGATATAGCCGCTCCTCCAGCCGGTACGAAGGCCAGTTGTAAACTCGTTCTTCGTGCTACTAGGTGGTGGGTCGTGACCATCTTGGCCCAAGATTGGTCTGCAGCTTTGACCTGAAAGACATGTGCTTCAGATCTCTACCTCCCGCACCGCAGGCCATCCTGTGTGTTGCGTCTAAGGGTGGAGTATCAGTACAGTGTCCTTCCCCTCGAGTGCTCCAGAGCCCGTTGGGTCTTCAGGTCAACTGGAAGAGAGTAATCTCGCCCACGGGCTGAGTATCTCTTTTCTAGTTTTGGAGAGGTACTCGGTCCAACATGTCTCTCCAATGAGAATGTGTTCAGCTGGTGTTGAAGTGAGAAAGGGTCCCACTGAAAGAACTTTCAGAGGCTCCTGGGGTATATGGTAGTCGCAGCCTTTGGCTCCCTCCATATGTGACCGCTTCAGCGCTAGCTTCACGATCGAGTCCCGAGGTGACCGTGGCAGAGCAGCTCACCCTGTGTGACTATAGTTCATCCCGGTCTGCTGCCAAACCCTCTTCAACAGAGCGGCCATGTACAAAGGGCGTGTTTTAACGGGGGCCTGGGCGACCCCCGACTACACGGGCATTCGTGCCTCGAGTTGTTAGACATTGCGACCGTTGCGCAAGCTTCCCTTGCATGTCACAAACTCACCCGTCACCTCCTCCTTGGAGTCAGACGCTTCTGAGGGCGCCTCATTCCACTCCTCCTGCTTACTCAATCGTGCCGCCATCGAGCCTCACGACAGTTATAGCCAGGGCAAGTGGAGACTCCATCCCCTGGGTCCGGCTGGGTCATGACCATTCCGGGGCCGCTCAGTTGCCCCCCCGGTTTTATTTTTCCGCCAGTGTTTGGGTAAACCGAGCGGACTACCCTTGGACAAACACTGGGACTCAGCGGCCCCAGGGGCCCGCAGAAATGCGTTTAACCCCAGTGAGCCTTCTAAAAGTGACTGCGACTCATGGTCGCCTTGCGCCTGCAAGTCAGTGAAATCATCACTCTTCATGTTGAGCAGATTTGCTCCTGAAACTCAGTGAAGTTCATCGCACTCTGGTGTTGAGCAGCAATGCTCCTGTAGCTCAGTGAGTCCATCACAGGTAGCTCAGTGAATTCATCACACGCAGTGCTGAGCAGAAATGCTCCTGGTACTCAGTGAAGTTCCTCGCACTCAAGTGTTGAGCAGAAATGCTCCTGAAGCTCAGTGAGTTTATCACACTCAGGTGTTGAGCAGTAATGCTCCTGAAGCTCAGTGAACTTGTCACACTCAAGTGCTGAGCAGAAATGCTCCTGTCGCTCAGTGAGGTTCTTCGTACTCAAGTGTTGAGCAGAAATGCTCCTGAAGCTCGGTGAGTTTATCACACTCAGGTGTTGAGCAGGAATGCTCCTGAAGCTCAGTGAACTTGTCACACCCAAGTGCTGAGCAGAAAATGCTCCTGAAGCCCAGTGATCTTCACATGTTGTGTTGAGCAATGCTCCTGTCTTTTGCGCCCGTCACTTGCACCTACGTGCCATGTCAGGAGAGGAACAGGTCTTCATAGTTGCCCCTCATTGGCCCAACTAGACCTCGTTCCCTTCAACAGCCTTCCTGACTTCCCCTGGATTCGGGGACGGGGCACGATGGCACACGCGTTCTTCCCCCGGAGATTCCGGGCGGTCTTACATCCGAACGCGGAGGTTCAGGTGGCTATCACAAGAACATGTGTTAGTTACCATCACTTCTGCGAGCACCCCCTAGAATTGGGTAGCGTGCTTACGCCTTTAGAAGTGGAACCTAGTCGTTGAGTGCGTCTTCTCCCCTGAGGAGATCCTGAAAGCTTTCGATCACTTCAGTGCTCTCTTTCCTGCAAAATGGGTTGCAGTAGGCTGTTTTCCTAAATCACCCTCAAAATGATGTTGCCTCGGTGTTTAAACGACGCTCATCGTGTTGCAGAAGTAGGCAGAAGCACGTTCTGATCGTCAGGTTCCTGAGGAGCAAGGTCTTGTAAATCCTTGTGTCCCTCTTTATCCTCTTGGGCCTTGTCCCTGGTGCGACTGCACTGCAGAGACCGCCCCTGAGCCACTGCAGGTAGTGAGTTAAAAATTCTGTTATATCAGTTCTCCTGCTCGCGTGGTCTCTACTAGAGGGTAGGGACTTGCTCGCTTTCGGTCAACGTATTGTGCCTGGAGTCTGGGCCGGCTAACTCTCACAAGCTGAGACCCCGGCTCGGATTGTGCCCAAGGTTCCTACCTCTCCCGTAATAGGAGCAGGTGGTGAGCCTGCAAGCGCTGCCCTGGAGGAGGCAGATCCAGCCCTGGCTTCTCTGTCCGATTCGCTTGGACGTGTACAGAATGCAAGTCATAGACCTCAGACCAGCTCTTCAAATATCTGTTGGAATTCAGCAGAGAGGGAAGGCTGTTTCCATGCAAAGTTGCACTTAGTGCTTGCCTTCATTTCGGCAAAGATCCGAGATGCAACATGTCCACTTAGGGTTGAGCTCCTCTATGATGAGTGTAAAGTGCTCCGCCTGGGCGTTGACGATATACTTTGCTAAACAGATTCTAGAGTTGGGGGCTGGACGACACCTAGTTGAACCGCTGCTTCCCGTGGGCTCCCTTCTCATGAAGCCAGTTTCACCGTGAGCCCGGTTCAAGTGTCGGCTTGCTGCGCCATTCCCCTCCTATGGACTGGATACGTGCGCCTTTCTACTCCAGTTGAGTTCCCTTAAAGTTGAACCCTGTTGAGTTCCTCCACACCCCTCCGACGTCGGACGTGCGGAACGTCTGGTGTTAGGCCTACCACTCGTAAGCAGTGTGGAACCTGTGTTAGGCTGGGTCCATATGTTGCGGTCCCTTCGGTGACCCCATATGTGTATTCTTCCACGATACGGCTCCCTGCGGTGAGCCCGTGTCTTCCCTCGGCAGAGTCTCTCTGCCGTCACTGTCCGGTGTGTCTCCCCCCGTCTTAGGCTGGAGCCACCCCAGTGACATTCCATATGTTAGACTGCCCGGTTTCCGCCCAGTTCATATGTGTATTCTCCACATTTCCTCCCTCTGGTTGGATGTGGCTTCCGCAGCGTCCCTTCCTTCCAACGTACGGGGAACGCTTTCCCAGTGGTCCTGTAGGAACAGCAGTGACTTCCCTGGCCTAAGCCCTGTCCTTCCCCGCCTTAAGTTTGCGGGGGCATCAGGAGGCTTTGGTTTAGGCACTGGAAGGTGGCAGCGTTAGTGGCGTGTTCAATGGTTGATCCCATTTCAGTCGCGTCGACTACGTCCGACGTTATCGACTGAAAGGGAACGTCCTGGTTGCGTATGCAACCCACCGTTCCCTGAAGGAGGGAACGGAGGACGTAGTCCCCTTGCCACTACCGCTGGACCACCGCTGACCCCGGGTTACTCTCGGCTCCTCAGCGAAAAGCAACTAGTGCGTGCATCCACTTCCGTATTTATACCCGCGCCGCGGGGGCGGAGTGTGTGATGCGAATCACGCACGCCAATTACATTGGCTCGTTCAATAGTACTCGAAGATGATAGGCTCCCTAGCGTGATCCCATTTCAGTCGCGTCGACTACGTCCTCCGTTCCCTCCTTCAGGGAACGGTGGGTTGCATACGCAACCAGGACGTTCTTTATTGGCATTTATGTTTCTGTGAAGATCATTTAAACATCGATGGAATCTTTCCATTTCACAAAAAGTTATTTGAAGTGGAAAAAGGTTCTTTAGATTATTAAAATGTTCTTCGAAATAAGAAAGAAATGGTTATTTTTAGAGCTTTTGACTGAAAAGTTCTTTGGGGAACCAACATGTTTTTTCTATCGCTGCTGAAACTCACTTTATTTTCATAGTTCAGCACATAGTCAGTATTTCAGGAGCTATTTTGAGTCTTGTTTTATCAAGCACTGATTGGTTGGTTTCAAACATCTAGTTCAAAACAGTATTACATTTTAATATTTTTTTGTGAAGTTTCAGTATCATATTATTTTTGCTAAAATTCTGTAGGATAAACAGAGGAACACAAGAGAAACACTATAAATAACGAAGGCAGATTTGAACTCAGAACAGTTTCTTTAAAGATATATAAATGTCAGGTCAGGACATATGTGTTGTAATTTTACACAGCTTTAACTTCCGTTGGTCATTACAATGGTTTGGTATTTCAAACCTTTTACCTTTCAGCTGTTTTTAGAATAATTTTACTGTTTAAGTTCTGATTTAAAAGGCACTTGCGCAAATCCCCATTTGTTACAACTTACCCCGTACAGTGTGATGAAAGATCCTGTTGTTGTTATAGGAGTCAGTGTGTGTTAAATTAACTTTTTTATGTCGGGAATATAATATTGAACTGTGTTGTCTAAAGTTAGTGTCTGAAGCGAAATTGACTTTTAAAAAGAAACCCACCCTGAGAATTATTCATTCTCTATTTTTCCTCATAGTGAACCACACATGAGCAGTTGAACCGTTTTGAGTTTTATTAAATACTAATATGATTTTATTTATTATAGTCTCAACAGAGACATGTGGAAAAGATCTACTAGTGGGAACGTCCTGCATCATTAAGCTGACAACAACAAACAATGAGAAACCACCTGAGATAAGATGGGTCCATGACAGAAACGGCTACATTCTTCGCTGGAAAGGTGGGACTATCAGAGATAAATCTGAAGGTGTATCTATGGAAGAAGATGGATCATTGAGATTTTCAAGTGTTAGTCTGAATGACACGGGCAAATATACATTCACCGCATCTAATGATGAAGGTACAGAGATTGTTAAAGGAGAAGTGGAAATTAAAGTATATGGTAAGATGACAAATATTTCTACATTTCCAACACAATAATAATAACAAAATCAGACTGTATATTTCTATAGTAGTTACAGTAGTAGTAAATAACCACCATGTTTCTGAAACAGAAAAGGCCCCTAAACCTACTGTAAAGTTCAGATGCACAGATGATGGGAATGCGACTCTCTCCTGTGACATCGGAAAAAGAGAAGATCTGACTCTATCCTGGTATAAAGAAGACATAGTTATCCAGAATTACAAAAACCCTCAGGTGTTCTTGTCATCTACTCAAGTACAGGAGAATAAACCGTACTCATGCGAGGCACACAATCCTGTCAGCAAACACATAAGTGAGAGTATTACAGTATCATGTAAGTATTTCTTATTTCACATGCTTTTTATTCTTGAAATTGTTAAAAATGCTCTTGTGTTGTCTGTAAGGGAACATATATACTGTAAATCTAGAACTTTAAAGGTTTTAACAGACCTGACCTTAAATATTGATATAAAGCATAAGATTCCTGTTTTTGCTGCTGACGTAATCGTGAATCTATGGAAATCTAACAACAATATTTTTCAATTCAATAATTTCAATTATTTTTTATTGACTCTGCAAAATGGTGTTAAACTGTGAACTTACTGAAGATAAGTCAAAAGTTTAGACACACTTATGTATTCATAGTAAAAAAATATTGCAATTACAGTAGTTATCATAACTTAAAATTTATCATTGAAATAATGGGAAAAAAAGCTGAATATAACTTAAAATTACGACACTACAAACACTTAAAATTGAAACAATTAAATATTTTATTTACAGACTTCTTTATGTACTGAAATGTACATGTTTGTTACCAATATGTAACTATGAGGTACTATTTTGCACTCTTTAGGCAAGGTCTTTTGAAAGGGTACTGCCCTAGTGACAGCTTGTGAACCTTTTTTCTGAGAGTGTATGTAGTAAAACTATAGCAATACACTCTTAAAAATAAAGGTTCTTTATTGCCATTTATGGTTCCGTGAAGAACATTTAAACATCCATTCCACAAAAAGTTCTTTGTAGTGAAAAGGTGCTTTAAATTATATAAATGTTCTTCAAAATAAAACACATTAAGAACTGTCATATGTGCTCTGTGGAGGGTTTGGGACTTTGTGTTACTTCTTGAGTGCCATGTTGAAGTTCATAGGCTGTTTCTCAATATGCGTTCTTCAGCGATATTGCGTCCTTGTGTTCTCGTGCTACGTCATCAGCAACCGTCGAAGTTCAATTCTAATTCTCAAGAACGCAAGAACAGAGGACACATGAAAGTGCCCGGATGTGTGACAATATACATAGTTTCAAAGCAGCTTTACAGTGATAATAGGAAATTAAAGTAACAGAGATTGTTTTGGCTTTACAGCAGCTCTAGAATAAAGTTATTGTCCTACTAAAGTTAGTTTTGATTGATTCACTTCCATTGCAAAGATCAATAGTTATTAACTTAGGGGCCGCTTACACGACACCATTCTAACAACATCGTTTGAACGTTGTGCAAACGTTCTAATTTAGTTTGCACAACAACAGTGCCTGGTGGCTCGAGAACACAAACCTTGAAATAGGTTGCAAGGTGCAAGCGTTGCAAAATTTAGAAAAAAGTTATCCCGGCATAAACTTCAAAAATGCGAATCTGTGAAAACTCTGACGACTTGCACATGCATAGTATGTTTAGTCTATAGGTATGCGCAATTGAATAAATATGTGTGCAGGCGTGTAGTCTTTCTTTACAAATTGACCTCAACAAATTACTTGTCTGGATTTAAAAATGTATAATACAAAAATTTATATCGCTTCCGCGTATCTATGTGAACTGGAATTATTTTGACAACGTTTCATCTGTACATAGGTAAAGGGAAGGGAAGGAGGTCTCCACAGGGGAGAGACTAGTTGACACTTCAGGACTGCGTTGTTGTCGTGTCCAGGCGCAGGTCCTTAATCAGATCTGGATACGGCCTGGATCCGGCGGACTGCGGTAAACCAGCAGTGGATTTTGATATTTTAGGTATTATCAACTGGCCGGAATTTTGAGATCGCAATAGACGTGAAGGGCTATAATGCGTTAAGAGCTCGCTCAAGTACAGGGGAGCTAAACCATTTAGTGCTTTGTAAGTTATCAGCAATATTTTAAAATGTATACGATGTTTAATAGGGAGCCAATGCAGTGTTGACAGAACTGGCTAATATGGTCATACTTCCTGGTTCTGGGAAGAACTCCAGCGGCTGTGTTTTGGAACAGTTGTAGTTTGTTTGTTAAGCGTGCAGGGCAACCACCTAGGCTTAAATGAACCTTGTGACCCTAATGAGGCTTAGAGATCAATGAACGCCTCAGGGTCATCCTGAGGACCCATCTTTGTTAGAGGCATGTGAGTTGGCAAGGCATGAGTAGATGGAGTCCCCTCAGCCCAAACCTCCTGGTCCATCTAGCTCGCAGTTCTGTTGAGCGTGGACAAGGACTTGAAAACGGCGTTCCTGATCCTCCCGCGTGTCCACCAGCGCCTGGTGTTGCTCATGATGGAGTCCTGCGAGTGAGTGGATTACCTCAGAAAATGGCGGAACTGATGGGATTTGCACAATGGCGGCGGTGCTCTTCTTCATTTCTGCCACCCTAGTTCAGGGAATGGGTCAATGAATTGACTTGGAGAGAGCAGAGGAACATTACACAATTCATATCTCCTCCTAATATCAAATAATGTGTATGTATCCAGTTTTGGTATTCTAGAAAAAAAAATTGTAAAGAAAAGCCTTTCGTCATAGTTTGGTGCACATACAAATAGTTGGTAAAGTTACCAACTACTATGACATGGCGACATGTAGAGTCTGCTTCAACCATCAAAGTCTCAAATGGGATGTTTTTTTTCAAGAAGAATAAGTGTGAAGATTGTTATTTCAACTCCTAAATAAAACGTCAAAAAAAAGTGTGTTAGTGTGTCTAAAATGTTTTATATAAGATAAAACTCTCATCCTGTCACGGGTGTGTATGGGTTGAAGAAGACGATGGTCGACAGGTTCCAATTCAAACATAGATTTATTCCATTTCCAGGATCAGTTTAAGGCAGACACAAAACATACACACAAAGGTGACGTATGAACAAAGACCGACAAGGAATGACTGGACAGAGGGAACTAAATACACAAACCAATGAACACTAATGAGGTGAAGACAGGTGACACAGATGATAATGACGAGAAACAGGTGGTTAATGAGGAAGTGAGTTCAGGTGAGGAGACAAGCGGGATCCTGGGAAGTGTAGTGAAAACAAGACAGAACAGTGCAGACGAAGACTGTGACACATCCTGACTTTTCTGTCTCTGTTTTTTGCCTGTTTTCTCTTTCTCCGGTCTTTGAGGCTGCAAGGGTTTGTAGGGAGAGAAGTATTTGCTTCTCTACACACATCTGTTTTAAAGTATTCTCCATGTGTGTCTCTTGGAAACTGACCCAGATAGAAGACTTGGATTTGGCCAGATCTACTGCCATGAATATGCACTTCTGCCAAATGGACTTGTTTTTCTCTTTGTCTTGCATTTTATATGATGTAATGTATATTCTTATTGGTTGGTTGCTACACCATCCCAGGACCATGCATAAAAGCCAAGTACAGAAATAAAAGTTGAGGATGTTTAGTGAAAGGATTGGCCTCATGTTCATGACTCTTTTTCCAGGCATGCAAACTCTTTTCAGTGAGTGAAAAAGGAAAAAGACTGAGAATGAGGCACAGGAAAAAACAAATAGAGATAAAATAATCTAACAATACTTTATTTTTACATTTTAGATGTGGTTTCTAAAACTTTTTTAAAACGTGGTTTTGCAAAATTACTTAATTGTAACCAAAAATACAACATTGTGAAAAGTTGTAAAAATGTTTTGTTTGCTGGGTAGATATTCCTGTGATACCATGTCACTTTAACCCTCTGGCGTCTGAGGTTTTTTCTGGGTCCTGGAGATGTTCTGACATGCTCTGACATTTGTGCTTATTTCTGTTACTTGTGACATTTTCATGGCTATAAAGTCTTCTTACACTGTTTTCAGCACAAACTCTGCTACAATAATATGTCAGAAGCATGTGTGTAAAGGTTTGTAGTTTAAAGATAATGACGTTTATGCGTGGTTTGTACTGATTATTTCTTCACAAGACTTTTGACAATTGTATCACGTAGCCTAGAATATTTGCTTCAAAACTATGTGAAAATCATCATGCATACTCATTCAGATAAAACAATATATTGATTTAAAATTTGTAAGACATGTTTTGTGCGAGAAATCTTTATGCGAGGAGGCATAAAAACACAACATTTTGTTTTTATTATGAGTGTACACAAATAAAAGAAGACATTTAACAGTTTTGAATGATGTATAACACTTATATGTAAAATCAAAATCAACAGAGTATTTTGAGTCTCTTTTGTACTGATAAGAAAAAAAGTGAGCTGGTCACGCCGGCGTGACCGCCGACCCCATACTGCTCACAACTTTGTTATTTTCACATTTAATGCTAGTGTGTTCTTATAAGCTTTTCCTGAAAGTCTTGTAGTTGAACAGTTAAGTTTTGTCATTTTAGCAGGCTATTAATTTGTTGGGTAACATACCCTAGCTCAGGCTGCTTAGCTAGCTGCTAGTCACTGAAGTTGCTAGTCTCTAGTCACTGAAGTTGGCACTGAAGTCAATGAAGTTGGCTTTTGGATAAGTAATAATTAAGTACAATCGTTATAATACCAGTTTTTATTAAACATAAAAAAATCATAATTGGCTCATTAAAAAACAGGCACCTTGTCCTTCACCCTCCATGCAAGCTGCCTCTGTCGAGCTCAGCGCATCTGCTAGCATCACTGAACATGCTGCCTGACAAGCACAGTACCTCTGCTTCCAACACCGAGCAGAGCCTTGTTGCATCCACGACGGTAAATCCTCCAAACGTATGTCCTCCACAAAATCCACATGCACCATCCTCCAGCTCTGCATCTTTTTCGAAGCCACCAACATTATGCCCTCCCCAAAAGATACGTGATGCCATCATTACGTGATGCCAGTTTTTGCTTTCCCTGCCGTAAATTTAGTGTCTCTAATTCGTAAAGAGATGACGCATTCACAAAAGAAGGCTACACCAATTGGAAAAAAGCGCTGATAAAAAAAAAAACAGTGGTTTTCAGAAACATGCCTCTGGCACTGCGCACGTCAGAGCCATGTCTGCGTGGCAGGAATACCAGGTAGACCGATAATACCTTTGTTCACCAGCTTGGTCAATCTCACATAGAAAAAAAACAGATATTACGTAAAAAATATTGGGGAAGTTATTCAGTTTCTGGCGGTTAATGAATTTGCTCTTCGTGGGCACCATCACAGGGGTGGGAATTAAGGTCTTTTAATTCGGCTATTTGATTACACCCTCCAAAAAGACCCTAAACTCGCAGAGATTGCAAAAAGCATTCCCGAAAATGTGAAATACACGTCCAATTTGATTCAGAACGAGATAATTTAAACTCTTGCCAAAATGGTACTAAAAGACTTTCGGACCAAATATGAGGAGGCCGACTCTCCTGGCCTTATTAAAAGTGATGGTACCAGGGATCGGTGTAACATTTGTCAGTCCTCATTAGATTTGTCCGCAACTCGATCCCAGAGGAACACCTAATCGGCCTCATTGAAGTGAATCAGCTTGATGTTGAGTATGTGTGTGACCAAATTCTGTCTCATCTGTCTGACCTGGGTTACAATGGTGACAATTTAGTGTCTCAGTGTTATGATGGTGCTTCTGTCATGTCTGGAGTGAGGGGCGGTGTGCAGGCTTTGCTACAAAACAAAGTGGGTAAAGATATCCCATATGTGCACTGTTACAACCACCAACTCCATTTGGCAGTGGTACATGCAATGCATGCACAGCCTGTGGCAAAGAAGTTATTTGACTGGTCCAGTTCACTGAACACATTTTGTCACAGACATTATGTTGCAAATAGATACAGTTCACCTACACTGAAAAGACTACTAGAAATTCGCTGGACCAGTCATTATGATGTCACCAAGTCTAATGTTTACAATGAGGATGTCATCAGGAGGCTTCTGTCTGAGATAGCAGAGGATGACAGTGCTCCAGTTGATATTAACACAGAGGCATGTGGTCTTTTGACCCAGCTTAACAGACAGAACTTCTTTAACACTGGCAAATTTCTTCTGCATGTGCTTGGTGCGCTGAAGCCAGCCAATTCAATTCTGCAGTCACAAACAGTTGATTTGTGCACTGAAGGGGAATTGGTGACAGCTTCCCTGGGCACACTGAAGGAGATGCAATGCGATCCATTCTGGGAGGAGCATTTCTCTCAGTGTGGAAGTAGGCCTACCAACCCAACTAAAAGGAGACGGATAGTTAATTCACAACTTGTCAGTAGTGTTATCTTGTCTACAATAGGGCATGGTGACTCGGGTCACCAAACTGCTCCTAATCAGACTTTTAAAAGGGCTATGTTCAACATCCTTGATAGGGCTATTGTGGAGATGGAGACAAGATTATCTCAAAGAAATGTTGATTTAATGAGGGCAACATAATTTCTCCTACCATAATCAGTGTCTTCTCTTGACCCTTCTCTCCTGAAGCCACTTCAAGTGCTTGCAGGCACAGAGTGAAATAGTATGATCTTGCAAAATGAAATTGCTGTGGCAAAAGCAATGTTGACAGCTCTGTGAAGTATGCAAGTGCATTCAGCAGTACAAAGAGGCCTTCCCCATTTTGCATAAGCTGTATGTCACAGCACTCATCATTGGTGTGTCCTCAGCTGCATGTGAAAGTGCTTATTCTACCTTGAGCCGCATTCTCACACCTCTCCGAAGATCAATGCTGCATTCAAGGAAGAGAGATTAAGTAATTTTGGCACACGAAAAAAAAAAAATCACAAAAGGTCTGGACATGAATCAATTTGTTTCTGAATTTGCCTATCCGCAGACTGGTCCTGTAGATAAGATACACTGGACACTGATGACTATATTGAACTACAGGCTACTGCTCTAGCTCTCCCATTGTCAACATATTATGTTGTTGTCATGAGTCTGTTCTGTGGTGTTCTTCTTCTTCTTCTTCTTTAATTGGCAGTTAGCAACTATTTCTTGTGCATTACCGCCACCACTGGATTGGAGTAAGGAATGGGAGTTACTAACTATTCTGTACTGATTTGAACAAACAAAATAACCAAACAAAATAAACAAACTTTTTATCTCTGCTTTCCTGTATTTCACAACTATATCTATATTATTTTTCCCTGTTGCTCTCTTTGCATGTTCATCGGCCAGTTCGTTACCTTCCACTCCTATATGGGCTGGAACCCATAAGAATGTCCTGTTCTGTGTTTCTGTCTTGTTTCATGTTTAGCTGCTCCCTGTTATGTTTATTAGTTTTCCCAGGTGTTAGCCACGCACTCTTGTTATCTTGTTTAGCTTGTCTACCTCTGTATTTAAGCCTGTGTGTCTAATTCATTCTTGGTTCAGTCCTTAATGTTTGTTTGCTGGTTGTTCTGTTCCCGAGCCTAGTTTCCTGAGTCTGAGTTTACATTTGTGTAGTTTGTGTAATAAAAGAAATGCTGCAAACGGATCCTACTTCCTCGTCTTCTTTAGCCAACCGTGACAGTGGTATACATTTGTTTTGATGTTTCGATGTTTACCTAGCATTCATGGACTGCATTCTAATTTCTATTCATGGGTATCATCAGGTCCCTTTCCACAGGTGTATAAAATCAAGCACCTAGATTATGAATGCAGACTGCATGGTGCTTGATTAATACACCTGTGGAAAGGGACCTGATGAAATCCATGAATAAGTACTACAATTGTTCACAAAAAGGGTAAAATAATAATTTATATATATATATATATATATATATATATATATATATATATATATATATATATATATATTTTAAATTAAGTTGCCTCTGCTAATCATATCATAATTTAAATTCTTATAGTTTCACAAAATTAGCTTTTATTTCAACTCACTAGGTCTCCTGACCCCCTGTAGCCTTGTATGTTATGTTTCCTTTTATCTAGGCCTACTATTTACATTTATTCATTTAGCAGACACTTTAATCCAAAGCCACTTACAACAAGAGAATAACATTCAAATACTGTTCTCATTGTGTTTGAATGAGCATATCAAACTATCAAATATCAAATCTTATAAGAGGCTACAATGGGCGTGTCACTCATAACTTTAGTCTTATTGTGTTTTACTAAGAGTAATTCACAAGGCATTTTAGCCCTAAAAGTAGCACCTACGTCTGGGACAGCTTAGAAGAAAGAAACAAATTAATTTACCGAAAATTTAATTTAATTTAACGTGAATTCAAATTTGTTTAAAAAACTCTCTCAAACTTCTCCGTAGTCTACTTGTGTAGCTCGTCTTTTCACAAGCAAACACCTGTCACTCATCATTAGGCAATCACCGTGATCTGATATATGAATCTGTCAATAATTATAATAATAATAATATCATCATCATATTATTAATGTTGACCTGGTTTAACTAACTTTTATGTGATAGCCCTATAGTCTAATAGGGGTCATGTGCCTATCTCTGGCTTAGAAAAAGATCTGCACTAAAACAGATTGTAGTATAGCTTCATTTTGCGCCGATTTGTCAATTGTTTATGTCAATTGATATTGACATAAATATCAAACATGACATCCCCCCAAACATGACATCCTGGTAACCCCTCTGCAATAATGGCATCAAATTGTAATACCATGATACTTTGATTAATACCATGGTATTTACATGGTACTTCCATGAACATGGTACTTATGGTTTGTTACCACGTTCCTATGTTTTCCCATGTATTGACTGACAGCTCCCCTGCCCTCATGTTGAGAGAAATCGTGAGTAAGTTCTGAGGTCTTGTGTGCGCTGTGTGTGAACATGATGCTTATTGTAGTTCTGGACTAAATGTGAGCATGCATTTTCTCATCTCACATGTACAAAACAAATCCACCATTCCTCAAAATGAAAAAAAAAAACAGTGAAATGCAAATATTGTAATGCATTAATTTTGAAAGTAACTTTCCCCAACACTGTTTTAGATAATATTATAGTATTGTAACTTAATTGTCAAATATTAAATGACTGTAGTGGAGGACAAAGACTTTCTTGTGTAATGTTGACTAACATACTCTCTCATATTTTAATTATTAGGTAAAGAGAAGAAGAAAGCAGTGGGTGATGAAGTTTATTTTCGTCTGGATAAACCTCTTCCTGATTCTGTCACCAGCATCACATGGAAACACATAAACAATGGTGTAACTATTAAGGCGATTGAATGGGAAGACGGAGAAACTGATATCCCGAATCCGAGATTCAAAGGCATCACGACTCTTGATACAGAGACCGGACAAATCACTATTACTAAACTAACAGTGGAACATACTGGACTTTATACCATTGACATCAACAGTAAAGAGCAGAAACAAAGATTCACATTGACTGTTATGGGTGAGTGAATATTGATTATTATATTAATAGTATTACTGTAAAAGCATCATATTGTTATCATGATTTTTACTTAACATAATATAGCTAGTAATTCTGTCAACTTTTTGTCAACCTATATGGGGGGGGGGGGATTATTTATAAATGTTAATATATGTAATTTAACAATACCTGTTATTACCCTAACACAATCTACCGCACTATCATCATACGTTTGTTCATCATGTTACATACATGTCCAAAAACATGGTAGTACAATGGCTCTTTTTTTTTAATGTTATGGTTTGTATTAGTAAATATGTCATCTGATACCAACAGTGTAAATGTTTTCATTCTTTATTTCTTTCACAGAGCCGGTCCCCAAACCTGTGATTAAAATAGAGCAGACTGATAACACTGATGTTGTGTATTTAATATGTGAGTACAGTGAAGCAATCATCTGGAAGAATTCTGCTGGAGAAACACTGAACGGTTCAGCGCACCATCCGAAAGGAGAGTCCATTACTGTCACAAAAACAGGAAATCCAGAAATCTTCTACACCTGTACACTCCAGAACACAGTGAGTGAGGAGACCAGTGATCCGGTCTATGAGAGAGATCTGTTCAAGGGTGAGATGGTGATTTAATCTCTGAGCCTGATTATTATTTTATGCTTTATGCTGAGATGTTCCTTCTGTTCAGGAATTGTATGTACACACAACTCATGTTTGGACACCCACGTCGTACTTAAAAAATATTTGAATGTGATTGCATTAGAATTGAATAATAAAATATCGAAGCAAGTGTCATCTATTAGAAGTGAGAACGACAGCACACACACACTTTTCCAGACAAACATTTCACAGAAAGAAAAAAATTTACCTTACCTTGAAAACACATTAACAGTTGCTCTCTTCCAGGACTTTTTTCATGTTTGTTTGTTTTAGGAGAAACTAAGCAGGTTTAAATGAATTTGAAGAAGAGATGAAGCACAAGCTCTGATCTGCCATCATATGTTGTGGTCATTTTTCATGCATTATGGTCGTGGTTGATACAGTCTTGCTCTTGCTGGACTCAGACACACACTTGGGCCAGACATTGATATCAAACATTTGCAATGAACGTAAACAAGACGGCAGCAGTAAATGTTGCTTAGTAAAAGACCAACACATTAATGCCGTTTGTTTGCGGTTTCTGTTTTCGAACTTCCTCTATATTCTCTGTTCTTACACTCTTCTTACACTGCATATATCACAGTTTATTTTAAAAACATTTTTTTAATTCTGATCATTTAAATGTGTTTCCCAGGGTTTAATTTGTTTTATAAGCGAGTTTGTCATTTGGATTTCCATTGTTGTGATCTGCTTGGTTTTTATCCTCCTTTTCCTGTTTCTATCACCTTTATATGGTAAGAATATTGTGTTTAATCTTTTAAAACATTTGAAACATATATCTGTGCTTATCATTTGCTTAAAACAAACATTGTAACCACTGGGTAATTTGCCATTTGCAACCTGTTTTACTTCTATAACATGACATATTTCTGTGCAAAATCAGATATTCAGAAAGAAAACAAATTGTTTTATCCATTGATTTTATTGTTTTTGTTTTTTTTAAAACTAAAATGGAGCCAATTTTGCTAAAACAATTAATGAAATACTATAAAATACTTCAATTAGGCTACAGGTTAAAGTGTTGAAGATAAACATTTTTAGAATAGCATGCACTCATTAATTGTTCACTATGTATATTAATAGAGTAAATAGGCTTGATTATTGTTTTTAAAGTGACAAGATGAGAATCTCTTGTATCAGTGAGTGTTTTTGTACATTATCTATGGATGAGCTGTAGTATGTATCACAGTGTTTGTATGTGTTTCTCCTGTTTTAATGGTCCATTTTCCCATCATGAGGACATGCTTTCCACTAACAGGTTCTCATGACCGCCGTCTTATTCACTCTGTGGATTTTTAACCTGTTGCGATTGGCTGGTGACGGGAGAGAAGTATTATAAAGCTTCAACGTTCACTGAGAAAAGGAGAAAACGACTGAAATGAATGTGCCGCCTGGAGAGATTGTCTCCTGCCTTTAGATCTGTTTGTGGATTGAGTTTTAATGTGACTGTTTTGATTTGCTGTGTGCCAAAGTTTCATTTTAAGGTATTATAGTCTCTAAGCAATTATCTTTCTTTATAATGAGGCGGATAGCAGTTTAGTGACATTTTTCTCCTGGTTTTGGACTAGTAAAGGCTATTTCATGTTGATATTTTTTTCTTTTGGTTCAGCCTACATATAAGAACTTAAATAAAATATGAACTTTTCTTTCTCATTCCTGTAGTGTCGTCATTGTAATGCTGCAGCTGGAGACGGCTGTCCTCCTTTTCTTCCTCTAAACCTATAGTTTACCTTTATTGTCATAAATAAAAGTCTATATTTTCAATTTGTACTGTCTTTCCCTCACTTGCTGTTTCAGCAGTTCTTATGGCTGCTAGGTATTCATTTCAAAGATCAATTCAAATTGATAAAAAACAGTCAATGTATTTAGATGGACATGTAGACATCTTATGGAATAATTCACATATTAAAATTTGAAATAGATCTCTTTTTTTTGATGAATGGTTTAATAAAAAAGTGTTTTGTTGCTGATCTGTTCAACCCTAATTGTAATGTTTTGTCATATGAAAGTTTTATGAATATATACCAATATCCTGTTCCGTTTAAATAATTTAATTCTGTGATAAATTCTTTTCCAAGCTTTATAATGTTTTTGATGAAAGCCTCCCTTATCCCCGAGTCATACTCTAAATGACTATCTCAGTTTATGTTTGGGACGTGTTTCGTTTTTAAAGAATGTAATAATAAATGCATTCGTCAACTTTCTTAGTCTTGAAACTCAATTACTATAATAGATGACATTCAGTGGAGGAAAACTTGGTTATTACCATAAATACAATTAAAAAGTGCACATTGAAATTCCGCATGAAATCTACTTTTACAGTGCACCTTTATCCAAATAGGATGTAACTAATAAACCTTCTGTAAAAATGAAAGTGAAGACATCTGTCATTTATTTTCTTCTTGTTTTTTCATCACTTTTCTGGAATGATTTCAGTTTCTATTGTATTTCTAAAGCTAATATTAATTAATAAATTGTTTAATAAACTTAAGTAACTTGCCAAAATGGTCTCTTCTGAAAGGATATTATTATTATTGAAAACCGACACTATAAATCCACTGTTAACTTTCTTATGAGAAAAAAAATAAATAGAACTACCTAGTTTTAAAGAGTTCTTATGCGAAGTAGAACATTTAATCAAATCACTAAGTATAATTAATAATAATAAAAAAATACTTATTTTTGAAAGAGATATGAAAAGATCTTCCATATACCATAAATGTTAGGGGTTTGTTCTTGTTTCGTTTTGTTCCTGCTTTTATCTAATATGGGATTGTTACATTGTGCTAGACTAAGTGTAGATATTTGATATACAGTACTGGTCAAAAGTTTGCGAACATTGTTATTGTTTATGTCTTTGAAAGAAAACATTTATTTATTTGATCAAAAATACAATAAAAACTGTGAAATAGTGTTGCAATTTAAAACAATATAAAATGTAGCCTATTTTATATCCTGAGATCAAAGCTAAATTGTCAGCATCATTAGTGTCACATAATCCTTCAGAAATCATTCTAATATACTGATTTATTATTAATGTTGGAAACAGTTGTGCTGCTTAATATTTTTTTATAACATGATATTTTTCAGGATTATTTGAGGAATAAAAAGTAAAAAAATAAAAATAAAAAAAGAACAGCAGACATTTTATTTTGTAACAATATACACCCCTGTTCAAAAGTTTGGGGTCAGTAATTTTTCTTTCTTTCTTTTTTTAAAAGAAATCAATAAATTTTATTCAGCAAGGATGTGTTAATTTGATTTTTTTTTTTAAGATAGTAAAGATTTATATTGTTAGAAAATATTTCTATTTTAAATAATTGCGGTCTTTCAAACTTTTTATTCATCAATGAATCCTGAAAAACAGTATGGTTAGTAGTAGTGTTGTTATACGGCCACGAGATGTCAACATTAAACCGCTGAACGCCCCGCCTATTACTTTCGGTTTCGTTTCTGTCTTCCTCTTCATGCTCAGTCCTTCTTTCCTGGTGTCACGGGCGTGAACCTCTATACTTTCTGCGTGAAATATAGCAGTAGAGTGCATGAAAGTGTACTTTGAATAAAGATGTTACTTCGTGGATACTTGGTGTTCGTTATCTGCGGTGTGTTCATCGCCTCAGGAGCCGTTTCAGGTATGCGATGCGACCGTTAGCATTCTAGCAATGATTAGCAAACAAAAAACGTTCTTTGCCTTTCAAGCCGTTTAGTTGAAAATATATTATAATATTGTAGTCCAATTTACAAATACCAAATGATTTCAGTGTATTTTAGATAACCAAATTCACGGCGTGGCCTAATTTTGTTTACGTTATTATTAGCCTATTGTTTTAGTTATCAACGTTAGCCACAGGCCAAGGCCTAACTTAACGTTACATCCATACAAAAGGCGTGTTGTTAATATTGTTGATAAACAATAATAGTTGTATTTATTTATTGTGTTCTCAACATGTATTTCATCTATATTACATATTTCGATACCATACTATGTCCAAACAGTACATTTTTCTTGATGTGAAGTGATCGCCGGCTAGTTTCCGGACCAAGACTTGGTTCTTCTAATCTTTGAGAAAATGGGTGGGGTAACAGTTACTGTGTTGCTTTTCTATTGCAATGCAACTTGGAAATAAGTAAGATTCCAGTTAGATTAAGTAATTTTTACAGACAGGTGCTACTCTCTTGGATAGTTCGGATCTGTAAACATATTTTTTCTCCAAACAACTGTATAATTTGGAATAACAGGCATATAACATTTGGACATAATACTTTTTTTTTTTAAATGGCTGGTAATGGTATTGTTAAACAGTTATTTATTTCATAAAATGGTCCCCTGTATATCAACGTAGAATTTGTTCAAATGTATAATATTCCAATAATCCCTATAGAATATTGTATAGTGTTTAATGCATTACCATCCGGTTTAAAATGTTTGTTGCAATTAAAGGATTTATATTATTATTTTATTATTTTTACTTATAGTAGATGGAATAATTACATGATACAGCCCAATATCTTCTAAAACATATTTGCAATCTAAATATGAGTGGAAATATGCATGGTTGCCTAAAAAATATTGCATGAAAAATAAGGTGGGATATGTACATTTTAAAATACTAAGTGTACCCTGCTAAAACACTTTTTCTTTAGTTTTTTTACTGATGTAGATGTTAATTGTGATTTCTGTGGGACTGAAGAAAGAAAATGTCCTCTTAGCTTTAACTGCATTATAGCAGAATGTTTTGTATCGACTTCCTCTGTAAAAGGCATGAAAGTTTATTTTTCGGAAAAATGTGTATGTTTTTTTATTTGAATAGACAAAGATTACCACCAAATTATTTGAATAGACAAAGATTACTACCGTCCTTTATTGTTAATCTTTGTTTGATTATGTGGAATAATATATCCAAAAACAGAAATGGGCTAAAAGGACACCAAAAATAAATATGAAACATTAAATTGAGTTACTACTTGGGTTGAAAAATAGTAAAGCAAAACGCACTAGGTGTGAATATAAAGCTTTTACGTTATTTGTATTATGATGTCATCATTTTTATTTTTCTGTTACTGTTTGTTTTTTGAATGTTGACTAACATACTCTCTCATATTTTAATTATTAGGTGAAGAGGTGAAGAAAGCAGTGGGTGATGAAGTTTATTTTCGTCCAGATAAACCTCTTCCTGCTGGAGTGACCAGCATCACATGGAAACAAATAAACAATGGTGTAACTATTAAGGCGATTGAATGGGAAGACAGAGAAACCACAAGCCCGAATCCGAGATTCACAGGCATCACAACTCTTGATACAAAGACCGGACAAATTAATATTACTAAACTAAAAGTCGAACATTCTGGAGTTTATACCATTGACATCAGCGGTAAAGAGCAGGAACAAAGATTCACCTTGAGAGTTATGGGTGAGTTGATGTTGATTATTGAAATACGTTACTTTGTCATAATGATTTTTTGTTTACTTGTATAAATAGTGATCCTCAGTCTGTTCCATGTTTTATATCAGTATTTATATTTTATCTGTTTAAAGGCCAAATTTAATTTAAATTTATCATAACATAATATCTATCACACTGACAAAAGGTACTATCAATTATTAGGTGTATTATCAAATTATTGTATTAGTATTATCATGTGTTTTAGACTTAGCATGCATTTTTCATTGTTTCTTTCACAGATCGGGTCCCCAAACCTGTTATACAACTGGAGAAGATAGAAGATAATCGTAATGTTGTATATTTATCCTGCAAGTACAATGGAACTATTACCTGGAGTAATTCTGCTGGAGAAACACTGGTATTCCATTCAAATACACACTCCATTACAGTAAAAAAAAACGAAGGAAATCCAGACAACGACTACACCTGCACACTCAAGAACGAAGTGAGTGAAGAGACCAGCGATCCAATCAATAAGAAAGATCTGTTTAACGGTAAGACAGCGATTTACTTCAACATTACTTTCTAGAGGTAAGATTCAGAATAATTTTTGTTTTAAGCAGCACTGAGATGCTCCTACTGTTCAGAAGTTGTAAACTTGTGTCACAAGTACTTGGAATAAGAAGTAGTATTATAAATAGATAATAAAATATCAAAGCAAATGTCATTTATTTGAAAGCAGAACATATCACATTCATTTCACAAAAATAAGTTGTCGTAAACCTGAGGTTATATCTTTATCTTACCTTACCTTGAATTTTAACGTCCGTGTAAAACGTCCGTCTTGGGGAGTGTCCTGGTTAACAACAGTTCGTTATATCTTAATGAACGTAAACAAAGAAAACCATGTACAGTAGGGCAGGTTATGTTGGATCCGTTTATTCTGTCTTAAAGGGACAGCAGCCCAATAAACCTGCTGCTGTGTTTTTTGTTTTTTTACTGTAAATGAAACTACAAAAGACAAAGTAAATACTTACTGCTATTGACTGGATTTCTTCTGTAACTTTATAAAGACTCATCTATATTTAATTTATACAGTGATGATATGCTGTATTATTTCACATTTGATTACTTTATTCAAATGAGGACCTGAAAACTGGTGTTAGACCTACCTGAAAAGAAAAAAAAGACGTTTATTCCATTTGTAGCCTTCCTTTGTGTTATTGTATTTATTTGTGCGATTTGTAATTTGATTATTTGTACTTATTTTATTACTGACTGCTTACTTGTCTTTAATAATATTTAAAATGTACATTAATTAGGTTAGTAGTTTTTGCTGTAGTATCAAAATTGGAATAGAGAATTGTGATATTTCACTGGTGTCTAAACATTGATTTGAACCACTGACACAATCCTCAGCAATGAGTCCTGCTAGAGCAGCTCTAAATGTGCCGTGCAATACGCACACATACATGTATAGGCTACACACCAGAGCATGTGAGTGGAGCGGTGTGAGGCTTAAATATGACTTAAAAAACTTAAACTTACGTTTCATATTTAAGTTTAAATAAAATAATGTTATTTTTATAATACATAATTTCATCTATGTTGATTATATGAAAAGGGAACCGCATGAGATGAGTAAGATAGGATCATAAGATGCCCAATAAAAATGCAAATATGCAAATATAGCAGGCAAACACGGAGGCGCCGACGCGTGAACTGGAGCTTTTCTCATAAATGAACCGAAACTCAGCGTATAGGCTACTTGCCTCACAGACATGAGAAATATATCTATAGTAAGCTTGATATGTCTACTTTTAAACAAAACCATTCAAAACGAAAAGAAATGGGCTACTCTCTTCTTATGTAGGCTAATTCCTATGAAGTGTGCATTTCTCTCTGTGGGCGCGTTCACTACTGCGAAGATGGCGAGTCAGCATCGTCAACTTTATCTTTGCAGCTGACGCTGACACAGAAAACACTAGTTTATTAATAAACAATCATGCATAATCATTACTTTTGCCGGTTCTTTGTGGCAAGCTTTATCCGTGCGCTTGAGTGCGGAATAAATTACGAAAACGCTCATTTATGGTCTATTATTCTCTCCCATATCTATATTTAAGTAATTAAATTAATATAAATATGCCATTAGACTAGTGGCTTAAATTAACTACTTCTAGTCGTCTAGAAAAAATCTTTAGTCGTGCACGGGCAGCCCTACTTATTTCACATACTGTCGAACCAGCATGTGACAAAGGGCATTCTGAGCGTGTGTCGCTGTGTCTTCATAAAGACGCTCTCCGCTTTGTAGGAAATATTACCACTCCGCTTTCATGCTCTAGTGTGAGAAAATGTGTTGTTCTTCTGTTGTCTGATATAGTTGATTGACAGCTTTTATGTGCGTTATTGGCAGCGTCACCCTCTGGTTACATGAACACGTCACCACTGCATCAGCATCGAAAACATGGGGATTTTTTTAAAGACAATAATCGCACAACCTATTCGATATTCTATAATAAAATCAACTAATCAAACATTTGAAAATCGTGACTCATCCCTTGTTCCTTCTGTTAAGAAGTTATATTTGCATTCATCAGTGTTTGGACACCCACATCACACTTAAAATATCTGAATGTCATTGCATTAGAATTAGATAATAAAATATTAAAGCAAGTGTAATTAATTTTAAAGGACAACATTTAGTGGTTCAACGGATCACAAAACTCACGGATCATAGTACAGTTTTTGAGTCACGGACTGGATAATTTTTTTGGATCAGCAAGAAAAAAGATATTTTGGGGTAGCTTTGATTTCCATTTATTACTTAAAGCACACTTTAAATCCCCCGATACCACAGGAAAAACTATTAGCCTTACTAATAAAGTTCGAACATTATTAAAGCCAAGTGTAAATGTAACAGAAATGTAATAAATAAATGCAAAATTAACACTATGTTTTCTGTATACATTTAATATCAATTAATCTTTGTTAAAACTGTTTTGTAGTTTGATTAACATTAATGGCATATAGACAACAGCAGGTATTTATAGGCTTCTGTCACTTTAAGACCGAATGCACGGATCCATTATAATGATGCACATCCTTCTCTTGTTCTCTTTGTCTTGAGATATAACCGACTGTGTTTCAAGAGTACTTGCTGAGACTGGTATGAATGCGTCAACCCAAATGCAAGGAGATGCGAAAGAGGAATCAATTTGGACTTTACGTACAATCTGAAACGCGCTTCTCTGTGTGTGCACGCGCTTTGGGTGTGTGCGGCTGTGCGCACAGATAACACCGCATGAGTACCGAATTACAGTTTTTTTTTATTTGCTTTGGTACTATTTTAACAGTGCACATTTTCAAAACTTTTTGAACAACTCTTGCTGTGCTCCGGGGAGAATGGCGACTCCAACCCCAGGCGGTTCAGCTGATCTGGAGAGAGTTCGGGGAGGCTCAGGTAGACCTGTTTGCCTCCTCAGAGACCTCCCACTGCCAGCTGTTTTACTCCCTGACCAAGGGAACACTCGGCACTCTGAGTTAGATGTTGCTAACCTTTGTGAACGAGGGTCAGTACAAAGCAGGGTTTGCTATAAAGTTGTTACTCAAGGATGGATCTGTAACTGTTGTGTTCGTGATCCAGCTTATAGTCTCCGGATCGATACTGGTCACGGCAGTAATGAAAGGGAGAGCGCGCACTTTATTACAGTTCATCAGAGTTGTTTTACGGATATAAAGTTTACCAGTTTATTAAGCACCCCCTGAAAAGGTATGTATATATATATATATATATATATATATATATATATATATATATATATATTTGTTTACTGTTAGTTGTAATGAGTGTTTTTGTAATTTTGTACAATTATTTTAATTACAATAATTTTGTAATTCTCTGTGTATGTTGATGATAAGGGAGAGAGACAGTTTATGGATAAGACTTTAAAGTCCCTGTAAAGTCCAAATTAAGTATGTGTTCTGAGTTTGTCACACCACAGAAAAATGTGTTATTAGCCTGCCAGCCAAATTTGAATGATAAAAAAGCCGGCAAGTACATAAAATCAGCTATCAAAACCTTGAAAAAGTGAGCATTATTCTCTGCTCTCAAACGCTGGGGGCGTGTCCGCTGGGGGCATATCTGCTGGGGGCGTGTCCGCTGGCTGCGCTGAAACCACGCCCACTCGCTGGAATGCTGTCGGCGGTGATATTAGGTGATACTGCTTTCGGGACGGGAGGATGAAGGACGAGGGGGATATAGTCGGTTCGGCCCCATTCACCAGTAACAGCGGATTATCAATGAATCCCAGTTGTCTCCGAAACGAGCTCAGGGGCTTCAGTGCGTCATCAAGTAGGGGCGTGTCCAGGAGCTCAGGGGTTCCAGTGTGTCATCAAGTAGGGGTGTGTCCAGGAGCTCAGGGGTTCCAGTGTGTCATCAAGTAGGGGTGTGTCCAGGAGCTCAGGGGTTCCAGTGTGTCATCAAGTAGGGGTGTGTCCAGGAGCTCAGGGGTTCCAGTGTGTCATCAAGTAGGGGTGTGTCCAGGAGCTCAGGGGTTCCAGTGTGTCATCAAGTAGGGGTGTGTCCAGGAGCTCAGGGGTTCCAGTGTGTCATCAAGTAGGGGCGTGTCCAGGAGCTCAGGGGCTCCAGTGCGTCATCAAGTAGGGGCGTGTCCAGGAGCTCAGGGGTTCCAGTGTGTCATCAAGTAGGGGCGTGTCCAGGAGCTCAGGGGTTCCAGTGTGTCATCAAGTAGGGGTGTGTCCAGGAGCTCAGGGGCTTCAGTTCGTCATCAAGTAGGGGCGTGTCCAGGAGCTCAGGGGTTCCAGTGTGTCATCAAGTAGGGGTGTGTCCAGGAGCTCAGGGGTTCCAGTGTGTCATCAAGTCGGGGCGTGTCCAGGAGCTCAGGGGTTCCAGTGTGTCATCGAGCCCCCGTTTTAGCCCCGCCCAAAAAATCCGGAACACATAGATGGTGAAAGTACTTCACAGTTCACAAACTTTGTAATGTTTTAGCAATACATTTCTAACATTTATAATGTGTTTAAAATTTTTTTTTTAGAATTGCCTTCACAGGGACTTTATTGTGCACTTTTTGTACTGTTTTACATAAAAATAAAGATAAAAAAAATAAAAAAAAAAAATCGAATCTCAAGCTCGTAAATTGAAATAAAATCGAATGGTGAAATGTGTGTCAATTCCTAGACCCTACTCTGTCCCACTGTCAAAATTAGCACAAAACCTCATGGCTGTGTCATTTCTTCATCACACCTTTTGATCACACACTGGATAAATACTATTACAAACATTATGGATTTTATGCAAGTTACATAAGTTAAGTCATGTAAGTGTATTTTGTAATGTGCCAACTGTAGCCTTTATTACAGAACTGTAACATCTTTCATTCAGCAATTGAAGCTAATATTCTGTTTCCTCAGTTGAATCAAACGGCGGACCTTGGTGGATAGCGATTGTTGTCATCATAATCATCCTAATCATCATCATTTTCGCCGTTCTGTATAAATGCAATTTATACAACTTTAAAAGTAAGTTTTCTTTTGCGTTTTATCCTTTAGAATATGTGTATTTTGCTTAGAGGCTGTAGTCTGTAGATTCGCTAACTTTTCTCTAACCGTTAGATAGAATTGTATTTCTTTAGTGTACAGTCAACAATACTTTTATTTTTAGTTTGCTAATTGATCAGTTTGTAATCACATATTGTTTTTTACACCAGAGCTTGTTGATGACAACTGTCCATGTATCAAAGGTGAGTGTATGATTGTTCAAGTGATTTTATTATAAAAAAAAAGATTCCATACCAGCAACTACTATAAAAAATACTTGATATAGGTAATTTGATGTACATTTAGTTTCTTTAAACAATTATTTGTATTGTATTTCTCCGTTAGACAGAAGTGTATTTCTTTATGCTTTAGGATTATTTAAAAAAATAAATCTTAAGAGATTATTTTTTTGTTTACTTTGAAAGACAAATTAAATATCGTTTTTGCACTAATAGTGGTGTTAAATGGAACAGGAGCAAGTGTTTGTCTTTAATTTTATCCCAGTTTTACCAATTTTGTTCTTAGGAATCTCTTTAGTACTGTGTGTTGAATACTTAAGTGTAATGCTAGCAAAAATGTAATTGTTTCAAAGTGTACAGTCAACAATACTTTTATTTTTTAGTCTGCTAATTGATCAGGTTGTAATCACATTGGTTTTTTACACCAGGTATTTTTGATGCCATATGTCCATGTATCAAAGGTGAGTGTATGATTGTTCGAGTGATTTTATTCTAAAAAATGATTCCATACCAAGCTAGCAAATACTATAAAAAAATACTTGATATAGGTAATTTGATGTACATTTAATTTCTTTAAACAATTATTTTACCATTTTAAAACATCAGATTGCAAACATGTTCTTAAATGACTGAGCACCATTATTATTTCCCCCATCTTTCTCCCCTCTAGCGATGACCCTTTTCATTGTTTCCTTTGATGGAATGTTTGTTATTTTGAGCAATAAGTTATAGTCATAGGCTTTGTATATTTAACATATTATTTATATCAATATATATATTTATATCCTGTGAAGTTTTCATTAACAAAGCCTCAAAGGAAATCATACATGTTATTTAGGTTTATTCAAGTTCAGCAGTTTAAGGGCCAGATTAACTAAACAGGGCAAATTAGCATAAGAGCTCTATAATACAGTAAAAGTACCAATGGGAGTAAAAAGTTATGCGCGTGATCTACTGACAACGCGCAAATTAAAGAACACAGACGTAACCGGATCATCAAGGGCAGAGCAAATTAGCGTCTAGTTTAAGGCATGCTTTTTTGGGCAGTAAATAATGCCAGTAAATTGACTAGCACAAATCTTAGTAAATCACCTTGCATGATTCATTTAAATTATCTCCTCCCATAAATTGTGCGTCTGAAAGGGAAACTCAGCCGCAAATGTAACGCCTTTTCATCGCCTTTTTTTCATTGCATGTCTTTATGTCTTTGCATGACCTCTTAACCTTTACACTAAGGAAAAAATCCAACACAACTTTGAGGAGACCAAGCGAAACATGATCATGTATTTCTGCTCATCTAGCAAAACTGGACATCAACCACACGGCATACGCTTATAACTTTTGATTATTGTCTACTTTCTATGTGTGACAGTTCTATCTAATAACGTATTTGACAGGACGGTCAGACAGCTCTGGCGTTCTCAGCGCCTTCAAAATAAAGGTCCGCCACGCCGTCAGAATAAAAGTCACAACAACAAGCGTGGCTCACGTCACTTCAGAGTTCGAATGCAACCAGGAAAACATTCCTAGGGGAAACATTAGTTCTCGGTTCCTAGAACTATCCGGTGCAAAAGTTCCTTATTAAATCCTGACAGTAGTTTATTAACGTCAAAAGAAAGTTTGCGCTGGAGGAAGCTGTTTGTAAATCTGGCCCTAAATCTATGTTCAGTTTATAGGCTTATAATAGTGATATAAAACGATCATTAGATCAGTAATTGCTAATTGCTAATTTTCACACTCAGAGTTTTGAGTGAAGCAGTCCGATTGTATTTAAAGGATTAGTTCACCTCAAAATTAAAATTTCCTAATAATTTACTCATCCCAATGCCAGCCAAGATATCCATGTCTTTCTTTCCTCAGTGGAAGAGAAATTAAGTTTTTTGAGGAAAACATTTCTGGATTTTTCTTCGAATAATGGACTTCAATGACAGCCACTGTTTTGAAGTCCAAATCAATGAAGTTTCAAAGATCTTCGAAGTGCTTTAACGGACTGTGCACGATCACAGCTGAGAAGGAGAGTCTTATCGAGCGAAACGATATGTCATTTTCAAATAAAAAAAAAATATATATATAGCCTACTATTTAACTACAATTGTTCGGATTGAGCTGATCTGCAACGCGCCGGAAACTAGACTGCATTGATTTGGACTTCAAACGCTGGTTGTCATTATTCGAAGAAAAATCCAGAAATGTTTTCCTCAAAAAACTTAATTTCTCTTCCACTGAGGAAAGAAAGACATGGATATCTTGGATGGCATTGGGAAAATTATTAGGAAAGTTTCATTTTGAGGTGAACTAATCCTTTAAGGAATATAAAACACTCAAACTATCAGAAAACTGTTAGTCAGCAATACAGAGATACAGTATGGATCATAGTATCAGATACATAAACAGCACAGATGCAACATGGTACAGTGAGGACAGAGGACTTAAAATAAAGCCCTTTAAAGATATAACTTAAAAAGTGATTTTATATTTTTATAGTTGTATGTATGTATGTATATGTTTATGAGTAGGCATTTAGGCCAATATTGTGTTATATTTAATGAATATATATGGTTTATTATTAGTAGTAATTTTCCCTGTAAACTCATGGATTGTCTTTCTTTCTCACATATGGCACTAAAGAACAAAATCCTCCAGCAGAGTCAAAAAGTAACGGTAAGATGTAATAAACTGTCATATCTTAATACAAACATTCAAAAAATATCTATGGTATATTCTCAGTAAGGCTAATGTGATTATGGTTTGTTCTGAAGTTGTTTTTAATACAATTATTCTTTCATAAATCATTACTAACTGAGTGAATCCAGGTATTTTAATCGCTAGTTGAGCACCAAGGCATCAGTTCGCTTCCAACTTTTTAGGCCTGTCAGCATAATATAAAAGAGAGTTTCATTTCATTTAATGGCTGATTGTTTATTATTTCTTTAAACATCAAGGTGGCGAAGCAACAGAAGATAATGCCGACAATGGTAAGATTATAAAAACAAATTGTTTGTTTCTCATAGAGAAATAATTACATCAGTAGTACTTTACATAGATGGACATAACAATTTTACTTGTTATATTAACAGTGGTTTGTTCTCTACTGCTCTCTAAAAAGTAAATAATGACATCACATTATGACGATGATAAAGACACTGGGAAAATGTTGACATAAGCATAGCAATGTTTATAATTCCTTAATCTGCATTCTCTGAATCTGATGTGTTTTTGACACTCTTAGTTATTAGCTGTCCTTGACTCCTGTTTGTTTTTATTTGTGATTTCATAGTCACTGTCCCACTGAATACAGAACAAGTAAATGAGGGAACAAAAGAAACGGCATAAGCAAAATAATGATGGTAAGATAATTGCACATCAATGAGTTTCTGGACTGAAACAGCCTGATCTACCTTGTTCAAATTCAAAGTTGAGAATTAATTTGAAGTTCATCTTTAATTTCAGTAATTTGATCAAGATCAAAATCTAGCTCTTTACTTCTCAGATCAGCATGTTATTCAATACATTGTTCCTGTTTTTGCTGCTCTAAACAAATTCTTCTTGCTTATTTTACTTTCTAGAAATTAACATCTCTGCTTCTGTGAAGATGGCTGCAGAGTTTGGTGGAGAAACCATAACAAATCCACAGAATGTGTTGTTTTTTTTTTCATCTTATCAACATGCAGATTTTCTTTCACAAGGACAATCTTTGTTTTTCAAAAATAAACAGTAAGTTTTGTATAATTGAAAATTGTTTGTTTAAAATTACTCAAAATTAATGTATTCATAAATCAACCCTTAGCTTAATTGCAACAATGTGTTCACACTGTAGGGATTTTGTTCATTTTCCCAAATCTGATTTTTAGACTGGATTGTCCACTCTGTTATTTGCAAATCAGACGGATCTGTGTGTTGTTTGTGTCATTTTTTAGCATTTCCGTGTTAATATGGGTTTGAGAATATAGTCTTGGCACAGCATTTAGCCAAATCCTTGACATTGAGGGGACTACCAGACGTAAGCAGGCAGTAGTGCAAGCAATAGGTGTGCAGATTTGTCCCTTTTGGTTGTGGTGGTGTCCACTACCCTCTTCCTTCTTGGATCTTCAAGGACACTAGTGTCCACTGGAAGATCAGGAAAGCTGTGGATTTGAATGCAGTGGTGACTAGCCATTATTAACTCAAGATGCGCTCGTGTCAAAGGAATGCTGTAGGGAGGTTTTTTATCCATCACACCATACAGGGTTGCCAACTCTCACGCATCTCTCACCTAATCAAATTTGAATTGGTCGTGTGCACATAATCTGATTTATTCTGCCAGTTGACAAAGATCAACATGAGATTTTATTCTAAATGATACTGTCTCAATTATATTGACAAATTTTCAACTTAAATGGAAGTGTTTGTAAGTAGATGTTAATATGAATTTATTTATATAGTTTTTTTCTCTGGATTTTGCATTCTTAAATGCAGCGCCTATTACACTTGCACCTTGTCTACATGTGGTGTGTCCATTGAACCAAGGTATTGCAATGGCTTAAGGCTTTCAACACATATTTGGGCACGCAAAAGCCTTTGATATACTCTTTTTAAAAAATTTAACTCTTCACTTAGAAGTGAAAAGAAGTTAAAAATACGTGAGCACCGAGTTATACTGTTAGCAAACATCCAACACTGCTGAGGGCGATGTTTAGACGAGTATGTATGTGCGCTTTCTTCTCAATAACAAAATAAATGAACAGCAAAAATCAGAAAACAGCAGCTGAGAAAGCATCTGATCATAGTGATGTGGATTTGTTTGCACAAGCTCTGCAATTCAACACTCTAGTCGAGTCACGTTTATTTAAAAAGCACTTTATACTATAGATTGCTTAAAATCCAGTAGCTGTAGTATTAAACATGAACAACTGTCTGTCTGTTTAAAGTTGAATTAAAAGTTGAATTTCGACCTTAAAGCGACTCGCGTGTTAATGTTTTTACTCTCGTAGACGTATGACCTCTAGTCCTCGACGCACTGACATTAATGAAATTAATGATTTCCGCATCAAAGAAGGCGGAGCCTCAGAACCACAGCTACAATGGCAACAGACCAAATATAATTTCGCAGGTGTTCACTAATCGGAGCAAGCTTTTCAGGAAAGTTATGGCAAGCTGTGACGAACTCACCAAAACTAACTTATTTTGTTTGATATGACGTCACACCGGTTCGTTCTTCATTTTCACTTGAAGTATATAATACATTAAATACGTTGCGATTGCAAACGGGACCGAATTGTGAGGGTGACCCGCTTATTCTAACTCACGCTGGGTGATCCATTCCACAGAATGCTTGTGACGGGCCTGGTCCAAATCCTTTTGCATCCAGATTGAACAGTATAATTGATTATAATGGGTTTATTTTTTTTTATGTGACACGTGTCCAGTGTAGACTGGGTGTATGTGTAAAATAGAGCGTGGATTCTATTTACACTGAGTGTAAATAGGTATATATAATGTTTGTACCGAGTACAAATAACAACAAATAGCACTTAGTGACAGTAATGTTAATCATAAAGTCTAAATAGTTCGTTAGTACTAGAGGTAAATTGAGCAGTGGTGGGCGGAGTTAGTAAAAATAGTTTTTGGGTTTGCACTCAGTGTAAATAGACAGTGCCAACTAAATATAGATGTCATAAATTGACAGGGGAAACAGTTCTGATACTATGATGAAATAATAGCATAAATATGATGTGATATATGGCATAAATATAATATGAAATATGATGGCATACAATGCAAAACCTGATTGCTTTATTTTTTTGAACGCAGTCTTTCTGATTCTTACTGATGAGCCTGCCATCAATGCTATTTAAATGAATTCTGAACTCAAGTTCCTGCACATTGTTTTATTGCGAGGGTTTGAGAGTAATTTTTAAGTAAATAACTTTAATTTTTTTCAACAAACATATGTTAATGTCATTTTAGGTCAGTTGTATAGCTTTTGCAACTATAAAAAATGTCAGCGAAAACCAAATGCTACTTTTTTCTTTTATATTTTCAAGTTTGAGGTTTGTTAGTGTCTAGGTCTTACTGGAAATTTAAGAACATTTAAAAGCATGGCTAGAATTATGATGCATTTTCCCATTTCAAGGCCTCATTTGAGCCAAGCGGGGAAACTCCCATATCTCTCTTGGACTTTTGGCTCCGTGTTAGGGTGTGGTTTTGATTCAGGCATAGCTTATTAATGATATCATAGTTTCTTTTTTGATTGGTTAAATATATTCTTATATTGTATATGATCTCTGCTTTATATAAACCTTTCTTTATCAACATTTTGTATCTTTTATTTTATTCACGATAATGTAAAGTGTAAAATATAATTTCTTCTGCTTTTATATCATGCATCTATTGTATTTTGAATGTAAATCATATTGCATGAACCCTTTTCATGTCAGAATCTAAAAGTGCCCCAATAACTGATTGCTTTGACATTGAGGAGCTCAGTTTGAAGGAGGGAAACACATCTTTCTACCAGAGGAGAGAGTTTAGACCTTCTCTTCGTGGTTTATAAGATGTGTTTGTTGTGTTTTAAGATACACTGGTATTTGAATGTATAAAAAATGTCATGTTTTGTCCCCAAACGGTGTGAATGAACAATCTTGCTGTGTGTTCCTTTCTTCAAAAAAGGAACTGCAGAGAAACACTAACCCAACAACTGATGCTGAAGGGATTAAAAAAAGAATTAAGGAAGTTATCGGGTCATCATGCGTCAATAAACAAACTCCTGAAAACTGACTCAGATATTGAAAAAATAGCTTTTGCCATTATTTTAAAGTCAATTTTGCCAGTGTAAATTCCCATTCAGTCTGGTCAAAATATGAAAAATATGTAATATTTAATCATTGCAAGTGGATTTTGAGTGAAAAAATGTCTGATAATGGGTCAGATGCATTGACCAACTGTGTATTACGTTTGAATAAATTTGCCACTTAAGGAAAAGTGACAAAAGAAATTCAGTTGCATGTTTCATGTTTTACAACAACAGTTTTTATTTTTTTTAGGCTATAGTTCATCCAAAAATAAAAATTCTGTTATTTAATCACCCTGATATCTTTTCAATCCTGTATTACTTTTCTTCCGAGGAACACAGGAACACAAATAAATATATTTTATTTTCATACAGTTAGTGTGGTCCAGTGTTGTTTGTACCCTGGCATTCTTCCTACTGTTTTGAAACAACATGAGGGTGAGCAAATGATGACAGAATTTATATTTTTACAATAATCAAAGTTGCTTTTTATGTGAAGCCTCACAAAACAAGTAACTCGACTGATTGCTTATTTTTTATCATACATATTATTATACAGTACACTAAATGAAGGGACATGTGCCTCGATGACGGTTCATAAACCTCTGGTTTAAGTTTGTATTTTGTCTTTAAAACATTCTGTAGAGATTGTAGTAACAGTAGATTTTAATCTACGTCACACTTAATGAAATCGAATAAAAAAAAGTTACTTTCTAGTGTAAAAATGTTTGCCAACGTAAAACCTTTTCACATTTCCGGGTTTCTCATAAGTGGCCATAGTTGGGTAAACTTCTATAGCAATGAATGAGAGACTACATTATATATATTTTTGTGTTTCCATTTGCTAATAGCAAAAGAAAATCTCCTGAATAGTGTTTTCACAACTTTCAAAAAGAGTAAAAAACAAAAAAAGAAAGAGATTGATAATGGCAGTCAGAAGAGAGAAAGATGTCGATTTGACCTCCACTTCCACAGCAGTATTAAAGAGGCCTAGTTTTTTGTAATTTGATGCACAGGTAATTTAACAAAGTATAGTGTTATGAATGTACATTAATTAAAAAAAAAAATGTATATATATATAAACTTTGCTGTATTTACGATAAGGATAAGGAGGACAGTTTAAACGTGTCATCACAGTCTGAAAAAGGTCCATTAAATGAAGGATTCGTCTTGTGTCTGTAAGCGCCCCCTGTGCGCTTAAAATAGGGCCCCTTATTTAGAAACTTGCTGACCACTCTATTTAAAGAAAAACAGCTGCTTAAAAATTCATGTCTGAGTTCTGACTGTGTACTTGGTAATAAATCGTGAATATTTCAAGTAGCCTAATATTAACCACAGACATTATTCCTTATTTACTCATAAATCCAAACCAGCTATTCAGAAATCCCGCATAATCTCAACCTATTGCTCAAGTGTCTTTCTTAGTCATAAAAATGATCAAAATAATAAAAAACAAAAAGTAATATTTCACAGAAATACAAAGCGTTATGTGATCAAAAGTCAAATGAAATTGAAAAGCACTTTGAATAGATGTTGACCGATATTGCTAAATCTAATATTGTAAATAAACGTGTAATTGTGGTCACCACTCTTATTGCCATCTGCTAAATCCTAAACAAAGAAAATGCTTATTTTAAATATTGCTTTCATCTGTCTTGGCGTTCATTCTAGGGTTTGTGGAAACATATTCTTTTGATGCAAGAGTGTGGATTATATCATACTATGCTGCTAAATGCAACTACAAGTACTTGTGTTACTTGGATCCTTGTTTTAAATGTCTAGTTTCATAAAAATAAAAAAATTAGAGACAAAAACAAAATCAGCTCATTTATTGACACATTTATTAACTTGAATTTACATTCATTTTGATATTTTCAAAATCATACAATGTCTCTTTGCACGTTCCCAATATAAAGTGCTCATCTTTTAGTAGTATGTTTCTTGTTCCACCCAGCCTGAAACAAAACAGCACAAATATTAGTTTATTCTTAAATCGATATAAGGAATGAAATACAACTAAGCTTACAAACTAAAAGCTACTGTATTTGCAAACAGAAGTAATTTTGGTAATTTTCTGCTTGGTAAACAGATATATTAGATGTATAATGAAAATGAATTTACCTCCTGGGCTCTTCCTAAGAAGGTATTTTCTAATTTCATCATAGATGAAAATGAGCAGTGAATATGGGAAGGCACAGAACCACCACATTGGTCTAAATGACAAAACAAAAACAGGGTTTATCAATTAAAAAATCAGGCAATATGTCCTTTTCAAGGTCATGTAAAAATTAAAATATGTCATTAATAATTTCAGATTTCACCTACTTCATTGGATACATCCTGACAGCAACGTCCATGCCTGGACAGTAGGACAGGAACGCTGCCAGAGCAGTTTCCTCAAACAGACCAAAGATGAGGACTTTGTTCCTATGAAAGAAAATATATATAATATAATTTGGCCAAACTGGGCTTTTAGAGGTACAATAAGCAACCATGAGCTGGAACTGAACAAACAGTTCAATCTGATAAAGATCAGGCCAATATTTCATGTCTTGTTTGACGTCGGGCCCATTGTGTACATACTTCATTCCCTGCTGTAGGATGGAAAGCCTTCTGGTCTTGCAGATGAGCAAATCAGTCCACTGCACAATCACAATACTGGTAAAGAAGGCTGTGTGGCATGTGTACTCCACAATCTTTCTGCGCTCATAGGTCTAAATCAGAACACAGAGCATTATTTAAAAGATTTATATTTCTATAGAAATGTTGGTTTCACGTGTGTCAGGTTTGGTAGAACTGTGACACCTACCCATTGTTGGCCATAGCTGTCTTCCAGGTCATTGAGAAATCTGTCTTCCCAGCCAACTCGAATTCCTATCAGATCCCAGGGCAAAAATCCATTCTCAGCAAGAATTACGAAGTAGGTAAAGAACCCACCAACTGCTTGCATCATACCTATAAATTAAGTATAAAGACACGTAAGAAACAACCAGCAATGAACACCAAGGGCGCTCAGTACAGAATCGGTATGCTCTTACCAATTTGACCATAGCTCATACTGATTAACCTCTCATTCACCAGCCTATCTGTTGCAGCGTTTCTGGGTACTCTCTTCATGATGTCGCTTTCAGCAGGTTCGTAGGCCAATGAGATAGCAGGAACCTGTAGGGATAAATAGGGGAACATGAATACATGCATATTTCACAGTTCTCTTCATTAAGATAACTAAATTGACATCTTACCATGTCAGTGCCCAGGTCAATGCAGAGAATGGTGATGGTGCCCAAAGGTAGAGGAATACCGAGAAGAACAAAAAAGAGGAAGGGTGACATCTCAGGGATCTTACTGGTCAGCGTGTAGGCAATGGACTTCTTCAAGTTATCAAAGATCAGACGACCTGAAGGGGAAGACATGTTAGAGAAATAAGTGTCAAAGTTACCTTGATAATTTTTCAGTCAGTTTAGTTCCCAATAACATCATACCTTCTTCTACTCCAGTGACAATTGAGGCAAAGTTATCATCCAGCAGGATCATGTCAGCAGCCTGTTTGGAAACATCAGATCCAGCAATACCCATAGCTATACCAATGTCAGCCTTCTTCAGAGCAGGAGAATCATTGACACCATCACCGGTTACGGCTACAATGGCACCCTGGTGAGAGAAAATATGCATTTAAATGGTCCCTGCTGGGTAAAATCATCTAGGATTGGATAGATAACTATCTGACGGTACCTGTCGCTGACAACCTTCCACAATGATCAGCTTTTGTTGAGGAGAAGTTCTGGCAAACACAATTTCTTTATGATGTTGGAGGATATCATCCAGCTGTTCTTCACTCATATTCTTCAGTTCTCCACCATGGACCACACAGGCCTTAGCATCTCTAGAGGCACACTTTGTATTAGCAGACATCTATAGCAAATCCCAAACTTTTGTTTGCTTAATTTTGGAATAGATTTGTTGTTAGGGGCTGACATAACAAGTTTACCTTGGATTGACCTCCCCGATAGGAATTTTTAGCCGAGCTGCAATATCATCCACAGTCTCATTGCCTTCAGAAATGATGCCGACACCTTTTGCAATAGCTTTAGCTGTAATCGGATGGTCACCAGTAACCATGATAACCTGTAATAGAAGATTCAGTTTTGTCTTCAAATGTAATATTCACAGTGTACTCAAAGAGTGTATCTCAAATGAGGACAACACCTTGATTCCAGCACTCCGACATTTGGACACAGCATCTGGTACAGCAGCACGAGGAGGATCGATCATGGACATGAGGCCAACAAAACACAGATTCTCAGTGGGGAAGTTCACTTCTTCAGAATCAAATGCAAAACCTTCAGGAAACTGGTCATCAGGGAGGCTAAAGTGGCAGAAGCCTGTGAAGGAGAACAGAATTATTCATAGATGTTGTAATTCACAATTCTGTGTGCTCATATTCTTCTGCAGTCATAATTTGATTTTTTTACAGGTGAACTTCATAAGGTGGCTTTACCCAGCACTCTTTCTCCAAGACCTCCGAGTTCTAAATAAGCATTTTGGAATGAATCTTTCATTTCATCATCCAAAAGCTGCTCTTTTCCTTGAATCAAGATGGAGGAGCATCGATCCAAGATTCTCTCAGGCGCTCCCTTCATCACCAGCAGGTGCTTAGACTCTGAGGAATTGAAATTCTTGTGGATTGAGAGCTAGAAAAAGGCATATTGAGGTACTGTTAGGACGACCAGCCAAATCTGCATCATCATCTCTAAAGAACACATCAACAAAAATACCTGATACTTGTTGGTGGAGTTGAAAGGGATTTCAGAAATCTTCACGTACTTCTCTCTCATTTCAGTGACTGAACCACAGCACAGCTCAATAGATTTCAACAGAGCAGACTCTGAAGCATCACCAGCTGTTTCTCGCTACAAAACATATTTTATTGTTAAGAAAAAGCTGCTACTCTAAATATCACAACCAAGAATGCAGATGCATTGCTGAAACTCTAGAAGTTGCAAGCCTATGAATGCAGTCTCAATGTACTTCCAAAATAAAGATATTATTATAGCACACCTTAAGGACTGGCAGATGGCTCTGATCCGCAAGGAAGACGGCACGGTTGCACAAGGCAGCGACACGAGCGAGGGCGGCCCAAGTTGCAGAGCTCTTGTCAAACGAGGTTCCACTCTGGTTCTCTGTGGTGTCTGCTATATGAATCTGGTTGTCAAACCACATGTGAGCTACGGTCATTCGGTTCTGGGTCAAAGTTCCAGTCTTGTCAGAGCAGATGGTGGTGGTCGAGCCAAGAGTCTCCACGGCTTCCAGATTCTTCACCAGGCAGTTCTTCTTTGCCATACGTTTGGCAGTCAGAGTAAGACACACCTATATGAGTAAACACACATCAAGTAAACATGTAATTTTGAAATGTGTATAAAATGATATGTGAACATAATATCACACCAACTTACAGTTACAGTGGCAGGGAGACCTTCAGGCACATTAGCGACAATGATTCCAATCAGGAAAATGACCCCTTCCAACCAATTGTAGCCAAGGATCAGGGAGAGGATTAGGAAGGTCACGCCCAGGAACACAGCTACACCAGTGATGATGTGGATGAAGTGTTCAATCTCTTTAGCAATTGGTGTTTGTCCACCTTCCAGACTGGAGGCAAGAGTGGCTATACGACCCATGACGGTGCGGTCACCAGTGTTGATGACAATTCCTCTGGCAGAACCTATTGAATATTGTCATGTTTAAGCATTATTGCATTTAAAAAATTTAGTCATAAATTTTGTCCACACCTGCTGTATAGATATTGTAATATCATGCCTTCAACACAGTTGGTAGAAAAAAATGCAATGTTTCTTGTCTCTAAGCAGTTTTCACTAGAAAAGTCAGGAGTACGACTCTGGGGCTCAGATTCTCCAGTGAGGGAAGAGTTGTCCACCTGGAAAGGAAAGTAAGAGGGGACGTTTCGTGAAAACTCATTTACTGCAGTAAGCATATTATTTTGCCATTAAATTCTTGTTCTTACCTTGCATCCTTGTGCAGAGACAACACGAATGTCAGCTGGAATTCGGTCTCCACTTTTGACCTCCACAAGATCGCCAGCGACTACCTCCTCAGCATTGATTATCTTTTTCTCTCCATCACGTATAACCAGGGCTTGCTACATGACAATAAATTAACATAACTATCCTTTGTACATTGTGAAAGCTATTTTTGAGGTAAAATTAATGTACGTTTTTATACTTGAGGAATGAGGTTCTTAAAGGAATCCATAATCCTAGAGCTCTTAGCCTCTTGATAGTATGAGAAGCATCCATTGACTGTGACAACAAAAGCAAGCACAAGTCCCAGATACAGCTGCAAAAAAACAATGTAAATAGTCATTAATCATTGTCTTTTATCCAAAGTCTACAGCATACTTATTAGGAAGATAATCCCCTAATATGAAACCTCATATTAAGTACCTTGCTCAATGGCACAGTGGCTATCAGCTCAGATCTTTAATGAATAAAACACTTTCCTAAAAAGGGGTCTAAATTATGCTACTAAGTTCACTGACACATGAACTATTTATGCCAATGTAGAAATGAAGACAAAACATTTTTTCCTCATACATTGTCATTTGCCGGTTCTTCAGAAGAGGCAGCCTGGATCGAATAAGCAAAGAAGCAAAGAAAGGAACCAATCCACAGCAGAGTTTGGAAACCACCAAAGAGCTGTCTGCAGAATTTGACCCATTCTGGAGTAGTAACAGGTGGAGTCAAGGCATTTGGTCCATCACGGGCTAAGATTTCTTTTGCTCGGAAAATGGACAAACCCTGCCACAAGGTACGAAAATTGAGTATTAAAGGCATGTAGAAAACAGATGCTCACAAATAATAATATTACATGGAGATGGCTACAGATCCATTACTTTTTATATTTAAAAAAAGTTGAAAGCCTTGAAAGTAACTGCTATCAGGAAATGAATTAAATTACTAAAAAGTACTAGCCAAATTTAACAGTTCCTCTTTTTAACTAAAGGTAAGCAATTCTCCATTAAATGTAATAATTTGTTTCACATAAATGACTCAAAATAGAAATATGTGAATAATTCTAGAATAATGCATTATTGATATTTTCCCCCAAAAGTGTCACTAAACATTTACTCACCTTTGAGAGATCCGTACCATATTTTCGATTAAGCTCTTCGAATGTCAACTTGTGGTCGTCCTGCAGAAGAGTAAAGATGTTTGAAATCTCTAGTTACCTCACTTTCAGACTACACTAGATGGTAAAACCATGAATGTTTTTGAAAGGATTATAATATACCTTTTTTTTTCAGGTCAAATGTTTTTAAAGCAATGGTAATCTGGGACTTCAAAAGATTTTTGTGTTTAATGAAATACAATTTAAAATAATTTCATACCAGTTCCACTTCTTTCTTAAGTTCCTCCATGTCCTTTTTGCTCTTTTTCCCTTTTTTGGGCTTTTTGACTCCATCTTCTGAAGTTGCTGCCAATTTGTACTTATCATTCCCCATCTGTCAAGCACAAAATAATATAAATATATATTTATAAAACACCAACATCTTACCAGATCCTCCCCGAAAATCTACTTGAATAAATGGAAAACATGCAGAATTGGACAGTAAAATGAAACAAATTAAGCGATGTATACAGCAGTGTTTACTTACCCCAAGCCCCATTTTTCTTCTTGATGTCCACCTAAAATCCAATGATGTCTGGTTAGTACCCCTTTCTTGGAGGCTGTTGGAGACAGAAGTCCCTGTGTGTCCAAACCAGGTTCACACATTTATACCCTGCCATCTCACCTGTTTAATGGGGAGGTGTTCTGGGAAAATTAAGGAGGAGTTTGTCAGGTGTCATTTAGTTTTAACATTACTTAACCTTCATTTATACAGGTAGGTCATTTCTATGACACCCGGGTGAAGGACTGGTCTATTAACTATTATCTTATCAATAGATCTATGGCTTGTTAATAATAACTTGCTTGCTTTTCACATTAATACATGCCCTTATTTGGTTAGATATCAGTATTTCGCTTTTTATGACATGTTTCAATGGTTACAATTGCACGCTACCTTATATTTATCACTTTGGACCATTTTTTCATTTTCTTTCTACGTAAATGATGACTTTGGAAATTGTGTTCTGTGGCCAACGATATCCGATGAATCAAACTGCTTCCGTAAATGGTCAGAATCAATCATTACATGTTAGATTTCAGACTGTGATTATAGGACCTTGTCAATGTTAATGTTAAAAAAAGGTTTGCTAAATGTTGTCAGTCAATAGACTATCACAGCCTCCATGTCCTTCACAGTGCCTTAAAGTTTAGTCCACATCACACATCTGAGGGTGCTGCAAACATCACTTTGCATTTGAATACAATTGGGACAATTTCTCTCTTGAGTTTGCATTAATTCATAAATGTGGCCTCTTTGTCTCACACACAAAAAAGTAAATAATTTTCTGAGGAAAAGCCAAAACTAAAATAACTTTTATAATTGCTAAACGGATGTCAGAACATGATTGTCATGCGTAAACTTACTGGCATTTTGTTCCCTCTGATTTACTTGTTAAAATCATTAATGATATGTATTTTAATTACTAAAATTGTGGTATTTATTCAAGGATTTATTAAACTAAATGATAATATTTAGTGAATGTTAGAACACAATGTTTTATTTTCAACTGGTTTCATTTATTGGTAGTACAGTACACCTATTCATCACATTGCTGAAAAACAACATGCTTTTAGAATATAAATATTACAGTCTTATATCTTTTATTATCTTATCTTATCTTGTTTTTCTGCACATTACAATTGTAACTATACTTGTGTGCATGGCTAAAATGGTTTGGGTTACTGTTTTCACAAACCTCTATTTACTGTTTGTAAGAATTTCAGAGACAAAAAGCAAATTCAGCTCAATTTAATTGCTGAAAATGACCAGATTCTGTATAACTTTGAAAATATATATTAGTAAATATTGTTATGAAATGGAAGTAATCACTGTCATGTACAATGCAACTTTCTTCTTGGGAAACATATTTGCTTTAGAATGAAAACACTCTTTGTTGAGGCTAATAACAAAGTCTGTTCACACCTGTAGGCTGCATCTTTTATTACTATCAGAGTATTTTCTTTCTTTTTTCTCATGGGTTTGGTTAGGTAGGGTTGGAGGAATAACTTTTCAAATGGATATAGGTCAAAAATATATTGACATGTCCTAAATGCAAAAGAGCCTCATGGCCCACATGTCCTTCAAACTGCCTTAAACGTCCACACATATTTCACCAGCAGCATCACACATCTGAGGGTACCGGAACCACCATTTTGCATCGCTATCAGAGTATTATGACCTGGATAGGACAGGCTTTAATATAAATAAACCTTTCCAACCATTATCTCAAATACCCCCCCCACCCCCCAGACCTTGGCTCGCTCAAGCCAAAATAATTTAAAGTTTCAAACTGTCATACCTCCCTCTCAGATTAACCATACCCAGGAGAAATAGATAACCTCAAAGAAAATGCTCCAACCCCCGGCAGACACACTATGTGCTACTAACTATATACAAGATTTGAACCACAAACAGAGATATTAACAATGATAACACAAAGGACAAAAGTAACAATGGCAAGAGCATCATCCCCAGATCAATGTATCATGATTTGTTTATTGTCGGGGTTTTTTTTGGTACCAACACCTTCCTATAGTATAATGCCATCTTTCTGTCAGCCCGCTTAATTTTGCACCATCTTTATCGCAATTTTTATCTATTGCTTTGTGCTTCATTGCAAATGTCTCTCAAGATCAATGAACAATCCCTCTGTTAGAACAATGCACATGTCTTTATTTTAGAATGACAAACAGCTTTTCTTAAAACTGGTTATTCAACTCTTCATTCCATGTCTTTTAGACTGCAAGACACCAAATATCCAAAGCATGAGTCAAAGCATGCTTTCTGTTGAGATATACGTACAGTATGTGCACTCTTAAAAACAAAGGCCACAAACCAACTCTCAAACCTCTGACCACAGAACATTTCCAGTGGGGAAAAATTGTTCTTTTAAGAACAGATCACTGAAAGGTTATTTGGGGAACCGAAAATGGGTCATCAATGGCATCGCTGGGAAAACCCACTTATTATAAGGAGTGTAGTCGCTAAATATGGCCATTTCCCTATAAGATCAGCGATTCATCATTTAATCTTAACATTGAGGAGAGCTCAAACTTGCTTTTTAAACCTTTCCTCAAGGCAAAGGCAACTTTTTTGGAAAGGGCAGATTTACTGACATTGGAGGAGTCTTTTTTCAGATGCTGGGAGTGAATAAATTATAGGAACCTTAGCAGGGTCATGTTGGTTGAAAGCAGTTGTAAAGTTCAAGCAGAGTCAAATGACTCAATAATGCATCTATTAATGGTCCATGCATTATACAAAGTGATATCTCGTGGTCCTTAGGCTCTTTTCCTTCAGTGATGCATTCACATTCACCACAAAATGCCTTTAATCTGCTGCAAACACACTGTTTTTAGTCAGAAAGAGACTTTTGCCTTCCTCTTCAGACTTACAGTCTATCTGCATATCAGGTTACTGGGAAAAGTCCAACACAGGACATAATGTCCAACAAACTTGCTGTCTGATGGCGAAGCAGGTGTCTCAAGAACAGAGGGCTAATTTACTCAAGTATTTGTTGACTAAACGACACAAGGGTTGTTTCATTCGGCAGATTATGCTGGCAAAGAACCGCCCACTAGTAAGACAGGAAGTGCCACCTAACTGACATGTGTGATCACAGTTGGTTTAGTGGCACGTTATCTGATATATCATCTCAAATATATTACCAGGAATACCTTTTTACATTTACTACGTTCTTAATAATTTCTAACTGCATCTGATAAGAGACTCATTCAACCGAATCAGTAGGAAAACTTGAGTGACTCCAGCTGAAAGGACCTTGAACATTAAGCATTTATACAGTATTTGCTGCACCCACGAAAAGGATCAGATTGAACTCATCTAAGAGACCCTACAACTATTTGATACACATTCTGAAACTTCAGTGATATTATTTAAATATTTAAAGCAGCAAAGAGAGAAGTTCATGTGGCGTGTGAGTCATGTGTTCAGGAAACAAACTAATTTCCACACACCAATGTAGAAAGGAAATAAGACGAGGCCAAAAGCAGTGCAGAGGAAAAATGCATTACCAAATTAGAAAAAGAGTCGACTTTATTGAACAAGTTGTAGAAAAAAACTACTTTTGTTTGGATTAAGGTTTTGAATAAAAAAGAAAGCCATAAAAAGAGGAAGCTTTTCTATCATTCCTTCTATCAATCTAAAAAAAAAATGCTGGGTTGTTTCAACCCATGTTTGGATCAAATATGGTCAAACCCAACCGTTGGTTTAAATTTTTTAACTACATTGGGTTTTCCCATATTTGACTCATACATGGGTTGAAACAACCTAGCATTTTTTAGTGTATCCTGTGGCTGGGAAGTCCCCATTTTTCATTTTAAGATGACAGCCACAAATGTAGTTGAAAAAGCATCATAATTTTTATTTAGGCAAGCTTTCTGCTTTGATGAATACATGGTAAAACGTAATTTTACAGTATGTGCACTTTCAATGTACTTACAGTGTTCTTACCACAAAAGTAATGAGTAGTGTAAGGTAACTACATGGGTTAAGTTAAGGTTTAGGGGTAGGTTCAGGGTTAGTACCTAGTTAGTGTCATTACTACAATAAGTACAGTATGTTCATGCGAAACAGGACTGTAAAACAAACATACATAGACTACTTGAATATACTGTACTTGTGTGCAAGTACTCATCCACTGATGATAATTCCCAGAAAGACCAGGAATGTGAATTAAGAAAGTAAAGAGGGTACATTTTGACTTTAAGAGAGTTGAATGGGTGCTGACAATTAGTGTGAAACCTTTGGGTGCCACAAATTAAAAATACTTGTTTGTTTTGGCATTGTGTTCTTATTTTGCACAACACAAGTGTTGTGTGTAAAAGCAATGAGGAGAGGAGATAAAATGTATAATTTGACCCATATATTCATCCTTTATATTTATCCTGAACTATAGACCTATATTTATTAGGTAATTACAAAAATAAACAAATTTATTTAAAGAAAAAGGTGGGGGCCCAGATAGCAACACATAATTTATTATTAATTTATGCAAATTAGCAGTCATTATGATATTCTGACTGACATGAAAAAACAACTGAATTTAACAAAATGTGTGATATTCAAAACATTATTTTTATACTTTTATAACATTGTTTTGAATATCACACATTTTGTAATTTGTTTTAATAATTTTTATAATTACAATTTTATAATTACTAGCCTATATGATCATATGATTGTATAATTACAATAAATATTTGAAATAGCAGTATAGGCTACTTTATTTGACAGTGTTGACATTCATTGAGTGATAGGGAAGGAAAAACATATTTTGTGAGAAAATGAAGAATCAGGAGGTTTGAACCCTAACTTCTAAAATTAACATGTTGGTGAACTTTTTATTTTTATTTTATTTTTTACTGCTGCCAAAACTCATTGTAATTATAAAATATAAGTTCATTATTCATGTTAATATTTCAATATTCGAAATTGCAGCTTTTTCCTCTTTAATTCAGATACCACATGAATATGGAGGACCAGCTCTACCATATTTAAAAATAAATACAGAAATAAATAAATGCTCAATAAATAAATGAGCATACAATTATTTGCCCCAAAAAATACAATAAACAAATAAATGTAGGTAGAAATTAAATTATACAGTGAGACATAAATGTATATATCTCTTAATTAGCTTCTTTATGTATTCACCTTTGTAATAATTACCTTATTTATTTATGTGCATGTTATAATATTTTTGTCTGTTTTATTCTTCCTTTGTATTTTTTTTACCCTGTTTATTTCTTCAATGCTATTTATTTCTGCCTGTCCTTTTTACATTTCTGTATGCATTTCTGCCTCATTATGCAAATGAGGAGGGGCTGTGTCTTAAGGGGTCAACTTCTGCCCATTGGTTGGTTAGCATTTTACTGCATCAGTCTAATCTACATGCCACCGGCCACAGTCACAACAAAGATGGCTACCTACGATTAAGTTGTCGGTGAGCTGAGGCATTTAGCAACTGTTTTTGAAAACAATGCTAACGTTATAAGTATTGACTTTATTATTTTTCGTTTGGACGCTCTGACAGAACGTGTGTTTCAGTTAGCGGCACACATGGACACAGATGTCGACAATGTAGTTTTTCAGAATCTAGAGAAAGCGGCCCATCTTCTTAACTCGGTCGCTAACGTTAATCACACACCTGGGATAGCTGGTCGCCCTGCTTATATGCTGCCTGTGGACGCCGTGGAATGGTGCAATGGCACCAACAGGCAAACCCGCATGTAAAAGTCCTTCCACGGCGTCCACAGACAGCATATAAGCAGATATATGCTTATCCGCTTCCTCCAGATTCTGAAAAACTACATTGTCAACATCTGTGTCCATGTGTGCCGCTAACTGAAACACAGGTTCTGTCAGAGCGTCCAAATGAAAAATAATAAAGTCAATACTTATAACGTTAGCATTGTTTTCAAAAACAGTTGCTAAATGCCTCAGCTCACTTAGAACTTCATCGTAGGCAACCATCTTTGTTGTGACTGTGGCCGCATTGGCCGCCGGTGGCATGTAGATTAGACCGATGCAGTAAAATGCTAACCAACCAATGGGCAGAAGTTGACCCCTTAAGACACAGCCCCTCCTCATTTGCATAATGAGGCAGAAATGCATACAGAAATGTAAAAGCGACAGGCAGAAATAAATAGCATTGAAGAAATAAATAGGATAAAAAAATACAAAGGAAGAATAAAACAGACAAAAATATTATAACATGCACATAAATAAATAAGGTAATTATTACAAAGGTGAATAAATAAAGAAGCTAATTAAGAGATATACTATACATTTATGTCTCACTGTATAATTTAATTTCTACCTACATTTATTTGTTTATTGTATTTTTTGGGGCAATTAATTGTATGCTTATTTATTTATTGAGCATTTATTTATTTCTGTATTTATTTTTAAATATGGTAGAGCTGGTCCTCCTTACATGAATGCAGCGCAGATCCGTAATTACCCTCTCTCACTTCGCGCGCTCACTCAGTTTAAATGTTAACGGTCAGTGAGGGACGGTCTCACTGACGATCAGTTTCGCTACTGCTTCAAATAGTCGCGTCTTTATGGATATGCTGTGTTAAATTATATGTCAGAGAAGGTTTTAAAGAGTTTAACAAACCTACAGGTTTGTAGTGGAACGGAATCTATTGATTGGCTAACTAAAAAGGAAAGAAATTGCACAGTTTTGAGGTAAGAAATGAACTGGCTAGCTAAGCTAAGTGATTAGCTTGTTTAAATATATAATTTGTTATTTGCTAATGAATATTTGGTGTGAACGCTGTAAAATTTGTTAGGCCATATGTGATGTTATTTGATATTCAACTTGTGTTAGTTATTTGATATTCAACTTGTGTTAGTTACCAGCAAAGTTATGAAATTATTAAATTAGCATGTGTCGAGTGTTAATATAGTCAAATTTTTGTTGGACACTAGGCCTACATAAAACACCATTTACAAATGCTTTTGTGCTTAACTGTTAGTGTCATACAAGCGTTATATAAAACAACTATTATATGACAGTTAATGGTTAATTTAAAGTTACTTATGCTCTTTTATTCATCTTTTAATATCCGTCAATAACTGAAGTCAAATACACTTACCTCCATTAACTCTTTCCCCCCAAGCGAACTGATAAGAATGTATATGTGTATCTTGAAATGCAATGCAAGTCGCTTTGCATTTCAGCAAAAACTGTTTTATTCTGTTTTGACATTCTTTTTTATCAACACTTGAATATGGATAAATTTAATTTTAAAAAAGTTAAAAATAAATAAATAAAAAATTTTGAGCAAAACATTTTTTGTCAAAACCTATGTCTGGATCAAATTCAGAATGATGATCAAAACACCGATGAGGTAGATTGAGTCCATCAACACTCCCAATGCTTCACAGTCCTGTAGCTCGTCCTGGAATAACATTTCACTTAGTAACATTAGGCAATTTTGATTTACATGCTGTTTAATGTTGAGTAACGCGTTATTGAACATACAGTATGCATAGGGTGACCAGACGTCCCGAAATCCAAGCAGTTGTCCTGAATCCCGAATCCTGCCCTAATTGTCCCGAAAATTAGAACAAAGTCTCAAGAGCTGACTCTCGAGTAGTTATAGTCTGATAGAATATTAAAAACTGCTCATGGCCGTCCTGCAGCCAGCTCCTGTCGGCTGCAACCATAGACAGTAAAAGAACGTAGAGAGCTGCAGTAGGCTACGTAGACTACTTAAGCAGCAAGGCACGAATTTAATTCATTCATTCATTCTTGAAATGGAGGCTCATGTTGCTGTCCCGGGATCCGATGAACACGTAGCTAAAAAGCAAAAACGTCTCTGCAGGTATCGGGAGGACTGGGTAGGGAAATACCCCTGGATTACTGCAGTTTTACGTGATGCTAACAAAGCGTTTTGCAATGTATGTAGGAAGGAGTTTGGTATTTCGCAGGGGGGTGAGTGTGACGTCAGGCTGCATGCTAGCAGCAAACTACATATAACTAACAGCACAACTGTACAGACCAACACTTTGGCCTCATCCTTCTTTAGACGGGAGGATGATTCAATGTATAATAAAATAGCTGCTGCTGTGCGTAAATCTGTGCGTAGGATCCTTACTAAAAGTGTACGTGCGCCAGAAAGCTAAAAATGGCGTACGCAAAAAATATTCAGACTTATAAAACCGTGCGTACGCCACAATCTTCGCAGAATTCACTTTATAAATCCCAGTTAGCAGAAGATTGTGCGCACATGCGTCTCCTCCCCGAATCAACCATATATGGAGCTTACAACGCCTAGTTTTACTATGCATATCCTCATCTGCATATCATTTGCATATGATTATTCATCCACGTGATAACATGTTTAACGGTACAAAACATTAGGAAAATATGAAATGCGGCTGTGCTGTCACATTAGTTACATTAATAAAAACTAGTAGCCTATCCTTGCCTTGTTTTTGAATAAATAAATCAAATAGTATAGAATACATTTCGGAGAAAGTTTTTCTTAATCTTTTCCACTGGCCAAAGAGTATTTTTAATTGATTGATGTTTTTAATGGAAACAGACCTTGTTGTGCATTTTCAACCATTTTCTCAGACAATCTGCTATTATAAGGATAAGCAGTTATCTCTTTAGATAAAACATTAAAACACAGCGTGCCAGAGGAAAAAGTGTTCGAAAGCATTGCATCCACAACAAATATTTCTATTTATTGAATATAAAAAATGTTGTAACTTCTCAGTAATGATTTCATGTAATTTAAGTGTTTAACTACATTAATCAGAATGGCATTTTTAATCTAAATCTTTACAACAGAAGTAAAACAAAGTTTAAATCATTGTTTGTTTTATACGCAATGGTTATAAATGAGGACCCTGGTCTGCATTCCCACAGTATTCTTCGTCCTGAGCATTCCCGTGAGCAATGCTTACTCAGAGCGGGTGTTTTCCATCATGAAAGGTGCCTGGACTGATGTTAGAAACAGATGTTCAATTAACCTGGTCCGCAGCGAAATTAAAGTAAAAATGAATTTACAAATGAGCTGTGGAGAATTCCACAAATTCATAATGGGAAAGCCGAGAGTGTTGGCAGCAGTGATATATGTCAGCGCCGGGCCTCCAGCGCAACCCAGTCTGAGGAGGTATAGCGTAGTGCATTTTCACCTTTGTTGTTTCTGGTGTTCTATACGCACAAAGAAATACAACCTTTCTGTTCCCTTTTTATGTTATAGAGTAGATGAAGAGAGCGCAAGTTGCAGCCGTGAGGCCTGGGAAAGTGCATGTGCAGGCCGCTACGAGGAGGTGTGATTTGATTGGATGTTGCTGTTAAAGCGCAGTCATTGTGTTTGTTTCATAATGATACTTGAGTTCATGATTTGAATGATTTTTAGGCCTATTTGTAATTTCGGGTTTAGCCTACATGACAGTTGAGTTTTGGAATTAAAATAGTAAATAATTTTGGTGCGGAGTTTTGAAATTCATGCTCTGCAGGCAGTCACAAGGAGTGATTTGATTGGCTGTTGCTGATGTTAAAGCGCAGTGTTTGTTTTATTTGTTTCATGATGACACTTGAGTTCAATGGGGGTTTTTTTTATTTGTATTTCCGTGTTTACATGACAGACAGTCATTTCATTCTGAATTTCCTCAATCAATAATTTTGCCCAGAGTTTTGAAATTCATATCCCCAACCACCATACCCGTCCTACACCATCCCGAATTTCACCCATTCTGATCTGGTCACTCTAAGTATGCATCTGCTTCTTGTTCACCGGTGTTTTGATCCGGAGATTCTGTAATCTTTCAGAAGATGTCTCATAGCGCCCCTACCATATAACAGTGAAAACACGGAAAGCCATAAATATCCATAAATGGTTGGGAAGTGCTGTCTCATTAATGATGGAAATTTTCATCAATGGCGGGGAACATTTAAAAAAAATACCCCCAAACAAAAAGTGCTTTACTGATGTATGAAGAGTAATACATTATTAATCATAATATGAAGAGCTTCTATAATGAGGCAGTTTCAAATTGGAATACATTAATGATGTAAGACTGTAAATAAAGCGTTTCAACAATGGCATAGGTAGGCTAACCAAAAAAAAAATATTGCTTTTACATGATACTACATTGACACTTCAGTTATTTGAGTCGACAAACACCAGATTTTTTGTTTGTGAAAAAACCCCCCAAAAGATTTATTTATCTTTGTCTTGTTTTACAGCTAGAACAACTATTATCCTTCTAGAGTACAGGATGATGTTTGCAGGGTGCCGTGTTGTGGAGATACAGAATGCTTCTTCAATCATCAGTTTATTCGATATTCATCTACTGTCCTGTTAATCAAGGGACAAAAAAGATCTCCCTTATAATCATGGATTGGCTGCATCTCATCAGCAGTTTCTCCGTCATCATCAACTGTCCCGTTCATGATTCTTCCACAGGCTTCCTTGAGCGCTCAGTCAAGAAGAGACACAGCCTGAACCACAAGCAAGTATTCACTTGACTTTCTTGAATCTTTAATTTCACATTTTTCTCATGTTAAGAAGAGAACATTATACATTGCATCATTCAATTCCATGTGTGTCAGATGTGAGAGGTCTCAGGAGCTGAACATTTTGACTTGATCACCTGCAACTCATTTTTATAATAAGTATAATACATTGATTTATAATATTTAATAAATGTATTGAACCTGCAGTGCTCCACTAGTGGCACCAAACAGAATAAGGAACTTTAATCTGTTTTTTTTTTCTCTGCAACATTGGCTCAACCAATGTCATGTGTTTTGATGTAGGATTTTGCTGAACAATGCCATTAATTTTTGCAGTTCTGTTGGGTGCCACTAGTGGTGCAGAAATCACACTCGGCAGCTTTAAATGTAATGTAGTAATTTATCACAGTAGTTAGGGTTAGGCTAACCCTAACTCTAACCCAACCTTTTACACACTTTTATACACACCTACACTTTAATAGCAGAAACATTTGTCCAAAGAACCCTACAAAACACTTATTACAGACACAATACTTACAGAATCAACTTTCTGAAAGTTCATCACTGTCATGTCTGCTTTGGATAACATGATACAGAGCACATGATACCTGAACCACAAGCAAGTATTCACTTAACTTTCTTGAATATTTAATTTCACATTTTTCTTATGTTAAGAAGAAAACATTATACAATGCATCATTCAATACTTTCCATGTGTGTCAGATGTGAGAGGTCTCGGGAGCTTTTTTGACTGGATCAACTGCAACTAATTTTTATACATTTATGGTATAATAAATTGATTTATAATATTTAATGAATGTATTGAACTTGCCGTGCTCCACTAGTGGCACCAAACAGAATAAGAGAACTTTGATCTGTTTTTTTTTTTTTTTTGGCTTGACATTGGCTCAACCAATGTCATGTGTTCTGATGTAGGATTTTGCTGAACAATGCAATTCTGTTTGTCATTATTTTTTGCAGTTCTGTTGGGTGCCACTAGTGGTGCAGAAATCATACTCGGCAGCTTTAAATGTAACGTAGTAATTTATCACAGTAGTAAATAGCTAACCTTTTACACACTTTTATACACACCTACACTTTAATAGCAGAAACTTTTGTCCAAAGAACCCTACAAAACACTTATTACAGACACAATACTTACAGAATCAACTTTCTGAAAGTTCATCACTGTCATGTCTGCTTTGGATAACATGATACAGAGCACATGATACAGTGATTCCTATGAAAGCATATATGTATATGCCTCCTTTTGACCCCTAATGACAAAAGTGAAACTTTACCTATACATAAAACTTTGTTTAAAACATAAAACTGTAACCTTACCTGACCCCTTAAAAAAGTAGAGACAATAGCAGAAAATCTTAACAACAAATGAAACATCAAATGGTAAGAAAAGAAGAAAAACTCTAGGTAACACAGCCGGAGTTCACCAAGCACTTTTTCCTTATTTCAATCCAAATGTGGTGCTTTGGGTAGGAAACCCGTCGGCCACCGTGAGACACAAATCCTCGGGTGTCCAAAATAGGCTGACAAATTTCTATGTCAGCTTAACCTACTTTAAGGGCTGGATTTGGGGAAAATTTGGGAGGAGTTTGGCAGGTGTCATCTATCTTTAACGTTAATTTAATCTTTAATCATCACTTCCCAGTTATGTTTTGTTATATCAATTTGTTAATATTGAAAGTAATATCCCTCCTATGTAAATTCATGCACTTATTTTGTATGCATTATATGTTTTGAGTATTTATTTTGTCTGTATTTATGAAAGACTTTTACATAAAAAATTAGATGCTCTCTTATTTGTATGACTTTTGGCCGATTGTCCATTTTAAAGGTAAGTGATGAATGATTAAATTGTAATAAATCTGATAAATGGGTACAATTACGCACTAATTTTGATAGGACCTTCTTGTTTTGTAAACTATGTTCTGTTTTGTCAGTCAACAGATCCTCACAGCCCCCATGCCAACATTACTTCCTTCAAACGTTTAGTAGTATAACACACCTGAGGATGACATCATGGCACACTTTTGTGGATATAATGTTTTTGTAATGGAATGTTTGACTGATGTTCAGCATGTTCTGCTGGTTTTACTGATATGTATAAACATCTCTCAAAATGCCACATGATACCAAGAAGTACCTGAATTCTCAGTATTAGAGGTCATGGTTTCAGTTCCCAGAGAATGCAAGTACAGATAGATATAATGTGTGTAAACTGAATAAAGTAAGATGCTTAGTGTAAAAGTGTCTGATAAATGCAGCAATTAGTCACATTAAACTTTGCTGTTGTTAATGAATCCTGTTTTCTCTCAGCTGTGCATGAGAATCAACTTGTGAACCTTTTCTGCATTAAAAAGACAGTTATAGACATACACATTTTTTATTTGTATCATATTAATTTAAATGTTAACTGTTGGTTAGGTTTGGTATGATTTAAATAGACCTTGTATAGAAACAGACCCCTGCTGGTAGATTATGTAACTACACCATTATGGTGCATTGATTATGGATTATGATTTTAATTTATGCTATCCTATTTATCCTATTGCATCTCATCATTCGTACAGATCAACTGATATATATGTGTGTGTGTGTGTGTGTGTGTGTGTGTGTGTGTGTGTGTGTGTGTGTGTGTGTGTGTGTGTGTGTGTGTGTGTGTGTGTGTGTGTGTGTGTGTGTGTGTGTGTGTGTGTGAGAGAGAGATTTTTTTTTATATTTGATTTGCTGCAAAATTAGTCATTTTTATTATTTTTTTTATTTTTTTGCACTATAACTTTTTGTGCATGTTCCCTATTTTTGTATCTCTATTTTCAGTTTAATAAAACGCACACACAAATTCAGCTCCATGTTATTTAACATTTATTTGCTGAAATTGACCAGATTCTGTATAATTTTGAGCATTTCAAAAAATGTCTACTAACATGAGTTTGCAATAGAACGTCTTGTTTTAGTAGTATGTTTCTTGTTCCACCCAGCCTGAAACACAATAGCACAGATATTAGAGCCAGTTCATTCTTAATCTCTCAATGTAATGAAATACAACAAACTCAGTTGAGGTTAATGAACTCTGCCAACATCTGTAGGAAAAAATCTGATATTACCTCCTGGATTCTGTCGTAGGATGTATTTTCTAACTTCATCATAGATGAAGATGATAAGTGCGTATGGGAAGGCAGTGAACCACCACAATGGTCTAAATAAAAGAACAAAAGTTTTATTTTTTGTCCATTTTACTGTTATTTTTTAATTTCTCACATGCCATTTTTATTCTTTTCAAAGTCAGTGAAAAGATCTGAACATTAAGATCTCCATTACATAGTCCACTTACCTTAAAGGATACATTCTGACAGCAACGTCCATGCCTGGGCAGTAGGACAAGAAAGTTGCCATAGCAGCTTCCTCAAAAAAAGCAAAGATGAGGACTTTGTTTCTAGGAAAGAAAAAATAACCAATTATGATAAGGCTTTAGAGGTGACCAGCCCTGAGCTGGAACTGAACAAACAATCCACCAATTTTGTATGGCTTCTTTTAAGCTTGTTTGCATCCCTTTTGTTTACATACTTCATTCCTTGCTGTAAAATGGAATTTCTTCTGGTCTTTACAATGATCAAGTCACTCCACTGCACAACCACAATACTAATGAAGAATGCCGTGTGGCATGTGGACTCTATAATCTTTCTGGCCTCGTAGGTCTGCATCAGACAACAAAACACACAAGAACAGAGGTATGTTTATACAATACTATAAATTATATGGTGGATTTTTCAAATGCATAAAATGATATAAAAGCTTTGTTGTTTCACATTTATCAGGTTTTGCTAGAACTTTGATCCTTACCCATTGTTGACCATAGCTATCTTCCAGGTCCATGATAGATCTGTCTTCCCAGCCAACTCGAAGTCCTGGCAGATAACTGGGCCAGAATCCATTCTCACCCATAACCACAATGTAGTTAAAAAACCCTGCAGCTGCTTGGATCATACCTAAAAAGGAAAGCAATGACAATAAAATGAATGAATTTTATTGTCATTGTATGTCATATTACCGATTTTAAATCAATGTCATGTTCAAAACATCCAGACCTCAGTTTTGGTAAGAATGCTCTTACCGATTTGACCATATGCCATACTGATTAGCCTCACGTTCACCAGCCTATCTGTTTTAGCGTTTCTGGGTTGCCTCTTCATGATGTCATTTTCTGCATTTTCATATGCCAATGAGATAGCAGGAATCTGTGATGACGATTAAAACAAATTAAAAATAGACTGCATAATTTAAAGTTCTCTACACTAATAGTACTTTTTCTTACCAGGTCAGTGCCCAGGTCAATGCAGAGAATGGTGACTGTGCCCAGAGGAAGGGGAATACCCACAAGGACAAACAAGAGGAAAGGTGACATCTCCGGGATCTTACTAGTAAGGGTGTAGGCAATGGACTTCTTCAAGTTGTCAAAGATCAGACGACCTGAAGTGGAATACATGTTTGAAAAATAAGTATCGTAATAACCTTCATAAATCCTAAATCAGTTTAGTTCCTAATAACTTGTCATACCTTCTTCTACTCCAGTGACAATTGAGGCAAAGTTGTCGTCCAGCAGGATCATGTCAGCAGCCTGTTTGGAAACATCAGATCCAGCAATACCCATAGCTATACCAATGTCAGCCTTCTTCAGAGCAGGAGAATCATTGACACCATCACCGGTTACGGCTACAATGGCACCCTGATGAGAGAAAATATGCATTTAATCGTCCCTAATGGGTAAAATCATCTAGGATTGGATATATAACTCTCTGACGGTACCTGTCGCTGACAACCTTCCACAATGATCAGCTTTTGTTGAGGAGAAGTTCTGGCGAACACAATTTCGGTATGATATTTCAGGATATCATCCAGCTGTTCTTCACTCATATTCTTCAGTTCTCCACCATGGACCACACAGGCCTTAGCATCTCTAGAGGCACACTTTGTATTAGCAGACATCTAGAGCAATTCCAGTGATGTTCACCATTTATATTTTGTTACCTGAAAACATTGCCTTGTTTTATGTGGCTGGGATGTTTGGATTACCTTGGATTAACCTCTCCAATAGGGATATTCAAACGAGCAGCAATGTCTTCCACAGTCTCGTTGCCTTCAGAGATGATACCAACACCCTTTGCAATAGCTTTAGCTGTAATTGGATGGTCACCAGTAACCATGATAACCTGTATTGGAAAAATCATTCATTTAAATTCCTTTGAATTGATAACCTTAGCTGTAATTTGAATGGTCACAAGTAATTGTTATTTGAATAATGTAATACAGGCACTGTATATTCAAGCAGTAGATCTCAAATGAGGACAACACCTTGATTCCAGCACTCCGACATTTGGACACAGCATCTGGTACAGCAGCACGAGGAGGATCAATCATGGATATAAGGCCAACAAAACACAGATTCTCAGTTGGGAAGTTCACTTCTTCAGAATCAAATGCAAAACCTTCAGGAAACTGGTCATCAGGGAGGCTAAAGTGGCAGAAGCCTGTGAAGGAGAACACATAATTATTCATACGTGCTGTAATTCACCATTGTGTGTGTTCATATTCTTCTGCAGTCATAACTTTAGTGATTTTTTTACAGGTGAACTTCATAAGGTTACTTTACCCAGCACTCTTTCTCCAAGACCTCCGAGTTCTAAATAAGCATTTTGGAATGAATCTTTCATTTCATCATCCAAAAGCTGCTCTTTTCCTTGAATCAAAATGGAGGAGCATCGATCCAAGATTCTCTCAGGCGCTCCCTTCATCACCAGCAGGTGCTTAGACTCTGAGGAATTGATATTCTTGTGGATTGAGACCTAGAAAAGGCATATTGAGGTACTGTTAGGACGACCAGTCAAATCTGCATCATAATTTCTAAAGAATACATCAACAAAAATACCTGATATTTGTTGGTGGAGTTGAAAGGGACTTCAGCAATCTTTGTGTACTTCTCTCTCATTTCAGTGACTGAACCACAGCACAGCTCAATACACTTCAACAAGGCAGACTCAGAGGCATCACCAGCTGTTTCTCGCTACAAAAGATTTAATTGAACAAAGTGTTCATTCACAATAACATGATGTTATATGTTGGCTATGGGAATTGTATAAGTTGCAAGCCTTGCATATATTCATGTCGCTCATATAGATATAAAGATAGCTAGCAGAAGCTCACGCTAAGGATTGGGAGATGGCTCTGATCAGCACGGAAGACAGCACGATTGCACAAGCCAGCGACACGTGCGAGGGCAGCCCAAGTAGCAGAGCTCTTGTCAAATACGGTTCCACTCTGGTTCTCAGTGGTGTCTGCTTCATGAATCTGGTTGTCAAACCACATGTGAGCGACGGTCATTCGGTTCTGGGTCAAAGTTCCAGTCTTGTCAGAGCAGATGGTGGAGGTCGAGCCAAGAGTCTCCACGGCTTCCAGATTCTTCACCAGGCAGTTCTTCTTTGCCATTCGTTTGGCAGTCAGAGTTAGACACACCTACATGAGTAAATGCAAACATACATAAAGTCAAGTAATATTTTTTGGCACAGACATACTAAAATACAACCTGGATTTAATAACTTGAAAAGTAGATACAGGTGATTAAACAACAAGAAGCATAACGAAAGAAGCACCCTGACTTACAGTTACAGTGGCAGGAAGACCTTCAGGTACATTTGCAACAATAATTCCAATCAGAAAAACAACTGCTTCCAACCAACCATATCCAAGTATCAGGGAGAGGATTAGGAAGGTCATGCCCAGGAAGACAGCTACACCAGAGATAATATGGATGAAGTGCTCGATCTCTTTTGCAATTGGCGTTTTTCCACCATCCAGGCTGGAGGCAAGTGATGCTATACGACCCATGACAGTATGATCACCGGTGTTGATGACAATCCCTCTTGCAGTACCTAGGGTTTCATTATGTTCATGCAATTTAGTTCTATAATTTGTCCACATTTCCTGTAACATGCAATTGTATTCAACATTCTACAGAAACTTTGCATGTACCTTCAACACAGTTGGTAGAGAAAAACACAATGTTTCTTGTCTCCAGAGGGTTTTCATGGGAGAAGTCAGGAGTACGACTCTGGGGCTCAGATTCGCCAGTGAGGGAAGAGTTGTCCACCTGACACAGTAAAATGGAAGTTTCATAAAAAGATACTGATGGGATATATCACATTTGACATTTAGGTCTTACCTTGCATCCTTGTGAAGAGATGATGCGAAGATCAGCTGGGATTCGGTCTCCACCTTTGATTTCCACAAGTTCACCTACAACGACCTCATCGGCACTGATGATCTTTTTCTCTCCATCACGCATAACTAGAGCTTGCTACATTACCAGAACAGAACAATGACTACTTTTGTGCCATTGGAAAGCTACATTTGAACATGCAATGTTTTGTAAGACACAATTTCTTTACCTGAGGAACAAGGTTCCTAAAAGATTCCATGATCTTTGAGCTCTTGGATTCTTGATAGTATGAGAACCATCCGTTGACTATTACAACAAAAGCAAGTACAAGTCCCAGGTACAGCTGCAAAACCACAGTTAGGTTTTTAGAAAGGCACAAAGTGTATGATAATCTACATTGAATTGAAATGGAACTACTTGTATAGAATTTTTTTTTACATTTCTGTAGGTGAAACACTAGAGCATGGCACTAGCAACGCTAAGGTCATTGGTTTGAATCCCAGAGAATGCATGGACCAATAAAAAAATCTACACCTTGAAAGCAATGTAAGTCACTTGGGATTGGGATACAAGCATCTACTAAATGCATACATGTAAATGTATTTAAATGAAACTACATAATGAAAAAAAAGAAACATTTTCTCTCTCATACATTGTCATTTGCTGGTTCTTCAGAAGAGGCAGCCTGGATTCCATATGCCGTGAAACAAAGAAGTGCACCAAGCCACAGCAGTGTTTGGAAACCACCGAAGAGCTGTGTGCAGAACTTGACCCATTCTGGGGTCGTAGGTGGTGGGGTCAGGGCATTCGGCCCATCACGCTCTAAGATCTCCCTTGCACGAGAAGACGACAATCCCTGCCATAGGGTATGAACATTGAGTAGTTAAACGTGTACAGAAATGAAAAAAAAAAAAAACACACAAAAAAACACACAGTTTCAACTTAAAACTGAAGGCTACTTGAAATTAAAACACCAAAATTTGAAAACACATACTTGAAATTAAAACACCAAAATTTGAAAACACATACACAGGTTTCAATGCACTTCAAGGCTTCAATTTTAATTTTTTTATTTTTTAACAGGTAAGGGTTTTTAGCTTAAGTTATCTTAATATTAACATAAAACATTCATTAACATTACATTCTTTTTTTAAATATACATTTCTTTAGCTCTATATATATTAAATAAAAAGAAGGCAAAATGTATGAATATAGAGTAACACCAAATGCGGTAATACATCAAATTTCAATTAACGTCACACAACCTTTTCTCACCTTGTTCAAGTCAGTGCCGTATTTGCGTGAAAGTTCATCCAATGTCAGCTTGTGGTCATCCTGCAGAAGAGAAGAAAACCTTGCATCTCAGTTCTCCACATAAAATCTTTAAAAACCCATTTTTGGCCAACAGAATAAATCATGCAGAAAATAATGAAATAATGTAGTTTTGTGAGTATAGCTGAGAAAGTATTCTGGGTGGTTATAGTTTCAGATCATACTAGCATTAGGTTATTTTGTCTCCATGTCCTAGATAATATATTAGTGTGTTTTATATATATATATATATGCATTTCTCACCAGTTCCACTTCTTTCTTCAGTTCGTCCACATCCCTCTTCTTTCTTTTCACCTTTTTGGGCTTTTTGATTTTATCCTCAGAAGTTGCTGTCAATTTGTAGTCATCGTTCCCCGTCTATAAAACACATTATCTGATTAGAGCAGAGCCAAAGGTAAACTTCAACAGAAGAAAATAATCAAGCAAACTGATTGATGAAACCACCAGAATCGATGCTGAAAGGACAAGCATACACCAGCATGGATGTCCATGCTGGCTTATGCTGGTTTGTCGCTGGTCTGTAACGCTGATCAACCAGCATGGTTTTTCTGGTATAGCTTGTTGACCAGGGAAGCTAATTAAGCTTCCCGTTTGGGACCAACCAGCTCACCAGCATCGTAACATATGCTGGTTGTTTCAGATATAAGATATAATCAAGATAACCATAGTCCACTCACACCAAGCCCCATTTTCCTAATTAATTCAACCCAAAATCTGGTGCTTTGTATTCCAGAAGGCTCTCTGGAGACACAAGTGCCAGTGTGACCAAGCAAAGTTTACAAAATTTATATTCTGCCAACTCACCTGTGTTTTGGGGAGGAGATCTGGGAAATTTTGGGAGGGGTTTAGCACCTGTCATCCTTAACCTTTTATTTTAACCTTTCATTTATTTAACCTTCCTCCTTACAGGCATGTCATTTCGGTGACACCCATGAGAAGGACTGGTCTATATACATATATACATATTGGTAGAACAATTAACTTGCCAATATATATATATATAACCACGTATGTTGGTCCTTTCAGCATTGATTCTGGTGGTTTCATCAGTTTGCTTGATCATTTTATTCTGCTGATGTTCCAAAGTTTACCTTTGGCTCTGCTCTGATCAGGTAATGTGTTGTGTGTGTGTGTGTGTGTGTGTGTGTGTGTGTGTGTGTGTGTGTGTGTGTGTGTGTGTGTGTGTGTGTGTGTGTGTGTGTGTGTGTGTGTGTGTGTGTGTGTGTGTGTGTGTATTAAAATTTCCAAGCTAATTTGAATGACACTTTTCCATTGCAAAAGTCTATACATGTTCACCTGCAGTACTTCCTAGTAAAGCAGCGATCGTGCCTCGACAGTTGGACAGGAAAGCTGCCAGATCAGTTCCACAATCAGACCAAAGAGCACAGCTTGGTTTCTATGAAATAAAGAAGATAATATGATGATAACTTTCATTTTCTTTATTGTGGCCTTCAGGCCCGCTAGAGATGGAATGAGCTGGAACTGAACAAACAGTTCAATCTGATAAATATCAGTCTAATTCTTTATGGCTTCTTTGAAGCTGAAACATTTGTTTACATTCTTTACTTCTTGCTGTAGGATAAAAATTAAAAAATGATCAAGTCAGCACTCAATATAAACATAGTAATAGATCAAATGTAAAGTCTGTATCTTATTTTATGAATGATTTCTATGTTCCCTGTTAAACAGGCCAGCATGGCTGATCACCAGTATATTCTGAATGCAGGTGATGATCACACTAGACTTCCTTAACCAGGTAAACCAGCAAACAACATGCTTTGACCAGCATTACCAGAACATGTCTATCCTGGTCCACATGCAAGACCGGGACTAAACCACCACAAACCAACGAGGACCTGCATGGAAATGCATGCTGGTGTACGCTGGTATTTCAAAGATTGATAATTATGCTCCACCAATTTTATGACCTTTAATCCAGTGATGTTAAGGAATTCATGATCGTGTCTGTGGAATCAAATTGATTCTATATGTGGGAAGAATCATTGTGAATTTGGGATGGACTTTGTCTGTGTTTTGTAAACCATTTGGTGTATGTTGCCAGTCAACAGAGCTTATAGGCCAATGTCCTTCATTAGGCTTCAAACGTTTAGTTCGCATTTGAACTTATAAATTTAAAAAAGTGTAGGTTGAACAGTGTTTTTTATATGGAAGCTTGTTTCTGCCACAGAATAAAAAACAAAAAAGGTGACTCACAATTCTGACTTTTTCTCTCGCAAATGCGAGTTGCTGGAATCTCACAAATCACAAAGGAAAAAAAAAACCTTTAAATTCAGTTGTGAGTTTATTACTTGCAATTCTGCCTTTTTTCTTTCAAATTGTGTGCAAGTTGCAATAACCTTTGTAATTTTTTTATTCCAGGGGGGAAATGAGCATCAATAGTTTTATGGTACTGATCAAGACAGAAATTAATTTGATTTAATTATGCAATTACATTTTAACACGATTTACTTTTTTGCTATAGAGGGAGTGAAAATGTCTGAAATGGCATATAATGATTATAGTCAATAGCAGGTGAATTAAAGGGTTAGTTCACCCAAAAACGAAAATTATCCTATAATTTAGGCCTTCAGAAGGCCTTTATTAACCCCTTGAGCTGTATGGATTACTTTTATAATGGATGGATGAGCTTTTTAGGGATTGAAAATCTCAGGTACCATTCACTCCCATTATAAAGCTAGGAAGAGCCAGGATATTTTTTTATACAATTCCGATTGTGTTTGGCTGAAAGAAGCAAGTTATATACACCTATGATGGCTTGATGGTGAGTAAATTATGGGATAATTTTCATTTTTGGGTGAACTAACCCTTTAAGAATATCTAATTGGACATAAATATTTATTTATTTTTTAAACTATTTTTGCATATGTTTTTTATTATAGTTTATATTTTAGCCGTAATATAAAATGCTACTTTTCATGTAAAAGTTTTTAGTTTCATGATATAACAAATATTCCACATACTTTGTCAACACAAAGAAAAAAGGGGAAAAACACCCAAGTAATAAATAATTTCACGATGTGACAAAGATAGAAAAATATCACATTATAGTCAAATGGGGAGGTGCAATTTTATAACAAACTTTATAGCGCACAGTAACAGCTGAACGCTGGTTAAAAGCTGGTCTTATCATAAATATTTGTATTATTTTGTATGTTTTGCATGAGTCCACTTATGTTAGTTATGTTAGCTGGATTTGCAGCTCAATAAATGCTCCTTTTGGACTGAACAGGAAGTTCTGAAAGTTCCAGTATGTTTACACTGTACATCAAAGTCTCATATTAAAATATCAAGAATATGACTCCTTTCAGTCTATAGCCTTTGACCCCCTCTGCCTAAAACTGGTTCTGCTGTCCTGTCAATCACAGCTATGTTCTGTTCTTAAGCTTGTCCCTCTTATTTGCTGCCATAAACTGATATTTTGTGTGCATTTGTTTTTTGTTTCTTATAAAAGTCACTTATTAACTTTAGGAGGGTTGGAGTTAGAGTTTGAAGAATCAGTCCAGTCTCTGAGAGGCAGAATTACACCGGAGGAGTTTGTGATTTATCAGAACAAGCGCTCTTGTAATACTCAGAATTCGGGTGAATAATACAGAGTTTGTTCTTGGTATTGTAAAAGAATATGTACACTAGCACTGGCCTCTCCTTTTCCTCTCAAAATTGAACAGAGATACGTTTCATGACAAACAAATCAAACTAATAAACAGTTAATAAAAGAGTGGGTGCACTGAGAGATATCAAATGATTAAATTAAAATGTCAGGTAACACTTTATTTCGATGGTCCACTTTAGACATACTGACTAGAAGTAACTTTGCAACTACACTTCAACTTATTTTACTAACCCGAACCCAACAGTCAATACTCTAATACTAAAGATTTCCATTACACGAGAGTAGATGTTAAAACTTCATGCTGATATGTACTCGGCTTTCGCCAAGATAAGCACCAACTAAGACATAGCTTTACAGTAACCTATGCTTCTACATCCATTTACGCTTCTTTCCATATGGTGATGTAAATCTCCTTCTGTCTGGTGTTAACACGCGTCAGCACACACAACGGCTGCAACCACAGTGCGGTCCCCCCATGACAACCGTCTGGATTGAGCTGAGTAGGGAACATCTCTAGGGTCTTCAAGTGGGCACCTTCCGTCCTCAGGGTTTCGTCAACTAGCCCACGACACCTCAAGAGGGCTCGACAGTGACTCTGGCGTCCCAGAGTCACCCCTCTCTGTCCCCCACTCTACTCAGCCCAGCTTACTGACCTCTACTTCCCTCTTGCTGCTGAGACCTAACCACAATCTCACAATCTCTCCGCAACCCAACCATACGCGCCAACCCGTTTGACTAAGGCCGTCGAGCCCAACTGGTGCGTTAATATGCAGTTTCAGTGGCAACGGTTCCGTATGGCATACCACCTACCGCAAAACACAATATCTGCCCAACCACCCGTCATTCACGCAATATACACAGGAACGTAATGACTGTAAATACTATACAACCTACACAAATAAACCAACAGTTGCTGCTGAGACCTAACCACAATCTCGCAATCTCTACCAAACCCAACCATACGCGCCAACCCGTTTGACTAAGGCCGTCGAGCCCCACTGGTGCGTTAATATGCAGTTTCAGTGGCAACGGTTCCGTATGGCATACCACCTACCGCAAAACACAATATCTACCCAACCACCCGTCATTCACGCAATATACACAGGAACGTAATGACTGTAAATACTATACAACCTATACAAATAAACCAACAGACTCTTCAAGTTTTCAAGAAACCGTAGCGTGGCGGCCTGTACACAGCCAGCTAGAATCTCTCCGTCTCAACCACAGCCAGTTGCTGCTCCTTTCTGCTGCTTCAGATAAGTTCTTTACTGTGCGACGCAACTCTTGGCCACTGAATCCGACGTCTCTGAGGAACCGGGGTGTAGAGTGTGCCACAAAACCTCGACAACCCACTTCCACTGGATAAACCTGGAATCTCCATCCTCGCTGTTCTGCTTCAGTGGCCAGATGAGCATACCGCAGTTTCTTCCTCTCATATGCCTCATCTACCGCATCCTCCCATGGCACTGTTAACTCTATCAGTTGAACAATGCGTGCTGATCCAGACCACAAAACAATATCTGGTCGTAGGTTAGTGGTGGCAATCTCAGGTGGAAAAATAAGCCATTGATCAAGATCAGCCAGCATCTTCCAGTCCCTAGCAGCTTCCAGTTGTCCTGGGCGAGAATTGGTGTTAGCACCTTTTCTTGGTGGTTGCTCGCCTGGGCGGAGGAATATTGTCTTCTGCGTGTAATGTTTTGCTAGAACAGGCGGCAACTTATTGGTCATACTACGCTTGCCTTTCAATGCTAAAGCCAAACATTGCAATACTTGGTCATGGCGCCAAGTAAACCGACCCTGGCTAAGAGCCACCTTACATCCTGTCAAAATGTGCCTTAATGTGGCAGGTGATGAACACAAAGGACAAGAGGGATCCTCTCCTACCCAGAGGTTTAGGTTCTGCGGTGATGGGAGAACATCATATGTTGACCTAATAAGGAAACTGATCCTACTCTCTTCCATTGACCAAAGGTCTTGCCAGCCCATTTTGCGTTGTTCCACACTCTCCCTGCTTGGCCTGGGAAATGGCTTTTATACACCTCATCCTCTCCTCCTGCTTTAGCACCTCGTTGACTACACTGAAAAAAAAAAAATCATTGGATTTACTCAATTGAATGATGGACACTGGTTCCACATAATTTGTTTGGGTTCACAGTATCCTACACATTCACATAGCTTCCTCCTTTGAGCTGGGGCTGCCTTGTGCCATTTAGGAGGAGCTAAACTCAGCCCAAAACCCCCTCTTCCATGCTGTACCTGTCCCACGATATCCCCAATTTGAAGGTCAGCCTTTGCCTCTACTACAGATTTCTTTGCTGACTATGGCGTTATTTTTTAGTCAAAAGTTATGAGCGTGTAAGACATGCTCACGAGCACATTATGTTATTTCACACGCGCAAAAATGAACCTTCAGCTGGCATGATAAAAGTACTCGCGCACAAATTCAACAACCGAGAGGTGTACAGGTAGCTGCGAGCGAGCGCCTGGCATACTCTCATAGGTTAACTCTGCTTGTACAGTGGAATCCTGCTCGCGCGCAGCGGGCTTCTGCTCGCGGAGTGCTGTTTTGCTCGCGCAGTGGATTTCTGCTCGCTCAGCTGATTTCTGCTCCCTCGAGTCTACATGACTTTTGACAATTTGGGGGCGGAAACCAAGGAGGGCACTGACCCTCTTATGATTGGTCACTTTCATCGTAATCGCAACCACAGGGACATCTTTCTACCTTGATGGACAGCTCTCATTACAGGAAGTCAGAGTCAAAGGATCTGACGGAGTTTTTTTTTTTTTAGTTTTTTTTTTAAATGAATTTAAACTGTATATAAAATCCTTAAAAACTTTGAAAGGTCCTAAAGCACAAAAAATATATGATACCCTAAAACACTTCCCAACTAAGATAAATGGATGAACAAAGACTGAATTCTCCCCTTATGTCATGTTATATTATAATTCCTTACCGTTTATTTATTAAAATGTTTATTTTGCTTACAAATATCCTTATTTTTGTACTAAGTCTACATTTATATTCTTGTTGTATTAAGAGCTGCTCCCTCTGACTATATTGTCCTTGTATCCTATTCTAAAGAAAAGGAAGTTATGCAGCCATGTTTGTCTGTAAATCTTGATATTTCAATAAAAAATAAAAAAACTCCGTCAGATACTTTGACTCCGTGCTTCCTGTAATGAGAGCTGTCAATCAAAGTACAAAGATGTCCCTGTGGTTGTGATTACGATGAAAGTGACCAATCATAAGAGGGTCAGTGCCCTCCTTGGTTTCCGAGGAGTTTGAATTTGTGCGCGAGTACTTTTATCATGCCAGCTGAAGGTTCATTTTTGCGCGTGTGAAATAACATAATGTGCTCGTGAGCATGTCTTACACGCTCATAACTTTTGACTAAAAAATAACGCCATAACTGACCACTACTAGTTTTTACCACAGGTGCTGCCTCCATTACACATTTGTCGCGTGACTCTGCTAAGGTCATTTCCAGTCTGACCTTGGCACACTTAAACTCCTCGGTTAAAGCAGAGACTGGCAGCTGCAATATTCCTTTACTGTAAAGTCCCACTCTGCTGAGGCAGCGTGGAACTCCCAACCATTTCCTGATGTATGAACTTATTTACGCTTCCAGCTTAACCACTGTTGTCAAAGAAACCTCGTACACAGTCATTGGTCACAACAACCTCGACAGTAGACCAAACTGAAAGCACCAGAGTTTCAGTTTGCCTGGTAGAGCGCAGCTGTTTATGCTCTTCAACCCTTCCACTGCTTGTCGTCTAACTTCTCCCACTCGAACTGTGTCCTTTAGATCCCCATCATACCATCTCCCAAGACTCTTCACTGGCTTCTGAGAAACTGTTGGAATTGCCTCACCATTAATGAAGAATGTTTTATCTACTACCTTGCCTTTAATTATTGAGATGCTCCTTGATTTAGAGGGCTTAAATTGCATTCGTGCCCATTCAATATTATCTGTTAATTTCCCCAATAACCGATTAGTGCAGGCTACCGTTGTAGTCATGGTTGTCATGTCATCCTAATAATACATGTCTAATAATACTTACTTAACTCTCTGGTACTGTTTGTGTGTTTGTCAAAACTTACCCATTTTTTTATTATTTAAATGAAATGATTGTATTGTGATATTTTATTTTTATAATGTTTTTTATTTTGTATTTTGTATTTTTTAGGGGATTTGATGGTACTAAATTATATTTATGCAGTAGTTTTAATCCATTTATTCACTTTTTGAGCATAGACCTGAGAAAGTAGAAAGTTACAAAATAATAATCATTTATTTTTATGAAAAATGCACAAATATGTCATTTTCAATTTGTATATGAAATATATGTTTTCAAGACACATTTTACTCTAAAACTGTGAGAAAATCAAAGCCATAAATCTAAACAAGTTGTGCTCTAAATTTGACGTTGATATATCAAAAAATTACTATATAACACTTGTCATTTGATATATTTATAATACTTTTTTTCAGGACCATTAACCTTTTCAAATCATGTCCATGATTTTTATTTTATTTTATTTTTTTTGATTTTTTTTGTGTGTTCCCACAGCAAGTGCCAAAATCTTTACCTTTACCTTGAAAATCTTTAAGTTTCGTACAATTTCAATGAAGTAAAACATTAAAAAATAATAATAATTAAAACATTTCGGTCAAAAATGGCGAACAGCACCAGAACGTTACAGTTAGTATATAAAAAAGTGGACCATCGAAATAAAGTGCAACCAAATGTCACAATTCTCCTGATTGAAACTCTAAATGATTTATCAAGAGCAAGTAATTTGATGGCAGTTTATTCACTGTACTATAATAATCTGGGTTAAACATTTTAATTAAGTGATTTTGATATAACTTTTATGTATAGCTCCTGGTTGAGATCCATTCACTTTGTTTCTCATCCCTCATTCTCTGGCTCACTTTTCCTCCAATATATGCAATACAAGTAAATATATGCAGAAATGTTAATGGAAAATCAATTTTATTCATTTATTTTCAATTGTTACTTAGTGAACAATAAAACTGATCATGAGAATCTGACGAAAATAACAGAAAAGCAAGATGTCTTACTAATATCAATCCCAATCCTGTAAAAATAATAAAATCATTGTATTTGAACACAGACATCACCATATCAACATTTTGAAAAATAAAAATCTGTTGTTATGGCAACAAAATCTCCAAAGAACCTGTTTGGAAAACAATAATTATATATTATTTATTATATAAATTCCTTCTCCATACTAGTGACCCTGTATAAAATATGAATTGTGGTTGTTGTTGTTGTACTATTGCAGTGAGGGAAATGTTTGATTCAGTGACACTTCCACAATTTCATTTTTTGAAAAACAATTCACGGAATGCAACCTGAATTATGGCGAACACAGTTATGACATTAAATCAAAGTGTTGAGAAGGATGATTTTAGAGGTCAACTGAAACGTTAAGCAATTAATATTGCAACATTAACGTTAATATTACTGGCCAATATATATTTCAAAATGTATGCACAGCTTAAAGCATTTAAAAATCAATGCAATTATAAATGGTAAAATATAGGCTACTTGAAGGAATACTAGAAAATACACATCAAATCTTATAATACATTTTGGGTAAATGCATTATGTTATATAAATAGATTTTGGACAGTATAAATATTTAAGTCCTTTTTTGTTATGGGGTCTCATGTTTGCTGTAAGACTGACGGGTTTTAAAGCCGCTTGTGTTTTTATGTTCTTATGTTTACAGATGCTGCTGGTTCCAGAGGTCACATGTTCAAACCCATCATGATGTCACCACACTCCTTAATCCTTACTTTCTTTGAGCTGTCTAGGAAAATCTCGTAAGATTTCTCAGAATTTCTCTCAGTTTGACTGACCGATGTCCTGAGAAAACCTGACGCTCACCATCATTTGCTGTCAAAACCCTACTATACTATGTACAAAATTATAAAAGTGTCAAGAAGACCTACAATAAAAAAAAAAGAATGTGAAAATGTACTGCCATGCTTATCATAATCAGTCTTAATCAGTTACCATAAAGAGTCAAAGTTATCATAAAGAGCAATCTTAATCAGAGAAGAATCGCCAACACTTTACTTAAAGCCTTTACGTATAATGCATTATAAAGGTATTCATAATATATGCTATAAAGCATTAAATATTTTCATAAATAATTATAACAAAAGTTAAAATGCATTGTAATATAAGCAGATTCCTTGTTATATCTGTTTGTCATGTGTTTTAATGCATTATACTTTCTAAAGGAGTAACATAAATATTATAATCTATTATAACCGGTTACAATCATTCATGAGTCCATGCAGTGTATTCTAAGGTGCATTACAAGTCATAATTAATAATGCATTAAACAAACGTAATCATTAGGATACTGTAAAGCAAGACTTCTTAATTTGTAAATACAACAATAAAAAATAATAAAATGCTCCAAAATGCAAATAAAAACATGCCACAGAATATGTAAATATATGAAAAAGAAAGAAAAGGAGATTTTCTATTTTTTTAAATTTGATAATTAATAGATTATAAGCATAAGAAGCACAAAAAATGAAAGCACATTTGAACAAAACTTTATGGAACAAAATCTGACTTTAATCAATGCAAGCAACTACTCATGTGATTCATTAATGACTTCTTAATCATTGTACATCATGTTTCCTTCGCTTTAGTCCTGGATTTGATCTTAAACACAGTTCAGGGTGACCGTGTGGAGGTGACAGCAGATTTTCGATGACTAATTTGGTTGACAGGTACAAAGAGCAAAACATATGATCCAAGTCGGACCGGTTTTGTTCAGGAAACAGAACATTGTGAAAGGTCAGAGATTTCCTTTTAAAAAATGAATCTACACCCACAGTAGTCAGAAAACATTTACATGAAAAAACCCAGAAAATGCATTATAAAGACTGCTGAAGCCATACGCGTGATTTAGAAACAATGAAATGTTGTGGCAATGATACGCAAAATGACAAATCAGCTGTTGATGCAATACTGAGAATTTCTTCCCAGACCTTGCAGACGCAAACTTTATCATTTCACAATATTGAAAGGAAGTAATTTGTCAATGCCTAGAGACGACTTATTTATTAGAAGCAATCTGTTTTACCATAAATATTCTGCAATATGAAGAGCTAGAGAATTGGCCTCTAGAAAATACATGGAGAAACACTTGAACTTGTGTTTTACAAGAGAAGCAGAAGATGCAGAAAAGAACCAAAGCAACAAAATAATCTTCTAGACTTTTCTCTGAAACTCCTGCTGGTGTGAAGATGAAGATGAAGAGGACTGGACACTAACATAAGTGCTGCAACCTTCCACTAACACATTCAGGATTGATGATCATTGTGTGCAATGCTTCAACTATCCACTGGGTGGCGTGGTGCTTTACTGGTACGGAAGCCTGAGAGGGTATTCTTACTTTGCTTAATTGTTTGTCATTTTCTTGTGATCTCAACATAACAAAAAAAAAACATCAAACGATCTCAGACTTTTGCATTAGAAAAAGTATACATGCATAATGCAGTAAAACACTATATTATATTATTGTGTTTTTGTATTTCTGAAGAAATCCACTGCACATTATAAATGCGTATTGCATGCATAATTTATTAACAAATTACGCACATTATTAATTCTTATGCATTCAAATTATATTGCAGACTGTCCAAAAACAGCAATTAACATCTACTTTCTTTGAGTTTCAACTCACGCTGGAGTGGAAGGCAGACAAACTACGAATGCATCGATAGAGCTCGTTTTCAAAAGGCATCCAAAAAGCATGCAATTAATATCTGGGTGGAATGGAGAAGTGATGGAGAGGCATTTCAGTTCAGATGGAGAAATTAATGCACCAAATGCTGGTTTGCCAAATGCTGTAAAACAAAAAGATGAAGAAGCCAATAGCCTGATGGATTGGTTGTAGCTCACTCTAGTGGAAAAACACTGCGAAGAACTGACAGATGGTCAAACAATACGCTGTTCGTTTGTACATATGAAGATTGTGTCTGACATAATACAATATGTTTATAATTGTAATAAAAACGCCGTATTAAAGAGTATGGTCTTTTTTTGTTTTTAACCAAACAATTTCTCTACAAAAGCGTTCGCATTTCCACTAGCTCGATTCAACCGACAGATGGCGCTGTTTCCTACGAATGTGCGTTTTAAGTGTGTTTTCATTTCCCGCCACTAGATGGAACTCTTTAATTCCAGGATCTTCCACTGAAAAAACTCCATTGCATCGTTCATCAGTAACTCAGAAGAATGGCTGCATTGTGTTGTTTCAGTCTGTGAGGGCGTTCTCTGAACATGTTACTCATCGTTTTGCATTCTTGTTTTAACTACACAAATGCACGAGTTACAGACACACACCTGATGATCCGCTTCCTCAGGGTTATTATGTGGCTTCACTCATGGGCCTAATAATGCAGATCGAGGGCATTGGGATGTTAGGAAATCTCAAGTTACTGGATCAAAGATGAAAACATTGTGTTTTTAGATAATAAACAGATGAATACTGGTGACGGTACACTCGCCTGGATCATTTCTATTTCTGTTTGTGTGTCAGTGTGCTCATCCATCTGGTGTTTTATTATGTCTTCTGTGCAGGATTTCTATCCGTTCAGCTCAAATGAACTGAATAATTGCAGCACGATTTCAAACTTCTGTCATGTGAATGCTGATTATCTCAATCTCTGCTAGAATGTCATTTTACAGTTATTGCTCTTTTGGACACTGATTTTTAATAGCCAGACAATCTGTCCGTGAGCTGTTAATAAAGAGTGTTTGTGTGTGTGAATGACTGTTTGCTTTTTGGCCTACATTTGAAGTGTGACAATCATAATTATTAAGAAAAGAACATCTATAAAGTTTGGGGTCGGTAAGATTTTTTAAAATGTTTTTGAAAGAAGTCTCTTTTGCTCACCAAGGCTGCATTTATTTGATCAAAAATGCAGTAAAAACAGTAATATTGTGAAATATTATTACAATTTAAATCAGCTGTTTTCTATGTGAATATATAATAAAGTGTAATTTATTCCTGTGATCAAAGCTGAATTTCCGGCATCATTACTCGAGTCTTCAGTGTCACATGATCCTCAAGAAATCACTATAATGATTTTCTGCATTTATGATTATTAACAATGTTGAACACAGTTGTGCTGCTGCTTTATATTTTTGTGGAAAAAAATATATGTTTTATTTAAGGACTCTTTGATAAATAGAAAGTTTAAAAGAACAGCATTTATTTGAAATTCTGTGACTTTTGATCAATTTCATACTTCCTTAATGATAAAATATGATTATAATATATATATTTATTTATTTAATTTAATTTTTTAAAATCTGACTCCCATGCACAGACCTCAACTTTTTGAATGGTAGTGTATCTATTAGGCTATATATATATATTATAATTATTATAGTATTTTTTTTCTTTATTTTTTCTGTCATTCTCAAATAAAGAAACACAGATTTTCCAATATTTGTAAGGAAGTAGCTTGCAAAACTGAATGAAAAACTATGATTTTATCCTTTTTGGAGCTTGACAGACGTCACAATTAACTGTTAGAGGGAAAAAACTGTGACAATTCTTTCAAATAAACAGCGGCATATGGGTCTGAAACAACATGAGTAGGCTAAATAATGACAGAATGTTCTTTTTTATGAACACTATTACTATAATACGATGTAAAAAAAAAGTAAAGCAAAAAGAGTCCAGTTTTTGTCCTTGCTGAAACTCGTCTGTCTGTAATGTACAGGTCTTGAAGGCAGTTATGCGTGCCTGACTCTCTTTAACGTGGGAACCGGCTCAGCGCTGCTGGATTGTGCAACAAATGGAAAGTTTCAGAATCTTTAAGAACTATTCCATTGTTCACAGCCATGTGAGAAGGTGTCAGAGGTCAAAGGTCAACCACAGTGGCTCATAAAGAAAGAGAAAAGTGAGGACGAGCGTAACGGAAACAAGGGCAAAAAGACAAAGCTGGAGCCGTGCCGCTTGACGAGGTCATTGAAAACAACATGTAAAACTTGAGGTGTATAGTTCATTTTTAGGATTAAAGCGATAGTTCAGCAAATAATAATAATAATAATAATAATCATTTATTTACCCTCAAAAAAAAGAAGAGGAACCAAACAGTTTCTGGTCCCCATTGACTTCCATGATTTTTTCCCCATACTATAAATGTCAATGGGGACCAACAACATTCTTTAAAATACCTTCTTCTGTGTTCAACAGAACAAAGAAACTCATACAGGTTTAGAACAATTTAAGGGTGAATAATCGATGACAGAAATTATTTTTTTTGCTGAACTATCCCTTTATTGATTTAACTGATGATTCACTGTAATGTTTTGAAGGTTATGATTGAAAGTTGTGTTTTTTTAGCTGTGAGTTGCGACAGTGTTTCAGCGAGACAGAGTTTGCATGATGCTGAGAATTATGACACACGGTTCACAATCCATCCTGAAGATTCATGAACACACAGGTGTTGCACAACTACTAAACTGAGCTCAAAACAAAACGATGCTTTAGGAAAAGCGAGATCTCTTTAATATCGCAGTTGTTTCTCAGACAGTGAGATGAAAGTAAACCGAGGATTTTAAGAGAAACATCTCAGACACTGTTGATATTTCACTGGAACTTATGAGCTATAAAAAAGCAATAAAAAGACGAATTAACTTTGGCTAACACACAAGTTTAACTTAAATTTATAAACAAGGGTTAATAGAATGTTAGTTCAAATCTAGTCTTTGGTAAAGTTCTCAAAACGTTGGAACAAAAACATTTTAAATGTTACTAATTGTTTTAGAATGTTCAGAGAACATTCAAAAGTAACATTACAACAATGTTTGCAACAATTATAGAATGGAATGTTCACTTAACGGTCAAATAACCAAGACATTTTTTTTTAAATTTTTTATTTTTCACTCATGAACATTCAGAAATAATGTTTTCATAACTTAATTAGAACGATAGCAAAACTTAACTTAGAACATATTTTTGTTAAGCAGTAACATTTTCCATGACTTGAGATTTTCCATATGTGATGTAACTGTAACACGCTGACGAAGTCGTTCAGAATCAATCAGAAACATCACACGTGTCAGCTAAAAAACAGCTTATGCTGTTTGTTGATTACTTGGAAATTCAGTTGCATGACCAGCATATATTTTTCCAGTCAGGATTTGACGCTGATCTCTGCTGGTACGTTTTATATTAATGGACGATGGCCTGAAAAGACAGAGCTTGACATTTCAGGCCTTATTCTAAGCTGTTAAGCTTGAACTGAGCTTTACCGTTTCAGAACAAAATATAGTGGGGTCAATATAGTTCGGTCAAAACCATATCAATAAAAAACTGTTTCAAAACTGTTGAAAAAACTGAGTTGATTCAAAAGGCATTTGGATAGTAATCCACGATGTGTTTCTTGGAAAGCGACGTAACACTGATCATAATGTATAATCTCTAGCGCAGTAAGTCTGTCTTTTAACACACGCTCACATGTAAACACAACACGTGTGTGTGTGTGTGTGTGTGTGTGTGTGTGTGTGTGTGTGTGTGTGTGTGTGTGTGTGTGTGTGTGTGTGTGTGTGTGTGTGTGTGTGTGTGTGTGTGTGTGTGTGTGTGTGTGTGTGTGTGTGTGTGTGTGTGACTGATTCCAGCATGATTATACTATAATTTATATACTACTAGTATTTATTCGTATTTTGAATTGCAGCTTTTATTTGTATATTTTCTATTTAATTTTAGGTTGAATTTTAGCAATTTTTTTATGTGGCTTTTGTAATTTTTTTACATTTTGTTTATTAGCTTTGGTTTATTTTTATTTTGTTTTAGCAATTTTAGTACTTCAACTTAATTTATTTCAGTTAATTTGCATGGCAACACATATCATTTTTGTATAAGTTTTTCATCCAATATTCATTCATTTAATAAGCATTCATTTAAATAAACGAAAATGCCAGTGCAGTGCATATGGAGAGGAGGACTGCTGTGAGATTTACGACTTCATCTGTAATCAGCAGGATTTCTTTGCTCAGTAGATTGACTCTTTCTGGGCACTGAAAAGCTTTTAGTGACATTTTAAGATGATGCATTACGACAGTGCCGCAATATTGTTTAGTATGCATTTTCTGTTCTGAGTGACTCCATAAACAGAAGGCAAAGATGGTTTTTATATTGACTTTCAGCCTACAAGAATTTGCTTGCATGTGATAAATTCTTAAAAATAAAGGTTCCAAAAGAGAGTTTTCACAGTGATGTCATAGAAGAAACATTTTTGGTTCTTTCAGTGAAAGTTCTAAAAAGAACAATTGTACTATGAGAACATTTTGTGAATGAAAAGGTTCCATGAAGTCCAGCTAACAAAAGTGTTCTAAGAATGTTTTGCTATTGTTCTCATTAGAATCTTCTCTAAACGTTCAAAATGTCCAGTTTTAAAAACAAACAAGTTTTTATTTGCTCATGCGAACGTTAAGGGAGATTTCCATTTTATCATTCAGCAAACATTATGGAACGTTACCTTTGATCAAAAGTTAACAGTTAAACATATTAGGTGAAAGTCCAACTAAAATGTTTCAGAAAAAGCATTCCATTAATGATGAATAAATAATATTTTTGATAACGTTTTGAGAACATCATAAAAGAACAGATAACTCTGAACTAACTAACATTCTATTAATGTTAGCGGAAGAATCTTTGTTCATAACTTTGTGAGAGTCTTGCCACAATGTTCCCGGTTAGCTGTGACGTTCCTCATGAGCCATAGATGCCAATATGGAAGCTTTATTTTTAAGAGTGTATGGTCCGTGGGATTTTTTTTACAGGACGACACACACCGAACTGTAATATTTGACACTATGCGTGCTAGCGATGACTGATTAAACACCACTAATGTATAGAGAACATGACTTGTTTGGTGTGGTGGAGCACACAGGTAGTTGTGTGCAGAAACACAAGTTACCCAGGCCTGAACTAAAGTCATTAGGGTTAATTACAGTACCACTATTAGAGGATTCTGCCAGGATCCAGTCTACACATCTAATTGTACATAAACAGTTCAAAGTGCCTGCTGGAAAAGCCAGCATGAATGTCCATGTGGGTTCAGATTATGCTCATCTGGTGGGATTCTAGCAGGTTGAGCTGGTAAAGTGGGTCGATCAGCACATAGATTTGCTATTTCAGCTAATTACACAGCTTAATGTGGGCAAACCAGCAGACCGACATCATACACTGGTGACTTCAGGAGATCTTTCACTAAATGAATCTTGTGAATTTCACAAATGAACTTATGAAAGCTGAAACAGAAGCAGGAGGGAAAAAAAAATGATTTAATAAAACTGTAAAGGAGTGGCTGTTGTGTGGAGAAACATCACCCATTAATGTAGAGGCCCGAACTAATGAAGAAACATAAAGCACAAAATCCTCATAGGATATGGAAAATCAATAGATTTATATTACCACTTCACAGGAAAGAAATATAGATACCGAGATAAACCACAAGTGCTTTGAAATCTCCTCTACAGTCGTGAGCAATGAAGGAGTGGGCGGAGTTTAGAACAATCAAATCATTATTAAAACTAATTCTAAAATAATTTAAAGTCATCGTTTGAATTTCAAAGTGCTTTACATTGGAATATTTAAAGAAGAGAGGGGGGAATAAAAAACATTCGGGAAAATCAACTTTAAAACGATTTAAGTGCACAAAAACGAGAAAAAGAAGACTAAAATTACTGATTCTTTATGTAAAAATAAACCACAGATGACGTAGGATGTAGAAGTAGCGTAAGCTTATAGCTGAGAATATACGCCAGGATATCTCGCAGTTCAAACAAACTCAAGCTCCTCCCACATTTCTCTTTAAAAATTCTCGTTATGGACTTCTAATTCGTGACCAGTGTTTTGTTTCGCTCATCATTACATTATGTGACGGGTCAGAGGTCATGCGTCGGGTCAGAGGTCACTCTTCTGCGTGGACTAGGCTGTTACCGTACACCAGTGTTTATAATATATAAATTTTTGTTTTGCTCAATCTTCTGCACTTCCACGTTCGTCGTTACGTAATGCGTTGGGTCAGAGGTCATGTGTCAGGTGAGAGGTCATGCGTCAGGTCAGAGGTCACTCTTCCACATGAACTAGACTTACGTACGGCTGTTACCGGGTGCCAGTGATTATAATAATAAATTATATACTGATTATATAAAGTTATAAATATGGATATATTTTTTTCGCTTTCAGAAGGCCTTTATTAACCCCCTGGAGCCGTAACTCATCCTCAGGAAAGAAAAACATCAGTAAGATCTCTTCAGCATCTCAATAATTTCTCCTAAACACCAATGAGATTAAACGGAGAGCAAATCAAAAATAAACCAATCAGATACTTTATCCTTCTTCCCAGTTTTTCAATTTCATTTCTCATCAGTTTCTTCCCAGACCAAAAGTTCTTAAGAGAAACATATCAAGAAAACTTAGTGTAGGCCCAGATCCGGGTCACACCTGGACCATGTGGATCTGGGCCGAAACACTGTTGCTGTCTGGGGACCAAGTTAATTCCTAAATAAAGCCTGACTGAGAACTCCAGTCTCTTGAGTAATGAAGCTGAGCAATAAAACCGTCCTCTGGGAGAATCTTACAGTCATTAATCCAGCAGATTTATAACTCCACACAATTGTACCTGGCGGTGTGGCAAGAGTCCGGCTCGTCTCTCTGGGATTCGTCTGTTTTCGTCTGCAGGCAGAGATGAAAATCACATTCGGCTGCATAAGGGAAGATGTTTATTTGTTTAGTTGTGTGTGTGATGTTCTATTATAGACGATCGTGGGATATGCTCCATGAATTTCATAGAAAAACTGATTACTGTGGCACAGCAGCAGCTGCTCTTGCTTCTGGATTGCATCATGACCATTTCAAACTTCAAACTCATTTTTATATCTGCAACATGACTGGTGATTTTCTAAACGATCTGAAAGGTGCATTGGTCGAGAAGGAAACACATTTGCATGCGATATGGAAACACATACGATAGGATAGGATAAGCAAGATCTGTTTTATAAATACAAACATTAACACATGCTTAGCCGTCATTAATAGAAATGCCATGTGAGATTGAGGGAGGAGAAAATGAGCTTGTGGATGGAGACCAGCTGTCGTGCAGCATTATATCATGAGAAACTGTACACCGCATGTTATTGACAATGACGTCCATTAAAGATAACAATAATTTGAAGAGGAAAATTACCGCTCCCCAGCAACTAATGCATTTAAACAGAATTTAACGCCAGCTTCACCAAATATTTGCTCAGCGTTTGCCACCCAGTCACACAGCACTTGTGCTATTTCTGCATGCATGAAATGTCCTACTATATTTAGTAAAACGAAATTAAACCTAACCAACTGTTATTGTGTAGTGGGGTGGGGGTTTTTTTTTAACATTTTTTTCTTTTCTTTTCTGGTGTTGGAAAAAACAACACTCGAAAAAAATTCACCTTTCAGTGAAACATTGACAGTTTTCTTACGTTTAGCATCCACTATATTGGCTAATGCTTTTAACAGTTGAAGTTCTTTTTAACTTGACACGCCGCATAGAAATGAACAGATAAAACACAGTGAAAACTGTGCTCAGACTTCAGGCAAATCAGATCTTTTCAGGCAGACTTTTCCGCAGTATTATTGCAAGTGATCAAATAAGATTTGTGTCAAAACATAACCAGCTTATCTGTCACACAGGAAAAACTCATGCTGGGAAAAGATTGGTCATACCGTTTCAATACTGTATAAATACGTCTGGCATTTCCGTCACTTGACGTTATTGTTGTGTCGCCTTAAGAGTGACGCAAAAGACCATCTAAAATCTGAGGTGAGCAGCCGGAGCATCCAGACTGAAGTCGTGTTTACAGCTGGTGTTAAGAAGCGTTTTAGTGGATCTGATCACAAGTAGACGAGGGAGACACGTACCTGTTTACACCTGGTGTTTTAATCCCTCTCTTTTGTCCACTTTTAACTACTTCTGTCATGATTTCTTCGAGGGGAGGATCTAACGTATGGGTTTTTCAGAACTTTCGATCTAAAATAAGCTTGCACAATTTACACAGTATGAATGCGTCCAGAGATGATGAAAAAACACAGCTTTCGTTTCTGCTCTGACAGCCACAAGACCCGCTGAACGCTGTGAGTGAGTGTTAGAAATCAAGAGTGGTGAGAGAACATCGTGCTTGGTACGTTTTCCTCTTCAAACCAAACTTGGGTCTTCAGCCGACAAGTTTAAATCCCGTCTGACGAGCGCACTTCTCATAATGTTAACGCTTTAGGTAGTAGGCGTTTGAACAAAATCCAGTGTTTCACGTTTTCGTCTGGAAGTGGCCGAAAGTGGACAAGCTCAAAACGTTTTACACCCCGTTTACACCTGTATTTTGTGTCGTGCACTTGTGATCCGATCAACCAAAACACAACAGGGGCTGAGATGCATCTGTAAAATGCAATTCAAACCACCTCCAAACAGATTCTTTTTAAAAAACAGATGTGTTTTTTTGCTGTCCAGACTTTCAAAAACCCATCTGGATAAAATCTAGACATGCAAAAAATCAGATTTTTGCTGAAAGTCTAAATATAGCCAAGACACCCATTTAATGCATGTTTACATGGCTAGGTTAATACGCTAACATCCATCTGAGTTACCCCGTAGTCAGTGTATGGGCGGGTGTACAAGAGACATCTGTTGTACAAAAGCAGAACGACTGTGCATAATACATGGCTTGGTATAATGACTGCAGATCACAACATTCTCATAATGTTGACACAACATGACAGCAGCATTGCAGGAAAACCCATGCATATGATGTAGTGTTAATGCAGGGAGGGGCGTTGATGAAACCAAAGAGCATTATCCCAGATTGTTCCATTTCCAGCCGGATCACGTGTTGTTTCCCGGCACATGCACAACAGGAACCAACACAGATAGCAATATTGTGAATAATTATCCACCCTGCAGAGAGAAACTTAATAGATCAACTGATGATAAAACTCTACATTGAAAGAAAAGCATTAAAATTCACAGCTGGGGAATTACGGAATTATGTCTGTCTAATCGGACACAATAAACAGGATTTAATAGAACTTGACAAAATCCTTCCTGCTGGATAATCATATTAACCAGTGCTATTCATTCACACTTCTTTGTCTTTCTTCTTCTATTCCAAGTGTAATCTCCTCCTTTTGAACAGCTACTGCTGAAAAGAACATTCAATTTCAAATTTCACACTATGCAAATTGCAGACCGATGTATTATGCAATGAATATTAATTCCCTTATGAATCTGTGACTCAAAGGGTTGGGCAGGCACACGTTCCAGGCACCTCGACCCAATCTTCTCGGAGTGGCCTGATGGGTATGTGGGCGGGTGTTGTCAGGACTGGTCCGGTGCGCTGGTACCCTGCGGAGATGCCAGGCTTAATGCCAGGGACTTACACACATGCAACCGTAGGGCAGGGAACACAAAATCACAGGGCATATGCTCTGGCCTGGCAAATCTGGGGTTTAGAGGACTGTTTGGATGCAGTAAAGCCGTTGCTTTTAGTGCTGATGTATTTTAATCCTGTTAGCTTGAATGGAATTTAAATGCATTGAGATAAACATTTAGAGCAATTAATGGTGCTTAAACTATTTCTGCTTTTAAATGCATATTTTTATTGAGCAAGGATGCATTAAAGTGACAGTAAAGACATTTATAATGTTGCAAAAAAATCTATTTTAAAATACTTATTAGATTAGATTAGATCAGCCTTTATTTGTCTCACAGGTGAGAAATTTCAACACTACAGCAGAAAGTGGATAGTCTGAAATAAGGTAAAGTGGTGACATAAACATAATTATCAAACAATCAAAATAACAATCAAAAATTCTAAATAAATGATACAATACTAAAATTAAAGTGCTTTCCTTAAGACTTTAAAACATAAAAACAAATTTTTTTTAAATGCTGGGGAAAAAAACGAATTTTGAAAAAATAATCATGGTTTCCACATAAATGGAATTGCTTTCAACTCTGATAATAATTCTTGAGCATAAATAAGCATTTTATACTGATTTCTGAAGCATCATGTGATACTGAAGACTGATGCTGAAATTCAGTTTTGATCACAGGAATAAATTACACTTTGCAATACATCTCACGTACAAAACATCTATTTTAAATTATAATAATATTTCACTGTTTTTAGTGTATTTTTGATCACATTATTGCAGCCTTGGTGAGCATTAGAGGCTTCTTTCAAAAACACTGAAAAATCGTAATTATTCCAAAACTGAATGAAAAATAAAAAGGCAGCACATGTGTTAGTGTGTGTGTGTGGTCTCGTGTGGGCTGCTCATTCGATTCTAATCATACCCGACCCACAGAGCTGAAGCTCAACAAGCTTCCCCGGGGGATCATCGGCCTAAAAATAGCCGCTCTGTGGAATGTGAAAATGTTTCTCCACTCCAGTCTCATGGTTTGGCCAAGATATTCCCAACACCTTGTCATATGTTCAGCGGCAGATGGTGTGTGGGATAATTACTGAATAAAAAGTGAAGGGTGATCCTCAAAGGAACGATCAAAGGCGATGGCCGTGTGCAGCACGTAAGCGACAAGAAAAAAGATTCAAGGAACAGTAAATCCGGAATATAGCCTATGAGAGAAAAACATATTTAAAAAATGTCAAGTTACATAAAGATGCTTTGCTAAATGAAGCATTACAATTCTTATCTCTAAAATGTTGTTTAAGAAAACACTTTAACTATCAACTAACTAAGAAAACGATTTATTTCTTTACATTTTTTCTCATTTACGGTCATGAATGCACTTGCATTGTTTCTACACATACATGTGTTTTAGAAAGACTTTTTAAAATTGATTGTGTTGGGTGTCAAATTGACCCATCTATTGGTTTCCGTCCAATTCACCAAAAAATAACAGCAGTCCAGTCAGATACAAAAAAAAAAAGATTTTTAAGCTTTATTGTAGCTTGTCAAATACTAAAATATAAAAATACATGAGAACTTATGCATTGCTCAACTTCTGAATTTCTGTTTTTATATGATTCTTCAGTGTTTTTTTTTTTGGCAACTTCATTGAAACCATTGGGGTGTCAATTTTACCCTAACACAAATTATTTATAGTAAACTCATAGCTGTCATAACTTGAATTATTCCTAGCAACCACCTAACAATGTCAAACCACCTACCAACATCATAGAAACCACCCAAAACATCATAACAATCACCTAGCAACATCCTAGCAACCACCCAAATCCACATCACCTAGCAATGTCCAGCCACCTACACTTTAAAAAATTATGGGTTGTTTTAATATATTTTGGGTCAAATATGGACCAACTCAAACATTGTGTTAAAAATGTAATTTAAACATTTAACCCAATGGCTGGGTTTGTCCATTATTTGTCCCAAAATTGGGTTAAAACAACCCAGCATTTTTTTAGAGTGTAGCAACATCATAGAAACCAGCCAAGACATCATAACAACCACCTAGAAACCATCAAAACACCAGAAACCATCTAGCAATGTCCAACCTCCGAGCATTATCCTAGATAGTAACCATCTAAAACATAATAACAACCACCTAGCAACACCCCAGCAACCACTCAAAACACCTTAGAAACCCCTAAGCAATGTACAACTGCCTAGGAACAACATAGAAACCTCCCAAAAGATCATAACAATCTTCTAGAAACATAGCAACCACTCCAAAAACCCTAGAAACCACCTAACAATGCCCAACCATCTAGTAACATCCCAGAAACCAACCAAAACATCATCACAACCACCTAGCAACACCCCAGCAACCACTCAAAACACCACATAACCCCCCAAGCAATGTACAACCATCTGGCAACATCCTAAAAACCACCCAAAACATCATAAAAAGCATTTAGAAACAACCTAGCATTGCCCAACCACTATCAATCAATATCTCAGATACCACTCATATCACCATAGCAACTGCATAGCAACCATTAAGAAATGCCCTAGCAACTACTCAGAACATCCAAGCTTTCTCGTGTTGTCTTCTCAAAGAAATTCCCAGTAAAATCATACACAACACAATGGCCTCACGTGATTGTATTCTCTTCCGCTCTAACCTAATATTGCTAAAGCTCCACCGTTTGTCAGAGCTGAAGCTTGGCATCTGTTAGGTATCTGAAGCTCAAAGCATCTGCCTTCTGTTTGTCTGTGAGAAATGAACATCACAGCATTTAGCCGTAGGGAACGAGTATACCTGCATACCTCCTCTGCCATTATCAGCCATCGTTCACATGCAAACATCCTTCATCTTCTCTCTTTATTTGTGTGTGTTTGAAGCGTTTGTGTGTGGTGTGTTTGTCTCACGCAAGCATGCGGCTCATGGATCAGTGAGGCTGGGGATATTTTAATAAAATATCAGTGCCACACATTGCCTCATGCATTATTCATGTGCACTGATACTCTGCACGGCAGAATCGTCCCCTAAGCTCTGACAACACCAGAAACGGAGAAGAAAAAAGATTCACTTCTCTATTCAATCATTTTCAGTGTTCATTCGTATGGCAAATCATTCTTGATCAATTAACATGTAACTTTACCTTGATTTGGTTTGGATTTATGAATCTGGGGACTGTGTGAAAACTGGTACCAGGTGTTTCAGGACAGAACAATAATTAAACACACAGACTTTCATCGCAGAGCTTGCGTTTTAGATTTTTCTCCAGAGATGCAACTTGCTGAAGTTCTGTTGAGTTTATACATTTCAGTGTTGATTTCACAGCAAAAGCAACCAGAGGAAAAAGTCATTGGGGTGAGGTTGATCTTTCATAATGGTTTCATGCATTTATATTCATTTTAAGTGTGAATTACGCCTTGAGTTTTTAACATGAAAATCGGAAAGCAGCTTTGCATGCATGGAGCAGACCTTGGGAAATTTTATTCAAATTTCTTGAATAATTTTGGAAAATGTTAATATTAGAATAGAACTGTTGTTTACGTAGCCTACTAATTGTGTTTTGAAACAACATTAATGTCTATGATAAGATACTAAACTGTAAAATGACTGTAAAAACTATGATTTCAAAACTATGACTTTTGAAAGTTTCAAAACTATGGCCTAATGGTAAAAGAGTTGGACTGGTGACCCAAAGGTTGCTGGTTCGATTCCAGTACCGGCAGGAATATGACTGAGGTGTCCTTGAGCAAGGCACCTAACCCCCAATCGCTCCCCGGGCGCCACTCAAGGCTGCCCGCTGCTCCGGGTGTGTGTATCCACGTTTGCAGTGTGTGTGTGAGTGTGTGTGTGTTCACTACTCACTACTCTGCTCCTTATGTGTGTGCACTTACTTGGATGGGTTAAATGCAGAGGTCAAATTCCAAGTATGGGTTACCATACTTGGCCATCACGTGCCACTTTCGCTTTTTTCACTTTCACTTTAATAGGCTGTATGTTTTGACAAAAACAAGTTTTAAAGTGTAAACGTTTTATAAAATGGTAAACCAAACATCTCAGCCAAATAAATGATTATGCATGTATGTTCTGAACAAAAATAGCAGATGTTCTGAACAAAAGTGGAAAAGCAGAAATACAGCGGTTACACAAAGCAGCGCTACGCTATAAACACATCATATGGACATAAGATGAAGAGAAAATAACATCGAAACTTTTCTGAACACAGTCAGTTTCCTTCATATGGATATGGAAGCTTGTTTCCGAAACTGAATAAAAAACGTAAAATGGTAATTGCGACTTTTTATCTCACAATTCTAACTTTTTTTCTCGCAATTGTGAGTTACATCTGTAGCACAAATTTTCCTCAGAATTGTGAGTTATAAAGTCAGATTCGCGTAATTTAAAGTCGTGATTGCATTTTATAAAGCCAGAATTGTGAATTGATATAAAGTGAATTGAAAATCGTAATTCTGAAAAATCAGTCAGTCTTTTCTTTTCTCAAAAAGATATAAACTCGCGAGAAAAAAAGTCAGACTTGCAGAATTCATAATTGTCAGAATTGCAACTGATTGCAACTGACATTATAAAGTTGTAATCAAAGTTATTCAACCCCCATGACAAATCAGGTTTATTGGCAAAATGTACAGACTTTCAGCTGTTTGCAATGAACAAATCAAACAAAACTAATTGAAATAGCTCAATACAACAATTGTTTCAAGTGGTTTCCCCAAATTCAACTGAAAATGCAACTTTCAACTGAGACAGAATTGTGAGATAAAAAGCTGCGATTATTTTTTTTTTTTTTATTCCGTGGTTCAAATAAGCTTCCATACCTTCAAATATACATTAAGCTATGTAATAAAAACTCACACGAATGGCCGATTTCAACGTTAGAACGACAGTCTTCGAGTGACGAAAGCGACGAGTTTGCAGGAATTAGAGAACTCAATCCCAGAATGCACTTTGACAAGCTCTGTCGGAAAAAAAGCACGAAAAAAGATTCAAGATGAAAGATGAGGGGAAATTTGTTGGATTATTTTTTAAATTTTAATTTTTTAAATGTCGATATTTGCACAATTGACTATTTGTTTTATATGTTATGCTTAATTGGACTATAGTTAATGTATGTCAAATTCTGCTATGTATGAAAAAGTGCTATTTGTGAGCATTCAATTAATTTCATTTAAGCTAGGATGCTGCCTATATAGACAGCTAGTTATTTTTTTTATTTTTTTTACAGCTAGACGAGACATAAAAGTGCAGTCCAGGCCCTCAGACTCCATCTCTCTGCTTCACTGCCCCCAGCAGCCTCTGGAAATGCTCCTAAAATCACATTTCCTTTTCAATTGCGGGATGAAAACCGATTCCAAGAGAGCGTTAAGAGGGTTCTCAGAAATTGTACTTGGCCAAATTACAAAGACTGAGCCATCACGCTTTTGATTTGCCTCAGCGGGTCCTTTAGCGTGTGAAATTAGCAAAGTAAATGTGCTTGTGAATCTATTATTCAAAAGTGTTGATAAAGAAACATTTGTGATGCTGTTTCAGGGTTTTCAGCCAGAGTTTTTGTTCATGTTTAATGATATAGTGTATCGGTCACTGTCTAATTTTGTGCAGTATTAAATCAAAGCTGTGAGCAGAGGAAACATCCTTCTTAAGTGCCGGTGTGTGTTTGTTTGGACTCCTGCACATGAAAGAAAGCGCTCATTAGAAATTCTAATGGGATGTGTGGGCTTTGTAATTAGCGCTAGAGCAAGACCGCTCTAATTAAATCAAGACTCAATGACAGGAAGAGCCCGAAACTGCAGCTCATCTCTGCTTGGGAAGATTGATGTTAGTCTTACCTTCAATATTTTGAACTTGTAAACTTGCCTTATGATATTGTAAGCGTTATTCACAGTCTAAATCACATCATTGACGTCTCCTCTCCCCGAGCACAAGAGATGGTTTTGGAGATGTTGATTAAACGCCTCTTTCCTCACACGCGTGGCTCTCTTGGGACAGATGACTGATCGTTTCAATAGAGGCTTTGGCTAGTCCCGGCTCATAATGGCATAGAGAAGTTTGATGAAGGACTGCAGCTGGATGCTTTGGATTAATTTTTGTCTTTGCTTCACTTTATCAATGAGAAACGCTTTCATGGATCTTGTTTAAGCCCTGTTCCGACCGACAATCATTTCCTTGAGGATGCATGTTAATGGATGCTTGATGAATAGAAAGTGAATTTGAAAACAACACTGTGCTGTAAACCATAATTTGGATCCATGGTGTGTTTTGTATAGTCATGGCAGCGTGTTCATCGTTTTTTCCATATGCACTTGGTGGAAAAATCCCAGACACACATTGAAGGAAACCAGAACAGAGACTCTTTTCACTTGGGCCAATTTTGTGACTTTTTCCATGTTTGGATGGGAAGATATTTATGAAGTACTTCATGGCATGACATTCTCACATATTCATCCAGATAAATCTATTTTGTGATGTTGTTTACTGACTCTATTACTAATGATGTGCCCGAGTTTGTTGTTCTGAATGTGCTGTAAAATTAACCCAATCCCAGGCCTCGACACGCTCCATTAAGGCTTTCAGCAGAAGTTAGTGGGGAATGTGCATTAGCAAACTGACTATGCACGAGACTCCAGGGCCCTTGTTTTACTGTCTATATACACACACACACACACACACACACACTCAGAAATATCTGAATCAATGCTTCCAAGATACATGATAAAAAGTCTGCTTTATTGGCTTTGTCATAACAGTCTTCATTCTCATACAATCACATTTGGGTTCTGCAAATACAACATGTTTCAATGGGCTAAAATGATCAACAAGCTTCATTTTTAATGGATTTAATTAGATTTTTGTGACATGCACGTCTGCCCACTGTTGAGGGGGCTTCAAACATTAAAGCTGGAGGCTCTGTTGCTTTGAGGAGAGTTTATTTCCAGGCTCTCCTAAATGGTTTTTCCTAACAGACCAAACACATCAGAGAACAACCTAGTTTTTAAATGTAAAGTCACGTGAAAGTCATGCAAAAATCATGCAGCAACACAGCAACATGAATAAACATGGTTGGTACAAACTGAACAAAATTCTCTCCTCGCTTTTGGTATGCAATTATTCCAGTCCAGAAAAATTTGATTCATTCTGTTTTTTGTTTTTTTGTGTCTGCAGTGACCTTGCCCTGACCACTCACCCTAGAGAATACTTCACCAGTATCTGCCATTGATTGATTGGGAGTAATGGAAATGATTCATTAACAGAAAGCATAACGTTAAACAGGAAGGTAAATCAGGGGAAACATTAACGATACTACATCATGCAGAAATGGCTGGTCCATTAAGATTGTATTGGACTTTTATTTTATTTTATTAAAATCAGCTTCACTTCCCCCAGTATGTGAATGCAAATACTTACAGCTGTATTTTTGTAATAATTAAAGAGAATTACAGTAGCTACTGAGAACTGGGGAAAGAGTTTTTTTTTATGAAAACAACGCACATTTACTGGTTCCTAAAATTAGGACTTTCTTTATGCAAGCTATAATTTCTTTGATTTTGGGCTGAAAGTCCCAGATGATTTCCCGCCATTCACCCTTTTGGTGGAAGAGCAACTTTGACTCGGAGCGAATGGCAGTTAGTTAATAGTTTAAAAACTGTCCTTGTGCCTCAACTCACACTTTGTATGTTACGTAATCGGTGGAAAAGTTGAATGAAAAGGGTCAAACAGCTTGTTATAACCTTGCGTCTCAGGAAAAAGCACAAACTGAGCTTTTCTCAGCGGGTGGAGCGGATACTTCAAAACATAGAGAACACATACTATCACGTTTAATGGCGCATCTTTTCGTGGGCAATGGAATGAACTGCGAGTTAATTGCGGGTAATTAAACTATCAACCGGCATCCTATGAACCCAAATAAAACACATGAAAGGGAAATGCAGTTTCAACAGCCTCATTTGAGAGATAAAATAGCTGTTACTCAACAGAAAACAATTCAAGCTCATCCAGGCTTGAAATTCACAATCCCTCTCCAGTCTCAAACCCACCCGACCACATTTTCCCAGCATGGCCCCCAGCCAAAGTTCCCTGGGAAACAGATATGCACCTCAGGGAGATTGAGCTGTTAACCCGGACCCATCATCTGAAGATAAAGCTCATCGAGTCAAAAACAGCGAGAGAGAGAGAGAGAGAGAACAAGGGAAGGTGGGCCTAATACACGATGTGGAAGACTCATGCTACTTGCTCAAAATCACTGAAGATGGAAGCGTTTAAGAATACTTGTCTGCATATCTGCACACATAATAGGTTTCACCGATATTTACTCATCTACATGATCGGTTCTTCAATGTTAAGTCAAAAAACAATTTATGCATCTCTCTCTCTAAAAAAAAAAAAAAGAAAAGAAGAAGATGCATTTACAAGTGTTCATCAGAGTACAAGACAGGCCGGGGAAATAATTACTTTCATAAATTACTTAACTTTTTACCTAACATGCAGAATTAACAGTTAGACATAGCCCTCCAAAAAAAGAAATTAAATGCATGACTATTTAGATGGCTAAAACGTTACATTATATTCACAATGTATATTTTTATTGTAGTGCATGATCAGATCCATTTAGATATTGCATCAAAAGCAAAAACTGATTCTACATATATCGGCCATTGTACTTTTTGGTTTTAGTTGTTGGTATCAGTCATTAATAAAGTAAAAAAAAAAAAATAAATAAATTGGTCAATACCTTTCCCTGCCCTGTTGATTCTGAATCTAAATAATTTGACTGGAACCTTTTTGGACGTGTTTCCGTGCCAGATCTCAGTAGACTGGGTGGAGAGAAGTTAATCTACAGTTTCCTTCAGGTTTGAGACCTGGATTACACTTTCCAAACCCGTTTAAAACACACCCACTCTCATTAAGGAGGATGTTGCACTGGAAAATGTTATTTTTCAGTAGCAGAGGCTGTTGAAATGGACAGAAGGTTTGCAGAGGCAAGGCAAGAGTTGCTTTCCCTTCCCGACATTAAAACTCGTGCACTAAACTAATGAGGTTTACCTTTAAGTTATAAAAATAATAATAATAATTTACCATGGTAACCACATCATAATTTTTCACCAAAGTTACTATGATTAAGGTTATTGGGTTTTCTGAAAACATCTTCCATTGTTTTAATGTCATTCCATGCATTTTTTACTTTTACAGCAGTAACAATAAATGCTTCAACAATTATATTTTGGTTAAAACTATGGTTATCATGGTACATTTTTGAAAGGGTTACATATAAAGGTAAAGCACCAAGAGTACCAAACAAACAGGGGCATTCTGGGCATGCACTCAAGCTCCGAGCACTTTTACACATAAAAAAAACTTAGAAATGAAAAACAAGGAAATGACACAAATGTGGGACCTGACTGCAAGTTTATTTTTATATAACACTTTTAAAAACATGTATAAAATTGGTCCGGCTTTGGAAACAAGGCACGCAATGTCTTGGTTCACGATCTCAGTGTTTGTATCAAGCATTCCCTATATAAAAACATCCAAATTACAGAGGATAAAATTCCGAGCAGCAAGACAACCATGCAAATAAACTTGTGTGATGCAGACTGGATGCTTTAATAGTATGTCTCCCTCTCCACCCAACCTATGACAAAGATATAAAATTGAAATTAGTTTAGCAGGACAATTGCATGCATGTAAACTCTAATCTGTATATCCTGTTCATATAAACTTCAACTTTATTTAACTGAAAAACATTAGTTCTTTACCTAAACCTAGTGACCTAGGCAGCATTTCAAGTTAAACACTGGGCTCAATCACATATGTTCTTCACTAAGACAATCTCAGAATGCATTGCAACATGAAAAAATCCATCCGAGGTGGCAGATGGAGTCAACAGAAATCTTTAAATGATTTAAATTACTAACTAGGTTTTGAAAAACAAGATTTACCTCATTATGCAAATAAAAATGATCTCCGATGTTATGAGGCATGGTGCAATTAAATATTCTCTTACCTCCTGGGCTGCGTCGAATGATAAGTTTTCGGATTTCATCATAAATAAAGATGAGGAGTGAGTAAGGGAAGGCGCAGAACCACCAGTTTGGTCTAAAGAAGAAAACGTACCAAAATTACAAACCACACCTGTTCTAGACTATAGCTGTTTGATATGCATTACTTAAGCAATACAATTTCTCGATAAACTCTCTCAACAAAATACATTTTCCCCTCAAAATTGATTTAACATTGATTGTCACCAAAAACAAGAGTTTAGTGACTTGCATGGAAAATATTAGTAAGTAAATTAATGCAACAAAATTTTACAAATAAAACCGTAAAGCCACCATGGCATAAATGGCAAAGGTTTTATATAATACATGTAATGTGCTACATAAACTGTTTGCAAAGAAAGAAAACACTATAAAACTATTCTTACATTTAAGAAAAATGAACAACAAATGACCCCAAAATGTTGCAAGACTTACTTCAATGGATACATTCTGAGAGCGACATCCATGCCTGGGCAGTAGGACAGGAAAGCAGCCAGAGCCGTTTCTTCAAACAGTCCAAAGATGAGAATCTTATTCCTGCAAAGAACAACAGTTACTTTATATCCATTTTGAGCAAATCAAATTAGGACAAATAATAGGCCATCTACTTACTTCATTCCTTGCTGGAAGACTGAGTTTCTTCTGGTCTTGCAGATGATCAAATCAGCCCATTGTACTATTACAATACTGGTGAAGAAGGCTGTGTGGCATGTGAACTCCACAATCTTCCTCTGCTCGTACGTCTAAGATGGCCAAGAACATGAGTTCAGATGAGACTGTGGAAAAACTGAATGACTTGAACATTGGATGATTGAAAACACTCACCCATTGCTGGCCATAACTGTCCTCCAGGTCGTTGATGTATTTGTCGTCCCAAAACACTCGAATGCCCAGCAATGTCGATGGCAGGAAGCCATTTTCAGCCAAGATGACAAAATACGTGAAGAACCCGGCCAGAGCTTGAATCATACCTGTGGAGAAAGCAGAAGCAAGGAGATTCAATCATCCAACTTCTTTACGCAACTGCTTTGCACCAGGGACGCAGAGAAAAGGGACTGCACAAAATGACCGTTTATACTAATAAAATATGAACTCTTACCGATCTGACCGTAGGCTATGCTAATGAGTCTCTCGTTTACAAGTTTATCAGTCTTTGGGTTTCTGGGTTGACGCTTCATGATGTCACTCTCAGCAGCTTCGTAGGCCAATGAGATAGCAGGAACCTTCAAGATAAGAGGACAATGGCATTTATGCAACCACGTAATTTGGCTTGCCAATCAAAGAAATAATTACTAGTCAAGTGTGGGGCTTACCATATCTGTTCCCAGGTCAATGCAGAGAATGGTGACTGTACCCAAAGGAAGAGGGATGTTGGCAATGATGAAGAAGAGGAAGGGAGTGATCTCAGGGATGTTACTGGTCAGGGTGTAGGCAATGGACTTCTTCAAATTGTCAAAGATCAGACGCCCTAAAGTGGAAGACACATTTGAGGATTAAGTCTTAAAGTAATCTGTATAATTCCTCTGTCAATTAAGTCCCCAATAACAGCATACCTTCTTCTACGCCAGTGACAATTGAGGCAAAGTTGTCATCCAGAAGGATCATGTCAGCAGCCTGTTTGGAAACATCAGATCCAGCAATACCCATAGCCACACCAATGTCAGCCTTCTTCAGAGCAGGAGAATCATTGACACCATCACCAGTTACGGCTACAATGGCGCCCTGTGGACAAACACAAATTAATCTTACACCATGCCACGACACACCTAAGTACTTGTCCTAACCAACTATGAATGCAACAAGCCATTTTGTCAATCCTTTGGTTTCTACTGCTGTTGTGTCATGCTGGGTTGCTGCACCAACAGTTAAATCTCACTAATCCAAAATCCTGCTTCTCGTAGCTTTATATTAAATGGTAAAATGGTAAATGGACTGCATTTATATAGCACTTTCACAGACCCAATGGACACCAAAGCGCTTTACATATTTGCCTCACATTCACCCATTCACTCACTCATTCACACACCGACGCCGACGGCTGTGTCAGCCATGCGCCATCCAGCCAGCCAGCTCGTCGGGAGCAGCTGGAGTTAGTTGTCTTGCTCATGGACACCTCGACACTTGGTCAGGTGGAACCGGGGATCGAACCACCAAACTTTCGGTTTGTAGACAACCTACATGAACCACTGAGCCACTGCCATATTAGACTAGACTTCAAATATGTTCAGTGTGGGCAGAAGTTACTTGATGCTGGAATCTGGTTGTACTAGAAGTTGTAATAGCCAGGTCAAGTATTTACCTCTTATCTTATCAAAACAACCTGGTGAAGTTTTGATTGATCTGAGATCGTAATGACGACTAACCTGTCTCTGGCAGCCTTCAACGATAATCAGCTTCTGCTGAGGAGAAGTTCTGGCAAACACAATTTCTGTGTGGTACTTCAAGATGTCATCTAATTGCTCAGGGGTCAGATCCTTCAGGTCACCACCATGGATAACACAAGCCTTGGCATCCCTTCAAAGAACATTAAATTAAATGAAAAACTAAACGCAATAAATATCCAGACAAAAATATTCAGGTCAAGGAGGAGGAACTCGTTACCTTGGGTTGACCTCATTAATAGGAATGTTCAAGCGAGCAGCAATGTCTTCAACGGTCTCGTTGCCCTCAGAGATGATACCAACTCCCTTGGCAATGGCCTTTGCTGTGATTGGATGATCACCAGTAACCATGATAACCTAGAAGTGCGATTTTGAATTTAAAAAATCAAAATGTTTCTGATTGTTACATCGAGACAAGCAGTTATTCGCAATGACTATGACATACCTTGATTCCAGCACTCCTGCACTTTCCCACAGCATCTGGTACAGCAGCACGAGGAGGATCAATCATGGACATCAGGCCAATGAAGCAAAGGTTCTCAGTGGGGAAGTTCACCTCTTCTGTATCAAACTGGAAATCCTCAGGAAACTGTTCATCAGGAAGGTTGAAGTGGCAGAATCCTGTGGAGAATCAACATGTTGAAGAAAAGTGTAGAATGGGCATGCATAGTTTAGAAACGGTATAAAAAAATAAAACTAAATTACCAAGTACTCTTTCTCCAAGGCCACCAAGTTCCAAGTATGCATTCTGGAAGGCGTCCCTCATCTCATCGTCAAGTGGCTGCTCTTTTCCTTGGATCAAAATAGAAGTGCACCTGTCCAGAATCCTCTCAGGTGCACCTTTCATTACCAGCAGGTGATTGGTTTCAGTTTTATTGCTATTGATGTTCTTGTGGATGGATAGCTAAAAAGGTCCACAGACAAAAAGTGTAAGAAATCATAAATTTATCCAAAGACTTAAAGCCCCAAGCAGGAGATGGCTTTACCTGGTATTTGTTGGTAGAGTTGAATGGGATCTCTGCAATCTTGTTGTATTTTTCTCTCATCTCTTTCACCGATCCACAGCAGAGCTCGATACACTTCAGCAGGGCAGATTCGGAGGCGTCACCAGCCACGTCTCTCTGTGAGAGGAAACAGGAAAGCGTGAGAATAAGAAACAGTCTGTCTGTTGCATGTTAAGAAAGACTGCTTGGATGTTCGAGCAAATGCAAGCCGTTTGCAGTTTAATTTGAGGTAACAGTCCAACAAATTAGTCCCATTATAAAACAAGTCAGAATTGGCAGAAATTGGAGGGTGTTTACAGGGAAACACTGTTCCAGTAAAAAGCTCAAGGGAGCTCAAGGAGCTAAAACAATCCCTGGAGGCAAACAGCAGAACTAAGCACAAGCAGACAAACGTGGCCAGCAAATAGTAAACAACTCTCCAATGGCGTCAGTAACATGCAAAACTACTTTGTGAAGGTCTGTCAAAAGATTTTACAGCCTGACAAAGTATCAACACAGACCTTAAGAATTGCAATACTTTCTTGCTCAGCAAGGAAGACGGCACGGTTGCACAGACCGGCGACACGTGCGAGGGCGGCCCAAGTAGCAGAGCTCCTGTCAAACGAGGTTCCACTCTGGTTCTCAGTGGTGTCTGCTTCATGAATCTGGTTGTCAAACCACATGTGAGCGACAGTCATTCGGTTCTGGGTCAAAGTTCCAGTCTTGTCAGAGCAGATGGTGGAGGTCGAGCCAAGAGTCTCCACGGCTTCCAGATTCTTAACCAGGCAGTTCTTCTTTGCCATACGTTTGGCAGTCAGAGTTAAGCACACCTGGAAGTAACAAAAAGATTAAAGAGTATTAGATAAATGGATAAAGCGGTTCATCTATATTTGATATTACAAATAATCCAAGCTATTATTGTTCTGCAACTACACAAATGCAATTATTCTGGCACTTACAGTTACAGTAGCCAAGAGACCCTCTGGCACGTTAGCAACAATGATACCAATAAGGAAGATAACAGCTTCCAGCCAAGAATATCCAAGGATCAGAGAGAGGACAAAGAAGGACACGCCCAGGAAGACAGCTACACCAGTGATTATGTGGATGAAGTGCTCAATCTCAATAGAGATGGGAGTGCGACCAACTTCAAGACCAGAAGCAAGAGTGGCGATACGACCCATGACAGTGCGGTCACCAGTGTTAATGACGACTCCTCTGGCAGTACCTACAAGCAAAACAAATTCCAATGAAAATGGCTACTTTTAACAAACACAAATTTGACTACCATGGGTTTCATTTTATGTACCTTCAACACAGTTGGTAGAGAAGAACGCAATATTCCTGGTCTCAAGTGGGTTGTCATTGGAGAAGTCAGGAGTACGACTCTGGGGCTCAGATTCGCCAGTGAGGGAGGAGTTGTCCACCTGGAAAGGACAAGATTGTTTGTAATTCCTTGTAGAGATGGAATGTGCCAATGAAGAAGACATTTCACCATGATTTAAAATGGTACTTCACTTTGCATCCATGAGCAGAAATGATGCGCAGATCAGCAGGAATTCTGTCACCACCTTTGACTTCCACGAGATCTCCAACCACAACTTCTTCAGCATTGATATTATTCTTCTCACCATCACGGATAACTAAGGCTTGCTACGGACAAAGTGGAAATTCACTTAACACCCCTAAAGAAAATAAAAAGATCCTGATAATATGGAAGGATTATTGTCAGTACCTGAGGGACAAGGTTCTTGAAAGAGTCCATGATCTTGGAGCTCTTGGCCTCTTGATAGTATGAGAAACATCCAGTGATCATTACAACAGCAGAGAGCACAATACCCAGATACAACTGCACAGGATAACAGAGGAGACATTAGGGGTACGGCTAGAACAACGTTAACTTAAAAGGCATACCCTTAAGAAACACAAACAGGGTTTTCTCCTTACGTTATCATTGGCAGGTTCGTCCTCGGAGGCCGCTAGGATGCCGTAGGCAAGAAAACAAAGGATGGCTCCAATCCACAGGAGAGTTGAGAATCCTCCAAAGAGCTGCTTGCAGAACTTGACCCATTCTGGGGTTGTTGGAGGAGGAGTCAAAGCATTGGGTCCATCACGTTCCAAGATCTCCTTAGCACGAGCGACTGACAATCCCTGGAGAACGAGATAGGTTAGACAATGAAGATCCAGACAGAGCTTTATGCCATTATTACACTTCAAAAACAGTCAATCTTTAATTTCAAATCCAGTACTGAATCAGATTTACCTTGTTTAAATCAGTGCCATATTTCCTATTGAGTTCATCCAGGGACAGTTTGTGATCATCCTACAACAGTGCAAAAAAATAACATTTTACCATCGTACAAAGACTACTGTAATAGTTTTGCCAACAAGTGTTTTGAATCACTAAACAGACTTACCAAGTCCACCTCTTTTTTGAGTTCATCCATGTCTTTATCCTTCTCTTTCTTGCCCTTGGGCTTTGACTTTTTGCCCCCCTGCTCAGAGGTGGCCGCCAGTTCATATTGTTCTCGGCCTTCCTGTGGTGGATCAGGCAAAAACAAACATTAACAATAGTATTTTTCTTAAAACGTATGCAACTACTATAATCTGTCAAATCAATTCAGAAATCACAAAGTGTAATGCAAGACTGTAATTTTTAACTGCTAACATTTATTGACGGGATTGTTTTTTAGGATGTACCTGTAAATCCACAAGAAACTGGTATTATCCAACTTATGCGTGCAAGAGAGGCATGCAAAATATTAGCAAGCGGTAACGTAGTGCTAACTGCACTATCCAAATGTGTAGTAATTAACATTTAACTTGAAGGACAATTAACCAAGTGACCTCTACTAGTGTTAAGCAACAGTTCTTATCACAACTGCATTCTGTGAATACAATAGGTGACTCATTGTCTAGGCAAGCACATGAGCCGTTAAATGAATCACTTAAGTATAAAGCATGCGATTGCTAGTTTGCATTTGAACCAAGTTGATTGTCATTTTCAGTCAGCTCAGTAGTCAACAGGCGCTTTGTTTGAAATATGATGCGTCAATGTACTGAATAAATATCTAATTATACCATTTTCAGTATACTGAAAAGAGAAAAGTCCACAGCATGTATGAGCACATAAAGACAGTAAAAGAGTCTAGTTTCAGAAAATATCTAACCTACAATCTAATCTAATCAAACTATCTAACTTTGTGGCATCATAGACATAGTCCATTAACATACAATTTACATCTTTGATGACTACGGATCATCTTACAAAGATATTCAGCAGGAATCTATTTGTTTTTGGTTTTTGGCAGGTCCTGATATAAATCTGCAAGTACATCGGACTGTATATTTTTTGTACATGAAAGCAACAGCTGATGAAAGTGGCCACTAACAAAGACCTGTAGTGCTCAACTGAACATGACAGTTTACTTCAGCGCTCTTTCTCGTCTGCTTATGCCCAGTCATATGAGCTCCTTTCACATCTTGCACATGTGTATGGAAAATGTCAAAAGGTTGAAAGAAAGTGAGCCAGAGGGTGAAAGATTAATCAACCATGGCAGAACCAACTCATAAATGGTCACATTTGTGAGAGAATATTCTAGTTGGATGCTAATCTTCATCCAAATATTTCCTACCTTGCACATAAGCCAAAATCGGTCATGCATATCAGCCCTATCATACTGGGACTTTGCCCTGTTGCCATTGGAAACAGAGCCACACCTCTAGACCTGTGAATGGGTTAAGTCACGTGTCAGACCCAACACTCTTTGTTTCACAAGTGGCGAATGAACAGAGGAGGGTGAAAAGAAAACATGGTATACAAACTCCTCCACACCAGTCAAAGGGTCAATTAGTGCTAAACTACAGCTTTTCATAAGCTCATTTCAGTTTAGGAGCACGGATAGAAAATTAACAAAAAGTACAGTGGGGTCCAAGAGTTTGCATTTTAATACCCAACCTGCCATCAAAGATAATATTTTTTAGCATAAATTTACAGTAAAAAGTACAGATTTTCAATGTAGTCTGAGACTTTTGGACCCCAATATAGTTTTAAAATGTCAAGATAAACATCTATGCATTCTGGAAAGTTATTTCTTTCTCTATTCGTGGAGGAAACGCAACGTTTCACAATGGAGGTTAATGCATGTTACTATACTCATAGTACCAAAAAAGGTAAGGGGGCCCTGAGACAGCCTGTCGGGGTCAGCAGCCTCTGTAAGATAGGATTGTCAATGACAAAAGGTCTCACTAACACAGAGTGACCGATGAATGGAAAGAATGTTAAACCCTTCACAGACGGAATCACAGCCTTAACTTATATACACACTCGGGGGAGCGAGTACACAGCTGTGGTCAACACCTGATGCTGGTCGTAAAACACACAGTATACTAACATTTATGCATGAAACAATATTTTACCCTAACTTCAAAGTACCGTACAGTATAGTTTAAATACTTCAAAGTACTGTACAGTATAGTTTAAATACTTCAAAGTACCGTACAGTATAGTTTAAATACTATGTATATGAATACAGTAACACGACATACGTGTATGGTACTGCCATACAATGCCAACTACAGTACTTAAATTAGCACATTTACATTATGTATATAACAATTCACATTCTTATTTTAATATGACCGACCCACATCACAAAATAGACTAAATGCTGTTATTTCATTTCGTTCTCTTGTCTAGAACAACCCAGTGTCTTCAGAGGCGAGACATCTGCCCCATTGCGGTGAGATTTAATGGGGCTGGGGGCGTAGCTCAATGCACCAAACCCAGATGAAACATGCGGATGGTTGTTTGCTCTCCATCACATGAAGCATCCTGGGACTGAATGCATAATTTACATTTACACTGGTGCTCAGAGCCTCACATTAGGGAGTGGTATTCAGCTTTTATGCAATGCATACTGGAATCATATTAGGATTTGATGAACCCTACAGGAAGCAAATCATAAGACTATGTGTGAATGTGAAAAGAGAAATGAAAGAAATGGAAATGTGAACACATGAGATATTTTACAGCTTCAGAATATAATTTACTTTCGATTAATATCAATTCACCTTGATCGCAGGAGACACAAAAACGGTGCCCCCATTTATTTTAAGTCAAGCATTTGTTGAACCTACTCACCCCGAGATAAAGATGACAAACAGACGCGATGATAACTAGTCCCTAACACGAGACAACTTTATCGTGTCAGCTACACCCTCAAATGTGACACGGTTTACTTGGTGTTACTGTACGGTCAGAGACAAAACATGAACCACAACATCACGCCATTACATTTGTACTTCAAATAGTTAAACTACGCGTCCCGCTCATTTCGAGGTTTTTAATAATCTCATAGTTTTAAATGTAGTAGTTTGGCGAAATAGCTCGTGGTAAAAGGAGTTAACTGTTTATCTTGTGTAGGAGTTCCATGAATAGTCATATTTTAATAACGTTTTAAAGGGATATTTAGACTGTTAAGTGGATGTATGTCAATATTTTGTAACTATGTATCTACAGGTCCGACACGGAATATTTAAACTAAGCGCGGCGTTCCATTTCGAGATTTACGCGGTTAGATTGTTACAATGTATCTCGAGGTTTCGTCAGTCAGAAACACGTTTTCGGCCAAGCTAGAAATGTAAAGGTAAAAATCTGAAGATTTTTCTCAGAGATGCTAAACATAAGGGTTACACTTGGCTGTTCTCTTATTAGTTCAGCAATATAAAAGTCACGAGACTGACTTTATCTGCTTCGACAAATAGGCCGTACAACATCGCGGCCATACAGGAGGAAGTTTGTGCTCTACATTCCTGAAATCTTTGTACTGAATCAAGAAAATCTTAAAGGGGTGCTTGACTCTTTTTTTAAAGCCACAGACCTAAAACCTGTTGCTCCATCCGAGAATACAGACTTTACATGGTTTTGACGAGCCCTCACGCACATTTCATTCATTTAAACCAACTAATTTTAATATTCGAACTGCGGAAGTCTCGCGCTCTGGGGAGCCATTTGGAGCTCTTTATCAAAACATTCGAATTACTTTGAAACAACCTGTTTGAACATGGAAATTCCAAAACAGCCTTTAAACATTAAACGACAAAACACGTTCACACTTACTCCTCGTCCCATTTTGCTTCTTTTGGTTAAAAACGTCCACCTGAGTTTCCAAAAGAAAAATCCAAGTTTTCTTTAAAAACAACAAATTAAAAGTCCCCAATCCCTTTTCCTTTTTTTTTCTGAGCTTTTTTTCCTTGGTCACCGCTGGACTTGTTCAACCCGGACACGCATCCAAGCCGCGTTACAGTCTCTGAACGTTCAATGCCTATATATACCGTGGGGTTTTTCACTGTGACGTCTGCCCGGATTGTCATGGTAACGCGGAGGAAAGGGGCGTGGTCTGCAGAGGAGGCTAGATCTTTTTTCAACGAGATCAAATAGTTCAGAGGTAAAAGTCTGACACAATCCGGGGATTGTGTCAGACTTTCACCTCTGAACTTTGATCACGTTGAAAAAAAAACATATCAGAATGAAGATACCTTGTTTGTTTGATCTTATCTTTATGAAATGCCAGTTAAGAAGCCCCTTGAAATCTCTTGAAAGTTATTACCCTGTTAGAAAATCCAGTTTGAGATTATAGCTGTGTTTTACAACATTCTTTCTAGCTGGTCATGCTCAGAAAACCAGCTTGACCACCTAGCTGGCTTACTGCAGGTCTGAGATGGTCTAGATGGTCTGAGATGGTACCAGACCATCTAGAATCCAGTTTATCTATGATTTTCATCTCTTTAATCACTACATGGTTGCACGCAAACCTGGTTAAATGTGTTCAAAAGGTTTAAACTATTTACTATTAACAGTAAAAAAGTATTAAACTATTTACAATTAAACTATTAACTATTGGCCTTCTATTTGTGGTATGTGCTTAGAAAAGCGAAAGTAATCATGTTTATGATGTTAATTAATCAGTCTAAAAATCACGACTTGCTTGGTTTTTCATTGTCTGAGTCAACCTACTAGTGCGATGTTGTTAGAAAAATACATTTAGCAAATTAAAAAGCTTTTGTTCACTGTAAATAATGTGAATGTTGTTGCATTTACTCATTTATATGGGTTAGTATAGTATTAAGATACCATACACTAATTTAAGCTAGTTTTGATCTTGTTTCATGGTCATTATGTATGGTTTTCAGGATTATCTTCATTAGAGGGATTATGCTCATTAAACACATGTATAGTGTGTGTTGATGATGGAAATTGACCAGCCTGTTGGAGACTGCATCTTCAAAGTAGGGGAGCTAAAAATATCTTGAATTTTATTTACAAGCTGTGGGCTCTAGCCTATGAATGTGTTGTCATGGAAACTATCATGTCACCCCCTAATTTTAGACTAGAAGAACGCCCTCTAGTGATAGTAGTGAATTCTGATGTGCCCGATCACGTGTTGTGCCTGTGTTTCTTTTCTGAAATGTCAATAAAGCATATTTTAAATTCTTGTTGCTTAGTTTACTTTTGCTTTTTAGATAGAGTGGTATTCAGCATTAATGTGTTGAAACTGAGCATTTGCTTCTCTGAGAGAGGAGTTTTAAAATGTGTCAGATTGAGATCAATTTCTAGTAAACCCAATGATGTCATCATCACAAGTGTTTTTTAATCATGATGGAATATTGCATCAGTTTCTATTGTTCTTAAATTAAACATTACAGTTACTAGAGACTTCCACTTCAGTTGGTGTTTTTACACCTGAAGAAGATATACAGTAGTTTAATTAATCAATAAAGTGATTAAAGCAATTTTCCTATCAGCAATGTGATTTTTCTGGTTTTACATTTTATGTCTCTGTGAGTTTCAATATTTGATTGTTGGCTTCAGTGATTTGTTCACTCTTAAAAATAACTGTTATTTATTGGCATCGTTGGTTCCATGAAGAACCTCTAACCTCCATGGAACCACTAAAGTTTCTTTATAGTGGAAAAAAAGGTCCTTTAGTTTATTAAAATGTTCATTATGCTTCACTAAAGGTTCCATAATGTGCAGTGATTCATAGAACAATCATTTTTGGATCCACGAAGAACCTTTCAACGATCAGTTCTAAAAATAACTTAATTTTTCTAAGTGTGAAGAGCATTTTAAGAATCTAAAGAACCTTTTTCAAAATAAAGAACTTTTTGTGGAATGGAAAGATTCCATAGATGTTAATGGTTCTTCTTTGAACCATCGGTGCAAATAAAGAAACTACGGAGCTCCTAAAGGGACATGGTGATAAAAAAAAATGATGGGAAGAAAAATAATAAGTCAATGCTTTTGCGTTCTATCACAAAACCTTTTGAGGTCTGCGAGTGAAAGCAAAGTTTCAGCGCACAAAAGTTTTTGCGAGGGAACACAAAGTTTCTTGGGGGAACGCAAAAACTTTTTGCGAGAGAACGCAAAAGCATTGACAAATATTTTAGGGGCTCCATAAGAACCTTTATTTGTAAGAATGTAAGAAAAAATTTATCTTTTAAAAAATGTTGAATGAAAGGTTCTTTGGAGAACCAAAAACAGTTCTTCTATTGGATCACTGTGAATAAAACGTTTTGGAACCTTTATTTTTAAGAGTAGAGACACAATGCTCACAGTCAATACTCTTAGGTTACCAAGAACTATAAAAAGAAAATGAGAACTCATGCTATCTTACTCATAATCAACACTTCATCAGCATCTTTTCAGATTCATAGAGCACATTGAAGACACACAAAACAAACTCAATCTAATTTCACAGGTTTATTGATTGAAAATGACCAGATTCTGTATCATTTTGAAAATATCAAAACGAATGTCGTCTTGCATGTGTTTGCGACATAAAGTCTTCTTGTTTCAGTAGTATGTTTCTTGTTCCACCCAGCCTGAAACAAAACAGCACAAATATTAGAGCCAGTTCATTCTTAATCTCTCAAAGCACTGAAAAACAACAAACGCTGTTAGGAAATTGATCAGAAATCCCATTCAAAATCCAGCGTTCTTCTTGGGAAACAAATACTTTAGCTTTAAAATGAAAGCAAATGTAGTTGATATCCATGTCGAAGTCTGTTATTACCTCCTGGGCTCCGCCTAAGGATATATCTTCTAGCTTCATCATATACGAAGATGAGCAGCGAGTATGGGAAGGCGCAGAACCACCAACATGGTCTAAATCGTAATAACAATGATAGGTTGTTAATGGTTTTCCAAAGTCTGCTATATGTTATGAAAAATAAAGATTTTAATTTAAAAAAAAACCTACTTGAGAGGATACATTCTCAAAGCAACGTCCATGCCTGGGCAGTATGACAAGAAAGCCGCCAGAGCAGTTTCTTCAAACAGTCCAAAGATGAGGATTTTGTTTCTATGAAAGAAAAGTGGTGAACATTATGGCATGGCCTTTAAAATAACACATATTACACACGTTTATGTCTGGACCCTTTGTTTACATACCTCATTCCCTGCTGTACAATGGAGTTCCTTCTGGTTTTACAGATGATTAGATCAGCCCACTGCACAATCACAATACTGGCAAAGAATGCTGTATGGCACGTGAACTCCACAATCTTTCTGCGCTCATACGTCTAGAAATATAAACAGATGAGCAATATTAACATGATTGATAATTCAAATTTTCAGACATCCCACCTCTCCCCATAAGGTCCGGGACTCTCCCGCATATTGATATATTGCAAATTATATACAAGATCCCTAAAAATGTGAGAGAGAAGCCCTGTTTCCACCTAGTATTACCAAGACCGCAACATATAGTGTCGGCCCAGATCCGGGCCACATCTGGTACATGTGGATTCCATGTGTACCATATGTGGGCCGGATCTGGGCGAAACTATGTTGCGGTCTGGGTAAGGTGCGTTCTTGGTGATCCAATCACAATTGGTCAGCCAAGAAAAATGACCATTTTCACCTGGTATTATCGAAAATTCGTTTGTGCTTGGTGGGATGTCTGTATTTGTTGTTTAATACACGTTTTTGATTTATAGAGCTGTGACACCTACCCATTGCTGGCCATAGCTGTCTTCCAGGTCATTGAGATACTTATCATCCCAGTTGACTCGAATTCCTATTAAATCGGAGGGCAGGAATCCGTTCTCGGCAAGAATTACAAAGTAGGCGAAGAACCCTGCAACTGCTTGCATCATACCTAAAAATATGTATGATGACATTAAAATTGAAGTTAAGAGGGTCTGACCATAGATTAAAATAAATTTGTATAACCTGCAATTAAATGCAAATTTACAAATGCTTGTTTGTTGTATGTATTTATGTAATTCTTCGCATTTATTTTTTTAATTGTAGTGCATTCCATTTTAATTAAGTTATTTATATTTTATTTAAAAAAAAACAGTAGGTGGCACTGTTCATAATTAGCAATTACGAAGTTTTGTTGACAGTTTTAATGTGCTAAAGATATAGCCACCCTTCCTGGTTGTGCTTCATGAAGCTGTGGTTTACAGTGAATTTAGAACAGCTAAGCTTCGCTCCGCGTCTGCCTAACAACACCATAAATCCACCGTACACCACTGCTGCTTGGGGCTTATTGCTTTAGGGTATGTTCACACGTGTAGTTTGGTTCGCTTGGTTTGTTTGGTCCGGACCACATTGGCATTTTAACCCTGAACCTAAAGATATCGAACCTAAAGGCATAGGGATGTCATATATTTCGAGACGGAACTTACCGAACATCCAAAACAATGTTGTGTGCTGGGCTAAATGTGCTCATTGTATGTGTTTAGCCTTCAATTGATGGTATTTTGACCAGATGAGAATTCGCAAAGAGCTTATAAAAAGTGTAAAGGCTTCAAAACAGCGGCAGGAATCCCTTCGTCACACACACAAATGAAGTTCTGCTGCGATGAAACGCGGTTCTAATGCCTGTACTGAACTGTGATGGGCAACATCCCGACTATGACGAGAAAAAACATGTATGCTTGAGCATTCTGTCCTTGTTAGGGTCCTTGTGATATTTGGTCCGTGTTGCGTTCATATTTCTGTCGAACCAGAGTTTGTTTGGAAGTGGAGCGAGACCCATCTTTTCAGCGGTCTCGGTCCTCTTGTTTGGTACGCACCAGGGTTCGGTTGGCAGTGTTCACACTTATTCAAATGAACAGCACTAACACAGCAATCGCACCAGGGTTCGTTTTAATCGAACCAAACATGCAAACATGAACACACCCTTAATAAGTAACAAAGACTGCTGCAATGCATTAGTACCATCAAAGGTGTGTTTTGCTTTTTGGTTATATTTTGTATGTTGAGCATCCATGATAATTAATTTAAATGCTATGGTTATAGTAAATTAGTAAACACTGTTTAAGATAAGAACCATAGAGTTCTTGTTTAAAACCAGGAAAATGAATGAAGATAGAGCTAACAGGTATAAACATCTGTTTAGAATAACCATGCTCTTACCGATTTGACCGTAGGCCATACTGATTAGCCTCTCATTAACCAGTTTATCTGTTTGAGCGTTTCTGGGTTGTCTCTTCATGATGTCACTTTCAGCAGTTTCGTAGGCCAATGAGATAGCAGGAACCTGTAGAAATATTAAAAACAAATCAAATGCAATGCAAATCAAATGCAATGCAAGTACAATGACAATTACAAGGTTTCATTCTATGCATCCATGCATTGCCAAGATAAGGACACATTTCCTGGTTGTGATGCTATTCATTTGCATCACCATACGATTATCTGAGAAAAAGCTGGGGAAGATCTGTAAGTTGGTTTATTTTAAAGATGGTGGAAACCATGATCCAATGAATCAGATGAAAAAGAATAACATGGTTCAAAGTTATTAGTACAAATGTGTGTCAAACGTTGGTAAAGTTAACTTAACAAGGTTAAGTCTCTTCTATCAACTCAGCCGACAATGCTTTTGAGAAACGCAGCCCAGATTGTTTATAGTGATGGACAGGAAAATAATGATCAATGATGCAAAGAGAATTCAATTCTGCTGTAAAGTAGCACTAGACAATAGTATCATTGTTCAGCAGAAGAACAACAGAACTGTAAAGTTCATCAATAAGGAAATTAGTTCAATTCAGCTGTAAAGCAGCTCTGCAGAAAACAGTGATGTCATCATCCAGCTCAGGCCAACTCTCATCCAAATGATCAATCAGTTTACCAAATTTCAATAAGTTGTACCATATGGCTCTAAGGCTGCCAACCCAAAGATGAAGAGGAAAACTATACAACAGTTGTATATGCACCTTCAATGCTTGACAGCCCTGATTCTCATACTGGACAATATTCTACACAAAAAAAAGTGTCCTTTCACCTACCATGTCTGTTCCCAGGTCAATGCAGAGAATGGTGACTGTGCCCAAAGGTAGAGGAATATTAGCAATTATGAACAAGAGGAAAGGTGAGATTTCAGGGATGTTACTGGTCAGGGTGTAGGCAATGGACTTCTTCAAGTTGTCAAAGATCAAACGTCCTAAAATTGAAGACACATTTGAGAAATAAGTCTTAAAGTAACCTTAATGATTCCTCAGTCAATTAAGTTTCCAATAACATCATACCTTCTTCTACGCCAGTGACAATTGAGGCAAAGTTGTCATCCAGAAGGATCATGTCAGCAGCCTGTTTGGAAACATCAGATCCAGCAATACCCATAGCCACACCAATGTCAGCCTTCTTCAGAGCAGGAGAGTCATTGACACCATCACCGGTTACGGCTACAATGGCACCCTGATGAGAGAAAATATGCATTTAAATGGTCCCTGCTGGGTAAAATCATCTAGCATCAACTAGGATTGGATAGATAACTCTCTGACGGTACCTGTCGCTGAAAACCTTCCACAATGATCAGCTTTTGTTGAGGAGAAGTTCTGGCGAACACAATTTCTGTATGATGTTTCAGGATATCATCCATCTCTTCTTCACTCATATTCTTTAGTTCTCCACCATGGACCACACAGGCCTTAGCATCTCTAGAGGTACACTTTGTATTAGCAGACATCTAGAGCAAATTCAAAATGTGTTGCCCATAAAGTTTTTGTTTGAGCTGGCGAGTTTACCTTGGATTAACCTCTCCAACAGGGATATTCAAACGAGCAGCAATGTCTTCCACAGTCTCGTTGCCTTCTGAGATGATACCAACACCCTTTGCAATAGCTTTAGCTGTAATTGGATGGTCACCAGTAACCATGATAACCTGTAATAGAAGATTATGAATCAACATTTGATTAACTAAATGTCATTGCAACAAGAGCGCAAAGGTGCAACATATTCAAACTGTGGATCTTGAATCAAGAACAACATCTTGATTCAAGACCCTTTACAATAGCCTTAGCTGTAATTGGATGGTCACAAGTAACCTGCGATAGAAGATATAACGCTTGATCATCTGATTAATTTACTTTAATACAAGTACAATATAATCAAGCCATCAGTCTTGAATCAAGGTGAAACAACACCTTGATTCCAGCACTCCTGCACTTGCCCACAGCATCTGGTACAGCAGCACGAGGAGGATCGATCATGGATATAAGGCCAACAAAACACAGATTCTCAGTGGGGAAGTTCACTTCATCAGTATCAAATGCAAAACCCTCAGGAAACTGGTCATCAGGGAGGCAAAAGTGGCAGAAACCTTTGAGAAAGAACACAGTCACTAGTGTGCATAGTCATAGTTTTCATGGCACATGGAACTTCATAAGGTTACTTTACCCAGCACTCTTTCTCCAAGACCTCCGAGTTCTACATAAGCATTTTGGAATGAATCTTTCATTTCATCATCCAAAAGCTGCTCTTTTCCTTGAATCAAAATGGAGGAGCATCGATCCAAGATTCTCTCAGGCGCTCCCTTCATTACCATCAGGTGCTTAGACTCTAAGGAATTGATATTCTTGTGGATTGAGAGCTGGAAAAAAGCAGATTAGGTGTTGTTAGGATGACCAGCCAAATCTGCAAACCCTCCAAAGAATACATCAACAAAAATACCTGATATTTGTTGGTGGAGTTGAAAGGGATTTCAGCAATCTTTGTGTACTTCTCTCTCATTTCAGTGACTGAACCACAGCACAGCTCAATACACTTCAACAAGGCAGACTCAGAGGCATCACCAGCTGTTTCTCTCTACAAAAGATTGATTTAGTTATTTTACTAATAGAGCCTTTACTTCTGGACCTCTACAAGTCACTCTAATGGTAAACCATCTAGATATTTCCCTAAATACCCTAAAGTTATAAATATTGAGACACTCAAGCACACCTTAAGGATTGGGAGATGGCTCTGATCAGCAAGGAAGACGGCACGATTGCACAAGCCAGCAACACGTGCAAGAGCAGACCAAGTAGCAGAGCTCTTGTCAAAAGAGGTTCCACTCTGGTTCTCTGTTGTGTCAGCTTCATGAATCTGGTTGTCAAACCACATGTGAGCGACGGTCATTCGGTTCTGGGTCAAAGTTCCAGTCTTGTCAGAGCAGATGGTGGAGGTCGAGCCAAGAGTCTCCACGGCTTCCAGATTCTTCACCAGGCAGTTCTTCTTTGCCATTCGTTTGGCAGTCAGAGTTAAGCACACCTATGTGAAGTTACAAATTCAGCAATCATTTTTGGCTCAAATGTTCTAGATAAGAATTTGAAAAGCAGATACAGTTGACTAAACAAGAAGCATACCGAAAGAAGCACCCTGACTTACAGTTACAGTGGCAAGGAGACCTTCTGGTACATTAGCGACAATGATTCCAATCAGGAAGATGACAGCTTCCAACCAACCATATCCAAGAATCAGAGAAAGAATGAAGAAGGACACGCCCAGGAAGACAGCTACACCAGTGATTATGTGAATGAAGTGCTCGATCTCTTTAGCAATAGGTGTTTTTCCACCATCCAGGCTGGAGGCAAGAGTGGCAATACGACCCATGACGGTGCGGTCACCAGTGTTGATGACAATCCCTCTGGCAGTACCTATTGAATAGTGTAACTTTTAATTACATAGTTAGGGATTCAAGCGCATAATGCTGAAACCCAATTGTATTGTTTGAATTTCCAAAGATCAGTATCCAAACCGAGACCAAACCATAAGTTGTAGAGACTTGAAACTTTGAGGGATAGTAGTGCCTAGCCCATATACTACGTCACCAATTCTTGCCCCAATCAGCCTTATCAAAAGTACGGGATGGCTCATTACTCCTAAACCTTTTGTCTCAGGCTCAAGTGTCTTATATCGTTGTAATCCTTGATCCTCGAATCCAGATTCGATTGACACTATGACGAAATTTTTGGGTATTTTGGATTTTTAGAAAAACCTACTTTTGCCAAGTAGTCCTAGGTTTTATGCCCAATCGGAACCAAACCAGTGCATAAAGATTCTCTGGAGTCTTCTTGTAAATAATTACAAAAAAAATTGAAATTTCGATTTACGTCCATAGCTACTTTTACTAAAACGGCTATCCCTCTTGAACAGAATGAGATAGTTTCACCAATCTTGGTACACCTATGTATGGTCTCAGTCTGTGGTCACGTGAAAAAGGACGCAGCGACTGCCCACTTTGTGGCACTATAAAATAAAATAAATACACAAAAATTACAATAGCTACACAACTGTCAGTACGATTGAAAACTGGCATGAGGTGTCTTTGTCCAAGGTGCCGCAGTTGTCTACGAGGACATTCGAGTATCTCAAAAACATGGCCGCTGTCAGCCAATGGTTTGAACAGAACTCGCTGGGCCTGTTTGACTCACGGCCCTAGAGGCCTGTAAAAAAATTTAAAGAAATTGGCCATCAGAGGGGGGCAGCTTTGTGTTTTTCACGTGTGTAAAGGATTGTACTGTATATCATGTGATTTTCACACATGCCCACGACATGCATAACACATGGTAGAACTGGTAGAACAACTTTCCCTCAAGAACAACCACTGTCAATTGAATTGTTCGTTAAATATTGGAGATTATTTAAAAAACTTTCTATCGCGAACTAGTCCTAGGTTTTTGGCTCAACCTCAATAACTGTTAAAAAGCTTTAAAACATATATTTCTTTAGCAAATTCCCCGTTTTGGCTTTAAATGGTATTTTCCATATATGAAAAATAAAGATAATACCTTTATACGCATGTGCTTAAAGGCCTTAAAGCGCTTGAACCCCCTTAATTGCTGCTTACAGCTATATTTTTTTCATTGTTTTTGTTTTCCAACAAACTTTAGCTGTCTTATCATTGTACCTTCAACGCAGTTGGTAGAGAAGAATGCAATGTTTCTGGTTTCCAGGGGATTTTCATTGGAGAAGTCAGGAGCACGAGTCTGGGGTTCAGATTCACCAGTGAGTGACGAGTTGTCCACCTGCACATAAGGAAGGAAGATTTCCATGAATATCCATGTTGGTTCAGGCTTGTTTATGCTAGTTAGTACTGGTTTGGTGTTGGTCTAGCTCAGGGGTGTCCAATGCTGTTTTACTACTGGAAAACATTGGCCCACCAGGAGCAGGTTTGGACATCCCTGGTCTAGCTGGTAGACCAGCATAGACAACCTGTTCACCAACAAACCTTGGTTGACTTGCATAGTATCTAGGGATGCACAATATATCAGCCACCATATTGTTTATGTTTTATTATATGTTATCGTTATCGGCCCAATAAGAAAATTTGGCCGATATATCAAAGCTGATAAATAATGGAGTATTTCCTTTAGCTGAGATACTTCAGATCCGCACTGTTCTCCCTGATGGTTTTGAATTACTTGAAATATAATTGGAATCACTTCATAGAAGGAAAATACAGTTTAGTGCAACATGTGCACCGCAAGTCTGTCAAATAGGCTACATAAAATTATAAGAACATTATAATTGTGTGATTGGGACATGGCTTTTAATGGTGAGACTTTTGTTTTTGTAATCAGACTCTAAAAAACTATATAAAAATTTGGATTTAGACTTATCGGCCAGTATATCGATTATCGGCTTTCAAATATAAAAAAATATTGGTTATCGTTATCGGACATAAGTTTTATATACGTGCATCCCTAATAGAAACCAGTTAGACAAAAAAATTTTCTGGTTACGCTACTTAAGAAGCCTGGTTGTTGGCGACCAGCATTCTCGCCGGTCTTTTTTTAACAGTATAGGAGTATGTTACTTTTGCCATTCTAATGAGCTTTAGGTCTTACCTTGCATCCATGTGCAGAAATAATACGAAGATCAGCTGGGATTCGGTCTCCACCTTTGACCTCCACAAGATCTCCAGCGACTACCTCCTCAGCATTAATGTTCTTTTTCTCTCCATCACGCACAACCAGGGCTTGCTAGAAAACCAGAATGTATTAAAACGACTAGTTTTTATGAGAGCTAAAATGTCTATCAGAATAATTTTTTAATTTCAATACCTGAGGAACAAGGTTCTTAAAAGATTCCATGATCTTAGAGCTCTTGGCTTCTTGGTAGTATGAGAAGCATCCCGTGATTATGACAACACCAGCAAGCACAATCCCCAGGTAAAGCTGCAAAAATTATTCAACTAATTATTTAACGAAGAATTGATGTTTGTTGACATATTAACTATTTATGCATAATTAAGAGAAGACCATTTTTGCTCCATAGTACATTGTCATTTGCGGGTTCGTCTTCGGAGGCAGCTTGGATTCCATATGCCAGGAAACAAAGGATCGCACCAATCCACAGCAGCGTTGAGAACCCACCAAAGAGCTGTTTGCAGAACTTGATCCATTCTGGAGTCGTAGGAGGTGGGGTCAGTGCATTCGGCCCATCACGAGCTAAGATCTCCTTTGCACGGGAAGAAGACAAGCCCTGCCAAAAATGATTTTTAAAAAAAAACGAGTCAATGAGTTGTCGCAGGGTAAGCAAGTTTAAAACAGTAGCTGTGGATGGATTTTTTTTTAAATGAACATAAATATGAGACTCCAGGTAGATATTGTGTAATAACTGAAAAGGGGCATGCTGTCCTTGAGGTGTCAGAGTGAAGTGAAGGTCAAGGTAGGGCAGAGGGTTTGGTCCAGGTGGGGGCGGAGCTAACAGTCGGACACCACCCACTGCCCTATGTCCGGGTTTGCTTCAGGAAAGCTCGAATAATATTATGCACATAGGTTTCAGATTCATAGTTACATAAGTTGCAAGTGCTTAAATTAGAAGTTTTCCATTACAATTTATAATCTTCTGTATCCAATACATATAATCTACTGTTTCCAATACATAACGATCTACTGTTTTGCCTTGAACATGTCTTCTGTGATCTGATTAACATCTTACAAACACGTCATATATATATATAATTAAATTATAAAAATATAATTTTGAGTAAAAGCGCTTTGATTTGACAAAAAGGAAACTTAATATTACATAATTTCAATTATTTTTTATTCCAGTTACAAGCTGTTTTTTTTTTAAAGGTAGATGATAACAATAATCATTTATGCTCATCTAATCAGATTAAAGATGCATATGAATTATTTTAGATGCAATAAGATTTCCCAAAAGTGCCACTAAACTCACCCTGGTCAGGTCAGTGCCGTATTTGCGGTGAAGCTCGTCCAGCGTCAACTTGTGGTCGTCCTGTGGAAAAGAAAAGAGCCTTGAAATCTTCGTTCCCCACATTATGATTAAATGGAGAGTTAAAAGTATGTTAATGCAATGTGTATTTTCTAAACGCATTTATATACACACCAGATCCACTTCTTTTTTAAGATCGTCCATGTCCTTCTGCTTTTTTTTCCCCTTTTTTGGCTTTTTGGCTCCATCCTCTGAAGTCGCTGCCAATTTGTACTTATCATTCCCCGTCTATCAAAAATAACAATACTTTGCATAAGCAATAAACACATTGCTGATTTAAAAAAAGCAGAGCATGAGATAAAATAAAAAACACAACAAATGGAGCAACAAGTGCAGGAAAGCAAACTGGCAGTATAATAAAAATGTGGTCCACTCACGCCAAGCCCCATTTTCCTAGTTTATTCCTTATCAAAATCTTAAGTTTGTGGATTTTAAGTGTCGTCGTTCTCCTGACAGCCTCTCCGGAGACAAAAAGCTCCTGTGTGTCCAAGCCAGGTTCACAAAATTTATACCCCGCCACCTCACCCGTTTCAAGGAGGAGTTTTGAGAAGATTAGGGAGGAGTTTGGCTGCTGTCATCGAGCTTTAACATTTATTCAACCTTCATCCAAACAGGTAGGTCATGTCATTGACAGCAAGATGAGGAACTATACTAGTCTTATTACTAGGCCTTTGGCAGTTTACACAACAATTTACTAGTATTTAAAAAACCTTCCCTGTGCACTGATTTGTCTTCAACATGAATCATTTATTTGCTGATGATCAGGCACCAGCTTATTTTATGACCTTTGGCCACTTCTCCATTTCCAAGTTGAGTGATGAATGACTGTGTAAATTGTGTCCTTTGGCATTCAACACCCTGTAATAAATCTGATAGATCAAACTACATTTGCACACAGCCACAAACGTATCTCAAGAATTCTGAATGTGAGTTTTGCATAGGCTTTGTCCGTGTTTTGTAAACGGCTTGCTATCTTTTCTCTGTCAACAGTGGATTAAGTTGAGTCCATATTTATGCTTTTCAACAGCTTAGCACCACTTATATGTCGGTGAGCATGGTTTGCACATTTCCTTTTGAGTTTGCATCCATTTGTTTGGTAAATAGTCGAGGAAAACCATGAGCAGCTGGAGCCTGTTAATGACAGCATGCTTTAGGAAGAAAGGGATGAAGTGTGCAGATATTCAAGGTGAAAACAGGGTTGTGGGAAAGTCAACAGTGACGATCAGCCTTTCTGACAGTCACAGAAATCCATTTTAGTGGTTACATTTTAATATTTTTTTCCTTATAGGTCTGGCACTCATTAACTTGATTGGATCGTGAAATGGGGCTTTAAAATATATACCTAACCTGTTTAAAAGAAGCAGTCCAGTCTCTGAAAGGAAACATTATATACTAAAGTAGGCGGTCTGTGACTTGGCAGAGCTGAATAACCAAGAATATACAGTATTACTTTGTACTAGTGCACTAGTCTTTGAAAACAGCAATGCCTGGATCAAATCAGGTAACAGCTAACAATACCCTTAAACAGTGCAAACTATTATTTAGCGATCCGGTTCCAGTGCTTCATCCCATGATTGGTGTGTCTGACACAGGGATTATTGACTAAAAGAAAGGATGATGTGTTGAAGTGGCTCATTCTGTGAAGGGGGAAGGGCTCGTACTGTATGTCTTTGACACACACACACACACACACACACACACACACACACACGTGATTACAGCCGCCGCTCTACGAGCACAAATGCAAACGAACTTTGTTGCTCGGAGGAAATGGGCATCTAATGCTATAATGTCTGGCCCATACACAAATATAATGTGATGTAACAGTAAATTAATTACTTCACAAATGAAAGGTGCTCCATGTTATTTGATTATTATGGAATTCGAGAGATGCAAACCAGAATATTTAATATAATATAATATAATACAATGCCTGTCAAAAAAAAAAAAAAGACACATCATGGCCATCATTTCAGGATGACAAACTGAAATAATGGCCGCTTTTCCCTCCGCTTTTTTATTTTCACAATATGAATGTTAGCTTTGTAAGTGTACTCTTCTGCTCATCAATGTGCAATAAGGAGTGTGTAGTGTCTCTCTCAGGCATGCAGCTGTGAGTGTGGAGGGAAATGTCAGACACTGAGAGAGAGAGAGAGAGAGAGAGAGAGAGAGAGAGAGAGAGAGAGAGAGAGAGAGAGAGAGAGAGAGAGAGAGAGAGAGAGAGAGAGAGAGAATAGTAAACATGACAACTGTGAAAGAAGGCAGTGTCTCTTTCTCGCACGGCTCTCTGTGAAGAACACTGCAGAAAGCAGTATGTCACTTCTAGTATGTCCCCACAATTCAGCGGCATTATAAAAAGAGACCAACCTTAGGTCTGTATTCCATAGCATTCATGAACCATTTAAAGGGATAGTTCACCCAAAAATAAAAATTCTGTCATCATTTACTCACTATGGAAGTCAATGGGGCTCATCAACAGTTTGGTTACCCATATTCTTCAAAATGTCTTTGTTTGTGTTCAGCATAATAAAGAAATCATATGCATGGATGCTTGACGTGCAAAAATGAATGAGGTTCATTCCTGTGTTACGCGGCACATTTGAGCTTCCGCAAGAACCAATGAGGTTCATTCTTGTGTTACGAAAACTCTCAGATTTCATTTCATCACAAAACACTAATTTTAAAACACTTCATTTGTGTTTTAAAAAAATGAACGAAATTCTTCGAACGAAATGAACGAAAATGAACAACACAAGTAATTTTTGGGTGAACTAACCCTTTAAAGGTGCAGTGTGTGATTTGTAGCGGCATCTAGTGGTGAGGTTACGAATTGCAACCAACAGAAGTTACGGTGGCCGACAGGAAAATATGTCATCGTCTGAGACAGCAGAGAGTAGCAGTTCAGCAATGAGGTTTCTTTACAAGGATAAATTAAGAAACGATGTTTACTTAATTATTCAGTAAAACCACATAAAACATATCGGCGCATTTCAATGATCGGGAACCCGCGGTGTGTGTAGACAGAAACTGCTCATTCTAAGGTAATACAAATATAATGGTTCATTAAGTAAGGTCTTTATACACCACTGAAAACTTCTTTTTCAAGGTAGTGAGGAAACGCTTTCTGTAGCGCTGTGTGTTCGCTGTCGGCTACGCTAGAAACATGACCACACAATATGTCGACCTCCAAAGAAGGGGGCGCCAGCGGTTATGGAGATATAAATGTCTCATTCTAAGGTAATAAAAACATAAAGGTTCATTATGCAAGGTTTTTATACACCACTGAAAACATAGTTATGGATCTTATATTGCATTTCTGTCAATAGATCCTCAGAAATATTACACATTGCACCTTTAACTGCTGGTTAGATTAGCAGTGTTCAGCAACTCTGCTTTGTGCCTAACAAACACCCTTTAATAACAAGTTTAGCCTCATGAATGATTTGTTTGGGTCACACTCAATCGGAGTGACACATTTTTTCAATTGCACGATGAGCAATGATGACAGAATTGTGATTTTTGGGGTAAGCTACTCCTTTAAAAGGACCATTCTAAGGCACCTGTAATTACACTCGAGGAAACTCAGCACATGATGTCCTTTCACTGCGCTCCGTCCCCGGAGACCCGAATCACTCAGCTCGAGCACACATGAGGGATATTGTGTGAGCGAGGCTCGTCGCATGTGAGAGAGCATTGTTCCCTCTCAGAGACCATAGCTTTACCTAAGATTTGTGTCTCCAGGGTTCAGGTTACCAGACGTCACCCCCCAACTCTATCTGCCCACTTTGTCCCTGAACAGAATTTTCCACTCGTCTTTTCCATGAAGACACCTACATTCATCCGCTGCACTTCTCATCCTCTCATTATACACTCGCCTATAGCAAAAAATAGACACTAATTGTGAGGGATTGAGCGCTGCAAGTGTAAACAAAGAAGAGGAGAGAGTAAATTATCCTTAGAAAATCCTCTAGAAGAGTCAAACTAATTATTTTTAGTGATGAAGATAGATAGCATTTTATCTGCTTTATTGTTGAATAAACTTGCATAAAACACATGTTGCACAAGGCTTAATTTCATCCGGCCTCTTGCTGCAAACAAACAACTTTTCAGTAATTATATCCTTTAAGCAAAACAATTAAAATGCCTTGTGTTTCGAGTGTGTTTCAAAAATAACCCCAAAAAATGTTAACCAGAAGTTTGGGAAGTTTGGAAAGAAATTAATACTTTTATTCAGCAAGGGTGCATTAAATTGATCAAAAGTGACAGTAAATATATTTAAAATGTTACAAAATTGCAAATTAGCAATATATTAGAATGATTTTTGAAGGATCACGTAACACGAAGTAATGGCTGCACAGTTATTTTAAATTTGATCATCGTTTCACTGTTTTTACTCTATTTTTGATCAAGTAAAAGCAGCATTGGTGAGCAGGAGAGATTTCTTTCAATTCAATTAAAAAAATTTCAATTTCTTTTTAAAGTAATTTTATCCCTTAAAACTCATCTTTGATCACCAAAAATACATATTTAAATTTTTTTCCTTGAAAAAAAATCTTCATGCATTAAAATATCTTGAATGTAACTCGACACCCTTGCCTCATTTAGTATACGCGGTTCTATGAATATGCAAATGACTGAGCCCCGCCTCCACTCACTCACTCACTCACTCAGAGATCCACTCGTTGACGATCACACGTTGATCTGATTGGTTACAAGATTTGTGACGTCAGAAACACCAGCGATTTCAAACCGTGTTTTTGAGACTGTCTTTGGTTCAGTGCAGTTTTAAGCAGAAAATACTCAGCAATGCTGGCGCTTTATGAATTTACACGTGTTTTGTCTTAAAGCATATTAAAAACATCACATAGACATATAAACAACATTAAAAACTTGATTTTCACCACAGGGGGACTTTTAAAAAAAAATCTTACCTAGCCCAAAACATTTGAACGGTAGTGTAACATTATGGGGGAAAACACTGCCCAAAGGTGCTTTTTTAAAATCAAAATAACAATTAAAAAACCACAACAATAAAAAGGAAAAGAAAATGCATGTGCAAAAAAGCAAGCTGCATGAATCAACTTGCATAAGACATAAGTTAAAAATAAAATGTCTGTTAATATTTTACCATTTCCATTATTTATTATCTGCCATTAAACTTTTAAATATCTGTACTTTGTACTGCTAATTTATTTGCATGACACCCATTACTCTTTACCTCTCTTTACGTGAACCTTGAACAGTTTTGCCCTCGAGACGTCTTTGCTTACCTATAAACAGCAAGAGAAAGCAGAAACGTTCGAAAGAGTAACACGAGCGTCTAAACACAGAATGGACAGTGAAAGTAAAGATGTAGCAGGTTGACACAACAAACGCTACATGTCACACAGGGTCATGGAAAAGCATTCTACCGAAACCTTTGTGAAACATTGTCCCATAAGGGCTTGGTGAAATTGTTTTAGCCCTGATAGCGATTAATATGAAGTTGTATTTCGATGGCCCACTACTAACTATAAGTAACTTTGCAACTACATGTCAACTATCAGTCATTAGAGTGTCTGCATAATATCTGCTAACACTTTATTTTGTCGCTCCTCAATAGATTTTCTACTGACTCGGAGTAACTTTGCAACTATATATTCTATTTACCCTAACTTAACAGTCTACTAATACTATAATGACTGCTAGTTGCAATGTTACTAATAGAATGTCTAAAGTGGACCATCAAATTAAAGTGTAACACTATAAGCCGTTATTAGGCCTACAAGCACCATTAATGATTGATCTCATCCAGAACTTCTTGACTTGTCTAAGTCTTCCACACAGCAAACCTCATATATTGGTTTAGAAAGGTGTTTGACACCCGGCTGAAGAACACAACGATCATAAACATGTTCATTAGTTCACACGAGAATGAGGACATCAGACTCCCTTCGGTTTGTGGTGTACAGGAACACAAAAGTGGTCGCCAGAGTTCACTTATGTGAATGAACCCAAAACTTTACAACCACTTTGTTAACAATGAATATACAGTATATGTGTGTATATATATATATATATATATATATATATATATATATATATATATATATATATTAAACATATCAGAAGTGACAGTAATATTACAAAAGATTAAATTTCAAATAAATAATGTTCATTGGAACTTTCTTCATCAAAGGGTTTTTTCATGGGATCAAATGTTTTCATTGATAATTGTTAATAATAATAAATGTTTCTTGAGCATCAAATTATCATATTATACTGATTTCTGAAGGATCATGTGACACTGAAGACTGGAGTAATGATGCTGAAAATTCAGCTTTGATCACAGAAATAAATGACTTTTATTTGTAAAAAAATAAAAGTCTTTATTTTTAAATTTTATTAGTATTTTATTAATATTTATATTATTAATTATTACAGCCTTCTATTGTATGCTTTAGCCAGCTAATTTATGTGTAACACTCATTATGCTTCACTCTTGAACAGTTTTGCCCTCGAGACATCTTTACTTACCTATAAACAGCAAGAAAGCAGAATTACAAAAGAAGGAAGAACACAAATGTATAAACTCAAAACAGTGAAAGTATTATTATGCTGCGGGTTCATGGCATATATATGGTAGACATAATCACTCCATATGTATATATATAATTTTACAGACTTATTAGCCCTGCAATAGTGCTAAAAAGATTATTGTAACAGACAGTGTCTTTCAGTTGCTTAAATCAGCTGATGTTGAAAGCACTTTTAGGTTTCGACACTAGACGGTGTGGATCCAAAGCACCACAGATATGCATGGAAAGCATTTATTGTGAGTTTTCAGAGTCGGTCAGGGCAACTTTGGCTAGCAAGTGCTCTCAGAATAACACAGACGTAAAGTCTGACCACTTCATAAGATTCAAAAGATGTATTTATTCGCTAGACGGGCATTCCTGTTTTACAAACTGCTAATTTTTCCAAAAAAAACTGCATCTACAAACAAGGCTCAATGCCCAATAGCATGGCAGATTTACAATCGGAACAAAGGTAGCTCAACATTTAAAGAGCTTTGTGCTTAAAAACAGCTTTATCCATAAACTCGGAGAGAAATATAGCTAACTTTAGTCTCTCAACTTGGCAAAGGCTGAGAAACAAGCTGGTTCAGTTGGGAACAGATCCCGGATGACAAAATATGGTTACGCTAACGTTCCCATTAAGTTATCAAAATCTCAAGCTTTTTAAATGTTTTGAAAATGCTTTTTCTTGGTTATGTATGTGCACATTCCATTTCATTCTGCAAACATAATGGGAACGTTACTTTAGAATTTCCCTGAACATTCTAAAACAAGTTCCATTAACGTCACTAGAAGAACGTTTGTTCATAACTTTGCCAGAACGTTCGGTCAGCTGGGGTAACGGACACTTCTTATGTAATAGTTGGGAAAATCTGCATTCGGTGGGCGGGCCCGGTGATTTACTCTCAGACGGGAAGTTACTGAATGACTTACTGAGGAAACAGGCGAGTAAAGCGAAGGAGAAAAGCATGTGTGTGTGTTTTTGTGGTCACCGTGATTTTGCCAAGACATGTTCCTGGTTCAACACATTTTGTTGATCCTGGAATTACAACATTCCTGTCCGGAAATTAGTCCTAACCCTATCCCTTACCCTAAACATAATTTATCCCTAAAATCAGAGTGAAATTATGTTTTCACTGGTTTAAGCCTAAACTTGACATAAACTGTAAACGTGTCCCTCAAATCTGATTGGTTGACTGGAATGTTGATCCAGGAACATGTACTTAATAATATCAGGTTCACACGTCTGTTTGTCGATGACATCATCGAGCTTCAAACACACCGAGGCGAGGTAAAGCTAACCTGCTTTTAATGAACAAACACAAGGCCACAAAATGAAGTCTATAGCAAACAAAAGATACAAAAGCTGAGCCATTCATTTGCTTAGGCTTGCCTGTGTGGTTTTGACAAAAAAAACTATTGTGTGTTATCCCATAGAATAGAAAAATTACACTTTTATCTAACATCTTTTGAATAATATCTTAGCTGTTTATCCAAGACAGAAGTAACAGTAATGGAGAGATAAATCCTGCGATTTATAAGAAAAAGACCACAGAGACTACATCTACATTAAAGTCATATATGTTACTTTTTTTTAAATAAATGTAACATAAATAAATTAATACAGTCTATAATAGAGTACATTAAATGTATACAGTCTGTTTTTATTTCTCTTAATGAATCTTATGAGAAATGGCTGACAACATAATAAAATAAAATAAAATAATAAATACAAAAACCTCAAGATCAACTGATCTGAGCCAGTGTTATTTTGATATTATTACAGTTTTTATTAATATTTTATAATGATAATAATTAGTTTCTATTTTTAGATATCAGGTTTTCATTTTAATTTTAGTTAATGTTTGTTGCGTTTTTGCCATTTGTAATTAGTTTACATTATGAATTAGTTTATATAAAATTTTTCTATACATTTTATTTTTATTTATTTCAGTACATCAAGTTAAACTAAATGAAGGTGATGAATGCAGCCTTGGTAACTAAAGTTTAATATGATATTTTATTTCAGTTGAAGTTTATTTCATTTCAAGTAACATTTTAATAGCTTTAATTTTATTTAACAATTACAACCCTGATCTGAGCTCCTGTCCACATAAAAATTATAAACAATATTTATTTGTATAAATTAATATATATTTATATTATAATTGTATAGCCTATAATAAAGTGTATTATAATTTTAGAATAAACAACAAGACAATCTATCTGAATAAAATAATAATAAACTAATATTCCTCTGGCACTTTATCAACCCAAAATAGCAACATAAAGAACAAAACATCTCTAAAGAGTTGCCCAGTACATGACCTTCGTCTCTGGCTACACTGTCTCCAGGCCAGAGACACAGAGAGTGTGACGAAAAGGGACTCCAGGCCCGAGACACAGAGAGCGTGACGAAAAGGAAGTCCAGGCCTGAGACACAGAGAGTGTGACGAAAAGGAAGTCCAGGCCCGAGACACAGAGAGCGTGACGAAAAGGAAGTCCAGGCCCGAGACACAGAGAGTGTGAGGAAGAGGAAGCCCAGACCCAAGACACAGAGAATGTGAGGAAGAGGAAGTCCAGGCCCGAGACACAGAGAGCGTGATGAGAGGAAGTCCAGGCCTGAGACACAGAGAATGTGGAAGAGGAAGTCCAGGTCCGAGACACAGAGAGCGTGAGGAAGAGGAAGTCCAGGCCCGAGACAGTGAACGTGAGGAAGAGGAAGTCCAGGCCCGAGACACAGTGAACGTGAGGAAGAGGAAGTCCAGGCCCGAGACACATCGAATGTGAGGAGGAGGAAGTCCAGGCCCGAGACACAGAGAGCGTGAGGAAGAGGAAGTCCAGGCCCGAGACACAGAGAGCGTGACGAAAAGGAAGTCCAGGCCCGAGACACAGAGAGTGTGAGGAAGAGGAAGCCCAGGCCCGAGACACAGAGAGTGTGAGGAAGAGGAAGCCCAGGCCCGAGACACAGAGAGTGTGAGGAAGAGGAACTCCAGGCCCGAGACACAGAGAGTGTGAGGAAGAGGAAGCCCAGGCCCGAGACACAGAGAGCGTGAGGAAGAGGAAGCCCAGGCCCGAGACACAGAGAGCGTGAGGTAGAGGAACTCCAGGCCCGAGACACAGAGAGCGTGAGGAAGAGGAACTCCAGGCCCGAGACACAGAGAGTGTGAGGAAGAGGAAGTCCAGGCCCGAGACACAGAGAGCGTGAGGAAGAGGAACTCCAGGCCCGAGACACAGAGAGCGTGAGGAAGAGGAACTCCAGGCCCGAGACACAGAGAGTGTGAGGAAGAGGAAGCCCAGGCCCGAGACACAGAGAGTGTGAGGAAGAGGAAGCCCAGGCCCGAGACACAGAGAGCGTGTCGAAAAGGAAGTCCAGGCCCGAGACACAGAGAGTGTGAGGAAGAGGAAGCCCAGGCCCGAGACACAGAGAGTGTGAGGAAGAGGAAGCCCAGGCCCGAGACACAGAGAGCGTGTCGAAAAGGAAGTCCAGGCCCGAGACACAGAGAGCGTGAGGAAGAGGAAATCCAGGCCTGAGACACAGAGAATGTGGAAGAGGAAGTCCAGGTCCGAGACACAGAGAGCGTGAGGAAGAGGAAGTCCAGGTCCGAGACACAGAGAGTGTGAGGAAGAGGAAGTCCAGGCCCGAAACACAGAGAGTGTGAGGAAGAGGAAGTCCAGGCCAGAGACACAGAGAATGTGGAAGAGGAAGTCCAGGCCCGAGACACAGAGAGCGTGAGGAAGAGGAAGTCCAGGCCCGAAACACAGAGCGTGTGAGGAAGAGGACGTCCAGGCCAGAGACACAGAGAATGTGGAAGAGGAAGTCCAGGCCCGAGACACAGAGAGCGTGAGGAAGAGGAAGTCCAGGCCCGAAACACAGAGCGTGTGAGGAAGAGGAAGTCCAGGCCCGAAACACAGAGAGTGTGAGGAAGAGGAAGTCCAGGCCAGAGACACAGAGAATGTGGAAGAGGAAGTCCAGGCCCGAGACACAGAGAGCGTGAGGAAGAGGAAGTCCAGGTCCGAGACACAGAGAGTGTGAGGAAGAGGAAGTCCAGGCCCGAAACACAGAGAGTGTGAGGAAGAGGAAGTCCAGGCCAGAGACACAGAGAATGTGGAAGAGGAAGTCCAGGCCCGAGACACAGAGAGCGTGAGGAAGAGGAAGTCCAGGCCAGAGACACAGAGAGCGTGAGGAAGAGGAAGTCCAGGCCCGAGACACAGACAGTGTGAGGAAGAGGAAGTCCAGGCCCGAGACACAGAGAGCGTGAGGAAAAGGAACTCCAGGCCTGAGACACAGAGAATGTGGAAGAGGAAGTCCAGGTCCGAGACACAGAGAGTGTGAGGAAGAGGAAGTCCAGGCCCGAAACACAGAGAGAGTGAGGAAGAGGAAATCCAGGCCTGAGACACAGAGAATGTGGAAGAGGAAGTCCAGGCCCGAGACACAGAGAGCGTGAGGAAGAGGAAGTCCAGGCCCGAAACACAGAGAGTGTGAGGAAGAGGAAGTCCAGGCCCAAGACACAGAGAGCCTGAGGAAGAGGAACTCCAGGCCCGAGACACAGACAGTGTGAGGAAGAGGAAGTCCAGGCCCGAGACACAGAGAGTGTGAGGAAGAGGAAGTCCAGGTCCGAGACACAGAGAGGGTGAGGAAGAGGAAGTCCAGGGCCGAGACACAGAGAGCGTGAGGAAGAGGAAGTCCAGGCCCGAGACACAGAGAGTGTGAAGAAGAGGAAGTCCAGGCCCGAGACACAGACAGTGTGAGGAAGAGGAAGTCCAGGCCCAAGACACAGAGAGCGTGAGGAAGAGGAACTCCAGCCCCGAGACACAGACAGTGTGAGGAAGAGGAAGTCCAGGCCCGAGACACAGAGAGTGTGAGGAAGAGGAAGTCCAGGCCCGAGACACAGAGAGCGTGAAGAAGAGGAACTCCAGGCCCGAGACACAGAGAGCGTGAGGAAGAGGAACTCCAGGCCCGAGACACAGAGAGCGTGATGAAGAGGAAGTCCAGGCCCGAGACACAGAGAGCATGAGGAAGAGGAAGTCCAGGCCCGAGACAAAGAGAGCGTGAGGAAGAGGAACTCCAGGCCCGAGACAGAGAGCGTGAGGAAGAGGAAGTCCAGGCCCGAGACACAGAGAGCGTGAGGAAGAGGATCTCCAGGCCCGAGACACAGCGAGTGTGAGGAAGAGGAAGTCCAGGCCCGAGACACAGAGAGTGTGAAGAAGAGGAAGTCCAGGCCCGAGACACAGAGAGCGTGAGGAAGAGGAACTCCAGGCCCGAGACACAGACAGTGTGAGGAAGAGGAAGTCCAGGCCCGAGATACAGAGAGGGTGAGGAAGAGGAACTCCAGGCCCAAGACAGAGAGCGTGAGGAAGAGGAAGCCCAGGCCCGATACACAGAGAGCGTGAGGAAGAGGAAGTCCAGGCCCGAGACACAGAGAGCGTGAGGAAGAGGATCTCCAGGCCCAAGACAGAGAGCGTGAGGAAGAGGAACTCCAGGCCCGAGACACAGAGAGCGTGAGGAAGAGGAAGTCCAGGCCCGAGACACAGACAGTGTGAGGAAGAGGAAGTCCAGGCCCGAGACACAGAGAGCGTGAGGAAGAGGAAGTCCAGGCCCGAGACACAGAGAGCGTGAGGAAGAGGAAGTCCAGGCCCGAGACACAGAGAGTGTGAGGAAGAGGAACTCCAGGCCCGAGACACAGAGAGCGTGAGGAAGAGGAGGTCTAGGCCCGAGACACAGACAGCGTGAGGAAGATGAACTCCAGGCCCCAGACACAGAGAGCGTGAGGAAGAGGAAGTCCAGGCCCGAGACACAGAGAGTGTGAGGAAGAGGAAGTCCAGGCCCGAGACACAGAGAGCGTGAGGAAGAGGAAGTCCAGGCCCGAGACACAGAGAGCGTGAGGAAGAGGAAGTCCAGGTCCGAGACACAGAGAGCGTGAGGAAGAGGAACTCCAGGCCCGAGACACAGAGAATGTGAGGAAGAGGAAGCCCAGGCCCGAGACACAGAGAGCGTGAGGTAGAGGAACTCCAGGCCCGAGACACAGACAGCGTGAGGAAGAGGAACTCCAGGCCCGAGACACAGAGAATGTGAGGAAGAGGAACTCCAGGCCCGAGACACAGAGAGCGTGAGGAAGAGGAAGCCCAGGCCCGAGACACAGAGAGCGTGAGGTAGAGGAACTCCAGGCCCGAGACACAGAGAATGTGAGGAAGAGGAACTCCAGGCCCGAGACACAGAGAGCGTGAGGAAGAGGAACTCCAGGCCCGAGACACAGAGAGCGTGAGGAAGAGGAAGCCCAGGCCCGAGACACAGAGAGCGTGAGGTAGAGGAACTCCAGGCCGGAGACACAGAGAGCGTGAGGAAGAGGAAGCCCAGGCCCGAGACACAGAGAGCGTGAGGTAGAGGAACTCCAGGCCCGAGACACAGAGAGCGTGAGGAAGAGGAACTCCAGGCCCGAGACACAGAGAGCGTGAGGAAGAGGAAGTCGAGGCCCGAGACACAGAGAGCGTGAGGAAGAGGAAGTCCAGGCCCGAGACACAGAGAGCGTGAGGAAGAGGAACTCCAGGCCCGAGACACAGAGAGCGTGAGGAAGAGGAAGCCCAGGCCCGAGACACAGAGAGCGTGAGGAAGAGGAACTCCAGGCCCGAGACACAGAGAGCGTGAGGAAGAGGAACTCCAGGCCCGAGACACAGAGAATGTGAGGAAGAGGAACTCCAGGCCCGAGACACAGAGAGCGTGAGGAAGAGGAAGCCCAGGCCCGAGACACAGAGAGCGTGAGGTAGAGGAACTCCAGGCCCGAGACACAGAGAGCGTGAGGAAGAGGAACTCCAGGCCCGAGACACAGAGAGCGTGAGGAAGAGGAAGCCCAGGCCCGAGACACAGAGAGTGTGAGGAGGAGGAAGTCGAGGCCCGAGACACAGAGAGCGTGAGGAAGAAGAAGTCCAGGCCCGAGACACAGAGAGCGTGAGGAAGAGGAACTCCAGGCCCGAGACACAGAGAGTGTGAGGAAGAGGAAGTCCAGGCCAGAGACACAGTGAACATGAGGAAGAGGAAGTCCAGGCCAGAGACACAGTGAACATGAGGAAGAGGAAGTCCAGGCCAGAGACACAGTGAACATGAGGAAGAGGAAGTCCAGGCCCGAGACACAGAGAGCGTGAGGACGAGGAACTCCAGGCCCGAGACACAGAGAGCGTGAGGAAGAGGAAGTCCAGGCCCGAGACACAGACAGTGTGAGGAAGAGGAAGTCCAGGCCCGAGACACAGAGAGCGTGAGGTAGAGGAACTCCAGGCCCGAGACACAGAGAGCGTGAGGAAGAGGAACTCCAGGCCCGAGACACAGAGAGTGTGAGGAAGAGGAAGTCCAGGCCCGAGACACAGAGAGCGTGAGGAAGAGGAACTCCAGGCCCGAGACACAGAGAGCGTGAGGAAGAGGAACTCCAGGCCCGAGACACAGAGAGCGTGAGGAAGAGGAACTCCAGGCCCGAGACACAGACAGTGTGAGGAAGAGGAAGTCCAGGCCCGAGACACAGAGAGCGTGAGGAAGAGGAACTCCAGGCCCGAGACACAGAGAGTGTGAGAAAGATTAGGAAAAGTTCATCTCACAGTCCTAGGCTCTCGCTCCTGATCTGTAGAGGTCATTCCACTTCTTTTGTGCTTGGTCATTCACTCCTCACAAACTTGTGCTGGAGGGGTTTCAGACTAACCTCCCCTTGTTTTCATTTTACAGACGGGCCAGTTGTCATTGAACAATGTAATTTCCAAACAGCTAAAGTTACGGGAAGGCCAGCGATGTATTAATGGTTTTAGAAGATAATCCCTGACACATTCCAGGACACACATTCACCTCCA
>NW_027509175.1:14152500-14158507 GCF_051911475.1 Siphateles boraxobius
TCTTCTCACATAATACGATCAATTACACTCAAATCAATATTTCATATGACCAGCGAGCTGTGCAATATCACAGCTGTGTGAATGCTGCATATTTGGAGAATATTTCGGTTGATTTGAAGATCTAAAAGAGAAGTGTGTGTCAGGAGAGAAGATTGAGGTCTGTGAATCTGAGAGCTCAACACAGATGTGCTTCATCAACTGTCAGTCAAAATGATGGGCGGAGTCAGAGAGAGTTCGCTATGAGATATGGCAAGCCGGTTTGACTTTTATTCATTCTCGGGATATGAATTATTGATATCCACAATTAAATTTTCACTAGGTAAAATACTAGTTCTTTTAAATATGACTAACAAGGGCAGTTTTTGATATAGGGAATTAGATTTCCACTAGTAAAAATGTGAATTCTTGATAAATTCCTAAAAAACAAATTCCTATATTCCTGTAATTCCTTTAAACAATGACATCATCACTCGCAGAAATATGAGTTCTTGATATCAAGCCTTAAATTTCGAGTAGTATAAACTATAATTTCTTGATATCGGTAATTGTATTTTCACTAGTTAAATGTCTCCATAAGCTGCTTTTCAAATTTAAGTTGATATCAAGAATTGATTTCTTATAGTTGAAATTCCAATTTTACATATCAGAAATACAATTCTTACTAGTAAAATCATACATTTTGAATCATACATTTTGTTACTATAATACAAATGTCTTTTCTTGATATCAACAATTACTACTAGTAAAACTTTTTCATATTTGGATATCAAAAATTCGATTGTCATTAGTGACAATGTTAACTTCTGATATCATGAATTTGATTGTTACTAGTAAGAAAGCCATTCTGAAATTACTCTCCTAATTATTGATATCAGAAACACATTTTCAGAGATCAGAAATAACAAATGTAAAATGTTGAAATACATTTACAGATATCAAGAATTAACATTTCAACTAGTGAAAATGTTGTTCATGAGATCAGGAATTTATATTTTTACTGGTAACAGTAATTATTGATAATAAAAATTATGATTTTACTAGTAAGAATTGTTTTCTCATATGTAAAATTAGAATTTCAACTATAAGAAATCAATTCTTTGATATCAACTTGAATTTGAAAAGCAGCTTATGGAGACATTTAACTAATGAAAATACAATTACAGATATCAGTAATTATAGTTTATACTACTTGAATATAAGGCTTGATATTAAGAATTCGTATTTCTGCGAGTGATGGCGTAATATAATTGACATTTTTACAAGTGAAAATCGAATTCCTGATATCAAGAATGAGTATTTTAACTTGTGAAAATTGAACTATTGACATCAAGAATTCATATCCTGGGAATGAATAAAAGCCAAATCTGCTTGCCAAAGCCAAGAAGCGATTTATTGATGCTTTAAAACAAAATATTCAGTTTGAAAAGATGGACCGTTTCTCAAATACTGAGACAAAATCCCACCAGAGCTTCTCTCCTCCAGGTCTGCACAACAAAACTCAGAATCACAGCCAAAACTAGACATACAACAGTGTAAAAGTACCCCAAATCTGCAGGAAAATCACAGACTTGGCAACACATCTGTAACTGTATCTGTGTCAAGGAAATTGCAGCTTTTTCCATCAGTTTATGACTGCTTCTTCATAATTTACAAGCCTGTCCTACTTATTATATGTCAGTAAGCGGGGAGACTTTAGGTCTGCCATAATAACCTAAAAATCAAGAGAAAAATAAGGCATTATACTTCACCTGATGAGAATAAAGCTCATATTTAGAGCCCCAAATATTATTTTTGCAATGCAAACAAATCTCATTCTTATTAATGCAAAAAAGCAGATGCATTACTTAAAAAAAGTACGTATGCATCAAAGCTGATATGTGCATGGCAAAATGTGATTGACTGTCATTCATTAGAATTATAATAGTGTCAGTATTTTCCTTCAGATTCTCCTACATGAACATTCACAGTCAAACTGCAGTTGACCTCAGTAAGAATAATCATTGTGTTTTACTGGAACGCTCTCAAAGGGGTTACATAAGACAAACCATGTTTAATTTCAACACACGTGCTTATGAGAACACGAATGAAACCCTGACTAACCAACACTTGAACATAGAGTAAGAACATTTCATTCTCATAATCTCTCTTTGACTAAAACACCTCCCTCTAAAGATCTTGACCTGAAAGATCAAATGCAACTGAGGATGTTAGATGAGATAAATGGCTTGTCCTGGTGAGATGCTTTGAAAATGCTTTAAAATAATTCTGAGCAAATGGACTGGAATGAAAAAATGAGAACAAAACGTTATACATTTGAAATGTCCAATTGCCTGAAAATAAACACTTGATTCCATCACAATATAAAAAAAAAATATTATGGCTTAATTATCGTAATTGCTTCTTTATTCCTCAAAATTGTGAAATCATATCTCACAGTTGCAAACCAGTGTTGTTATTAAATAAAACTATTAAAAAATAGTTTATGTTTGTTGAGATAAAGCTGAAATAAAATAAAATATAAACATTAGATAAAAACTAGAAATATACGTTTAAGTTGCACCAAAACTGAAATAAAATGTAGGCTAAACAAAAAAAACAAAAAAATGAAAACATAAAAAATACAAGCTAATTCAATAGTGTATAAATAATACTAAAACAACATTGTTGCAAATTTATTCACATGTGACTTTTTGTATTATTTTATTCGTTATTAATTATGTATATATGCGCATTTTTTAATGTTATCGTTATCGGCACAATAATAAAATTTGGCCGATATATTAAAGCCGATAAATAATGTATTATTATTACAACATGAGGGTTTTGAATTGCTTGAAATATGATTGGAATCACTTTGAAAAAGGAAAATACAGTTACATCAAATTATAATGAGAACATTATTATAATTGTGTGCTTGAGACATGGCTTTTAACAGTGTCACTTTTGTAATCAGGCTCTCAAAAATGATATAAAAATTTGGATTAAGATTTATCAGCCAATATATCGGTTATCGGCTTTCAAATATAAAGAATTATCTGTATCTGCCAAGATTTTCATATCGATGCATCCCTAGTTTCCACACCAAACGCCTAAACATGTCATAAAATTAATAAAAAGTTGAGAACCACTGCTCTAGTATCAATTCTCAAAATAGATCTCAAACAAAACAAGGTAAGACTGAAATACATAATTTCAGCATTTTTAGGCAAATTATATATTTTTTAAATGATATCATAAGCGATGGACACACATGAATGCACAGAATTATCAACAGCAGAATTTCCTTTCAGTGACATTTATACTGTATTCGCAGTCAAAACACACATGTGAACTCTTAATGTGCCCTCTCGGGACTCGCTGAAGGAGATAAAGGAAGTAAATATCGTGTCATGTCTCTGAAGTCATTTCCCATCTGTGGGAGCTTTGTCAGCGAGAGACCTTTGACCCGCGGCTTCCATCGGCTCATCCTTTAGGGAATATAAAAAAAGTGTGTGGTTTGTGTTTGGCTTATCATTGATCTTTTCTGCTGCGTGTCGTGATTGTCTCTTGTGAATGAAAGTGGCTTCAGATATGTTTCGGAAGAATAATCTCGCACATCCCAGGCATTTTTAAAAAGCTTCTAGCCTGGACTTTGTCCAGAATAATGTATTCAGATCACAACTTTTACCATTATAAAGTAATCTGCAAAGCCGTATCGACTTCATAATCTGTTCATATACAAAGCAAATATGCGTTTTCTTTAAATATGACGAGTCATTAATGTAACTCAAAAGGGGGTCAAGATGATTTAAAGAGGCGAGAGAGTGAATCTCCCACAGTGGGAAACGGTGACTGTTAGATTGGGTTATTTCTCATGGATGGAGCAGCATCTAGTGGCTCTCAGACCCGGATGATGTTTAACAGAACAAACCCGCATATTCTTGTGCTCTCTCCCTAGTTTTCACTTCTTTAAAGTCAAAATGAAATTATAACTGTGGATAATTCATCATTGCACATTATTCTTTTTTGGTTGACATCATCAAGCCCTCGTATTTTACAATAACCTGTCATATTTATGCATTTGGCATGCATTATTATAAAAGCGACTTACATTGCATTCAAGGCATATATTTCTCACACAGAAATAGATAACATTATGGAAGTAAAGGGGATTGGAAGTAAAGTTCTCTGCTGTGTTGCACTTTATATTATCATGCGTTTTTACATTTTCATTGTTTTTGTAACCTTAAATCCTTGTATTCGTTATTTTGCATTACATTAAATCATCTGTCACGGTGATTTCTGATACAGACGATGCTATATGATTTATAACATTCCCACTTACACAGAACATTCTAGACATGACCTGAATATCACCACGTCATTTATTATGATGTTTAAAGGCCACTGCGTCAAAAACGCTCACGAACATCTGTTTTACTGAAACACACCATCCTACACAGGATTCATTTTTCAACAGAAGTTGCCAGCCATAACTGTAATTAACATCTACACCGCAGCGTTAATTGGGCGCTTGCTCTGGAGGAACGGCAACGGCATTCTTAAGAAAGTTAATGTTATGTTTTGTGGTATGTGGCATTGTAATTGTTTATGTATATCATTAAATGCCCAAAGCAACCCTCTCCTGCTTTAAATCAATTTCTTTATTTGTATTTTGTCAAATGATTAAATTATCCCCTACACCGTACTCTTTACTGTTGCTTAGTGATTTTTGCGATCTAGCTACTGCAGTTAACCGTTTACTTCCGGCTGCCGTCGCCGTTTCATCAGCAGCTGTTGCTTAAAGGTCACTAATATCAATCACGCCTCGTCCTCCTCGCTACAGACGGTAACCATGGAAACTGAACAAAGGAACATGTGAAACTACGACATGAACATAAACAAACATAACCCTAACAATTACCAGCTAACAGAGAATGTTCTCAGAACATTCTGACGAGGTTCCTCAAACTAACATTAATAGAATGTTACTACTCGTTTTAGAATGTTCAGGGAACATTCAAAAGTAACGTTAACATAATGATTGAAAAATGGAAAATGGTTTCCATAACATTTGCATAACCAAGAAAAAAAACTTTTTTAAAGCTTTTTTTTTTTTAACTGGATGCTTTGGATTTTCAGAAACATTCAGACATACTGTAACATCATAAGCTTAACTTGAACATTTTTGGAACTACTTTTTTTTTTTTTTTGGCTGGGTTGGTTGGATTATTTCAAAACCACTTATATCAGCAACGCAAGCAAGCATCCAGAATCCAGCGATGCCCTAGAAAACATCCAGAACACACTATGGTTTCAGCTTTACAGACCTGTGACCCGCTTTCAAGTTTATTACCTGCTATAGTTAAAAGCCACTGTAATAGATCACCTGTATTTGTGTTTGCACCTGCATGTACTGGTCTCTCTCTCTCTCTCTCTCTCTCTCTCTCTCTCTCTCTCTCTCTTCTCTCTCTCTCTCTTCTCTCTCCACTCTCTCTCTCTCTCTCTCTCTCTCTCTCTCTCTCTCTCTCTGTCTCTCTCACTCTCTCTCTCTCTCTCTCTCTCTCTCTCTCTCACACACACTCTCTCTCTCTCTCTCTCTCTCTCTCTCTCTCTCTCTCTCTCTCTCTGTCTCTCTCACTCTCTCTCTCTCTCTCTCTCTCTCTGTCTCTCTCTCTCTCTCACTCTCTCTCTCTCTCTCTCTCTCTCTCTGTCTCTCTCTCTCTCTCTCTCTCTCACTCTCTCTCTCTCTCTCTCTCTCTCTCTCACTCTCTCTCTCTCTCTCTCTCTCTCAATTCAATTCAATTTCAAAGGGGCTTTATTGGCATGAAAGTTTTTGAAACAATGTTGCCAAAGCATATACAAAATATACAAATAAAATTATATATTATATATATATATACATATATACACATACATATATATATAATACATATATATTACACATATACATATACACAAACATTTAACACAATGTCTGGATATATTTGTGTTTGTGTGTCGGTCACTCACTGCCCCTCAGGTTGTG
>NW_027509176.1:0-24245 GCF_051911475.1 Siphateles boraxobius
GAAAGCGCGGCGCGGGCGCTCTCGGTTCTGGGCAATGGCTGCTCGCTGAAAGCCGAGACCGGCTGATTTATGTGAGATGTCCCAATCATAAGGGATGGGGAACATTCTTCTTTTCTTTTTTTTTTTTTCACTTTTTGACGCGCAAGCAGCTCTCCGGGGTGAAAAGCTTCCTGTAAGTGTGTGCGCGGGCACGAGACTTACAAGTGTATTTGACGCCCCGATCATAATGGATGGGGAGCGTTTTATTAATGCCCTGCGTTTTGTGATAACACTTAAAACGCGCGGGCGGAGCCCGGGGGGAGGTTTGTGTTAGCAAGCGTGAACGCACTCTGGCGGGCACGAGACTTACATCCATAACCTGCTTTCTTTTGTGAAACTGACCCGGAGCCGAAAGCGCGGCGCGCGCACTCTCGATTCTGGGCAATGGCTGCTCGCTGAAAGCCGAGACCGGCTGATTTATGTGAGATGTCCCAATCATAAGGGATGGGGAACATTCTTTTTTCACTCTTTGACGCGCGAGCAGCACTCCGGGCGGAAAAGCTTCCTGTAAGCGTGAGCGCGGGCACTAGACTTAAAAGTGTATTTGACGCCCCGATCATAATGGATGGGGAGCGTTTTATTAATGCCTTGCGTTTTGTGATAACACTTAAACACGCGGGCGGAGCCCGGGGGGAGGTTTGTGTTAGCAAGCGTGAACGCACTCTGGCGGGCACGAGACTTACATTCATAACCTGCTTTCTTGATCGTGTAACAGAGCGGGCAGATAGTGGGCACAGACCTGTGGACACATTTCTTACATTCAACACTCGAGCGGCTTTTCTGCGCTTCATGAGAGTGTGCTCTGCGAGGTTCGGAGTGCTTTATTTGTAGTGGTGAACACTGGGGCGTGGGCACTTTCATTACACTTACAACACCGACGGCATGAGCCGGACCAGACATTAAATACTCTTTTTGAGATTTTTCTGGGTCGCCGTGAAAACGGCGTTTGTGTGCAGGCGAGAGGGTCAACAAACCGGCTCGTTGGCTGCTAATTGAACCACTGCAGTAGCCTGTTTGAAGGGGACTGACAGGGAATAAACTTAAACACGCACGTCTTTTCGAAAGCGATGTGTCTGTTAGTAAGCGTGAGCGCTCGTGAGCGGGCACGTAACTTACATTCTTAATCTGACATTATACTCACTTGAGATTTCTCTGGGTCGTCGCGAGAACGGCGGATGTGTGTAGGCGAGCGGGTTGCATTACCGGCTCGTTGGCTGCCAAATACACCACTGCAGTAGCCTTATCTAAGGGGACTGACAGGGCGAGACATTTCGACGGCGGCGCGCAAGCCCGTCCGGGTCATGCAGAGAGCTCTGCATGACGCGCGAACGGGGACGCGAGGGCGGGGTAGCTCTCTTGTTACGTAAAGAGAGCTAGCCGCGTACTCGGTGGTCGAGCAGAACTGTCTGGAACAGTGTTTGTACGAGGGCGCGCGCACGAGTAGTGGGCACGGGACCTACATGTAACACAGATGATGCCCGTCCGGGTCATGCAGAGAGCTCGAGAGGGCTCTGCATGACACGCGAACGGGGACACGAGGGCGGGGTAGCTCTCTTGTAACGTAAAGAGAGCTAGCCGCGTGCTCGTACGTGTCCCTCGGCCTCATTCTCAGATGCGACGGCAGTGAGGCTCGTGAGCGGCAGCTGCGCGTCGGTGAGGAGAGACGGGGGGTGTTGAAGGCTTCGAGTCGAGCCCGCAAGGTCGACAGCGGAAGCGCTTCACGTCGAGCCCGCAAGGTCGACAGCGGAAGCACTTCACAGCCGGAAGTGCGAGGCGTCTTAAAAAAGACACTCGCTGCTCTTTTAGAATAGTTTTAGAATAGGTTTTAGCAAGGTAAAGGATACGTCGCCGGATAGCGTAGCTCGCACGGATGGCTGAAGGTGGCGAAGACGGCCGGCTTCCTCAGCGCTCTCCTAAGCTGGCTGTCCGCTGTTCGACGGCGGCGGTGGCTTCTCTCAGATCCAGCGATGCGAAGAGCTCGCTGAAGAGACAAAAATCAGGGAAGTCAGCCTACAGCCCCTAGTGTTATACGCTAAGCCACGCCCATTCTGGCGGGCTGTGACGCTATGAAGGCGCGGGCGCCCTTCATTGGGCGTGACGTCACGCCGGGCTCACTGGTAGGCTGCAGCAGTTGCCCGCAGGGCAGCCAATGAGCACGCGAGATGGCCTGCTCTAGGTCTGCCAGCTGCTGCACTGCGTTGACAAGGTATACAAAATTAAGGATAATTTTTAGGCTTCAGTATCTCGAGAAGATGAATCTTTCCCGTAGCGTAAGCTAAACTTACGCAATACGAGAGAACCTCTCGTAAGAGAACTAAGCATTTAAATATCATCTTTCTAAGACATTATTTGCAGAAATAGTGATGAATAATATTTATATACATGTTAAGTATCTGCTATACTGTTATAAAGAGCTCATTGCTTTACATTACAAGCATCAGCATTTTATATAAATATCAGAATCTGCCGCAAACAGCATATTTTTGCTCAGTTTGAATAAAATTAGGCTGTTTTTTCCCCCTATATATTCTCACTATATCAAACTTAATAAGCCATAAAAGCCTAATGGATCAAATATGATAATCAACATACAACTCAAATGCATTTTTTTTAAACATCCAGTAAACTGTTCCAATTCAATAAAGGTAGATTTTTCAGACTATTAATAGCAGGGTTAATAGCATATTGCGGAAGCACTTTGACAGGACAGAACGAGGCTTTAACTGTCAGTGGTCTGATGAACTCTGATGCAATTAATCTTTAATCATATGATTGCACACAAAAAAAAAAGATTTATGAATGTAAAAAAAAAGTCTAAGGATGACACCACATCCGCTTGGCCAAGTCAGACTCTCAAAAAATATGAATGCCCAAATTGATGATTTATGTATTTGATTTGCATATAAAATTACAGTTTTAGCATGAGCTAACTAATAAACTTATGTTATGCATATTTGTCAGTAATATATAAATGAAACCGGTCAGATTTCTGTAATAATACTAGTAAACTGAATGTGTTTGACACAATAGCCAGATATATATATACATTCAATGTTTCATTCGCATACATTTTAACTAATCGAATATTACTTGTTCCACAGCTAGCCATATTTCATGTTCATACTTTTTAAGAAAAATAAATGTAATTGTTTTCACAATTAACAGAACTAATCTAAATTAAACTAAATTAAACAAAGAGATGCAAATAATTAAAGTCTCCCTGTAGTCAATAATTTTATCCCTAAAAACTCTCTTTGATTACCAAAATTACATATTTAAACATTTTTCCTTGCAAACAAAATGTCTTCATGCCTTAAAATATCTTGAATGTAACTCGACACCCGTGCCTCATTTAGTATGCGCGGTCTATGAATATGCAAATGAGCCCCGCCTATATGTGATGAGAACCGTGTTTTTGAGACTGTCTTTGGTTCACTGCAGTTTTAAGAAGAAAATACTCAGCAATGCTGTCGACTTAAAGCATATTAAAAACACCACATAGAAATATAAACAACATTAAAAGCTGGATTTTCAACACAGGGGGACTTTAAATAATACGTTTCTGAGCACAGACATCTGACTGGTTTCATTTATGAATGACTGACAAATATGCATCACATTCAGTTTATCTTAAAATCCAGATGAACGGAAAGATTTTGGGTTGTAAATACATTCATTTTGAATTTAGGCCTAAATAATTATTGAGTGCAAGTTCAAATAAAATTTAGTGCCATGCACCAAAGTTTGAGTTTGTTGCATTGAAAGGTTTCTTTAAAATGTTTTCTTTTGTGCTTCACAGAAGATTTCCATTACACGAGAGTAGATGCAGCGTTGGGTAAGTTACTCAAAAAAGTAATCTACAAATTGGGTGAGCTGACTTTAACTTTGTAGCCTATTAGAGAGCTGACTTATGTTTGACTGAACTGTTTGCTTTATTTCTAATTGTACAGCTTCTTATACCTTTTAGGTGTCACGGATCACAGAGGAATCAGACAAGATGGTAAGTTATCAGTGTTTATTTTGCAGAAGGATTGCGGTCGGAGATAACAGGTGAGAAGAAGTAACATAGAAAGTTCAATGAAGCTTAGCTGTGGTTTTAAGTCTCTCTCTTTCTTTCCCTCTCTTGCAGGTGGCGTGGCGATGGCTGGTACGGATGGGTTGATCCAAGATGAGTGAAGCGACGGTAAGTAGAAGGTAAGTGATCGGGAAGTCTGTGAGCCATGGAATGACGAGACCAGACAAGTGACTGCAGTGAAGGTGAGTGTTTTATAGTCCATATGGTTGATGGGACACAGGTGACGGTGATTAGTACTCAGGGGATAATGAACGGGGAAAAGTCTGGTTGGGTGAAAGGGAACGAGTGGGCGGAGATGGTGATCTGGATGATGTAACCCTGACAGTACCCCCCCCTCCCGAGGCGGCTCTTGACGCCTGAGACAGGCGCTGCCGGCGGCGAGGTCGACCACGACCCCTGGGAGCCGGAGGATCCGGATGATCACTGTGGAACTGGGTGAGTAGCGTTGGATCCAAGATTTCATCTCGCAGGACCCAGGAACGTTCCTCTGGTCCGTAGTCCTCCCAGTCCACCACGTACTCCAGCCGAGGACCTCGCCGCCGAGAATCCATGATAGAGCGGACTCGATAAATGGGCTCCTCTTCAACGGGAACGGGAGGAGGTACGTCAGTGGGAAGGTTATCTGAGGGAACAGGGGTGACAGGGTCAGTGAAGGGTTTAAGTAAGGAAACATGGAATGAAGGAGCAATCCTGAAATGAGGGGGAAGATTGAGCCTGTAGGTCACTTCGTTCAACTGCCTCTGGATGGTGAATGGTCCGATGAATCGAGGACTCAGCTTACGGCAAGGTAGACGGAGACGGATGTCTCGAGTCGACAACCACACCTTTTGACCTGGCTGATACTGAGGGGTGTCGAGTCGGTGACGGTCCGCTTGTTCTTTGTGTCTCCGTACTGCCTGCTGTAGATGCACATGAGCTGAGTCCCATACCCCCTCGCTCTGATGGAACCAGAAGTCGACAGCTGGAACCTCCGAGGGCTCACCCGACCAAGGAAAGAGTGGAGGCTGGTAACCAAGGATACACTGGAAGGGGGTGAGCCCGGTGGTGTTCTGCCGCAGAGAGTTTTGGGCATACTCAGCCCATGGGAGGTAACGGTTCCAGCTGTCCTGGTACTGATGGCAGTACGTCCGCAGGTAACGTCCAATCTCCTGAATCTTCCGCTCAGTCTGGCCGTTAGTCTGCGGATGGTAGCCTGAGGAAAGGCTGATGGTGACCCCGAGGAGTTTGAAGAAGGCTTGCCATACTCTTGAGATGAACTGAGGTCCCCGATCCGAGACGATATCCTCTGGGAGGCCGAAGTTCCTAAAGACGTTTTGGAATAGAGCTTCAGCTGCTTGTAACGCAGTGGGAAGACCAGGTAAGGGAATCAGCTTACAACCTTTAGAGAACCTGTCCACAACAACGAATACGCAGGTAAAGCCTTCTGAATTGGGTAGATCAGTCATGAAATCGACACCAATGTGTGACCATGGTCGCCTGGGAAGAGGTAACGGCACGAGCTTGCCTTCTGGGACTCTCCTCGGGGTGTTGGTGATGGCACAGACTGAACAACCGCGGATGAACCTGGAGACATCTCTGGAGATGGACGGCCACCAGTACCGTTGACTGAGGAGCGAGAGGGTACGCTTGCTACCCGGATGTCCAGAGCCCGGAAGGGAGTGAGCGGAGTCCAGAAGGGGAGTACGTAGATGTGGAGGTACGAAAATACGCCCTTCTGGACCTCCCGGCGGAACGGGTTGACGTGTCAGTTCCTGGGCGATCTGTTGGTCAACCTCCCAGACGATTGGACTGAGGATTACGGCTGGAGGGAGGATAGGTTCGGGATGAAGATCTTCAACAGAGGTGTGATGGAGTCGTGAAAGTGCATCAGCCTTGCAATTCTTACTCCCGGGACGATATGACACCACAAAGTTGAAGCGTGTGAAGAATAGAGCCCAGCGGGCTTGTCTAGGGTTCAGTCTTTTAGCCTCCCTTAAGTACTCCAAGTTGCGATGATCGGTGATTACTGTGAATTGATGGTTAGCTCCCTCCAGCCAGTGCCTCCACTCCTCAAGGGCCAGTTTGATGGCCAGCAGCTCTCGGTTACCGACGTCATAGTTCCGCTCCGCCGGGGCTAATTTCTTGGAGAAGAAGGCGCATGGAAGGAGTTTGGGTGGCTCACCCTGCCGCTGAGAGAGAACTGCTCCTACTCCAGTAGATGAGGCATCTACCTCTTCCACAAACGGAAGGTCCGGGTTTGGATGAATGAGGATGGGAGCAGTGATGAAAGTTTCCTTTAAACGCTGGAAGGCCTGTACTGCGGAGGGAGATAGGGACAGAGACTTGGGCCGTCCCTTGAGGGAAGAAGTGAGGGGAGCACTGATATGACTGTAGTTCCGGATGAATCGTCTATAGAAGTTCGCGAACCCCAGGAATCGTTGCAGTTCCTTTATGGAGGAGGGTTGTGGCCAGTTCTGGATAGTTTCCACCTTCCTCTGGTCCATTTGGATGCCCTGTTGGTTGATGACATAACCCAGGAAGTGAACGGTAGAGGTGTGAAATTCGCACTTCTCCAGCTTCAGATATAACCTGTGTGCTCTCAGCTTCTCGAGGACCTGGATGACATGTTGATGGTGCTCAGACATAGAAGAAGAGTATATGAGTATATCATCAATGTAGACGATTACAAAACGGTTGAGGAACTCTCGAAGGACTTCATTCATATGACCTTGGAAGACGGCAGGAGCGTTGGACAGTCCGAAAGGCATGACCTGATACTCGTAGTGGCCCGAGGGGGTCACAAAGGCAGTTTTCCACTCATCTCCATGCCGGATTCGGATCAGATTATACGCACTTCTAAGGTCCAGTTTGGAGAAAATGCGTGCACCACGCAGCTGTTCCAGGGCGGCAGGTACCAGAGGAAGGGGATAGCTGAATTTGACAGTCTGAGAGTTAAGATGACGGTAATCGATACAGGGCCGCAAGCCTCCGTCCTTTTTGGCCACAAAGAAGAAGCTCGAAGCGGCAGGGGAGGTAGATGGTCGAATAAACTGCTGATGTAAAGCTTCCTTCACATACTCCTCCATGGCCTTCTGTTCCGGGATGGACAGAGGATATATACGACCTTTGCGAAGGGTGGCTCCGGGTAGCAAGTCGATGGCGCAGTCCCATGGCCGGTGTGGAGGTAGTTTGGTTGCCAGTTCCTTACTGAATACGTCCTGGAACGCCTGGTACTCCACTGGGATTTCGCCTTGAACTTGGACTTCAGGGCTTTCCACCGAAGTAGAACAGACAGGAACTCTAGTTTCCCCCGCGGGTGACTTGGAACGGGACGAAGAATGAACCTTCTGGATGGAACTGAGGCAGGATCTATGGCAATCTTCACCCCAACGGAGTACCTCTCCAGTTCCCCAGTGGAGTACCGGCTGATGTTGTACTAACCAGGGACGTCCCAGGATGATATCCACGGTGGACTCCTCCAGCACCATAAGAGAATTTTCCTCAGAGTGTAAACAGCCGATACGAAGAGTTAGAGTGGGTGTATAATGGCGAATTCGACCACGACCTAATGGCTTGCCTTGTATGGTTTGGACGGGAAGATCTCGGCACAGACGGCGTCGCCGAATATTCAACTTTTGGAGAAACTGGGTGGATATGAAGTTCCCCGCAGACCCGGAGTCAATGAGGGCTTGCGCTGGGAGACAAACACAGGAGGTTAATACATGTACTCTGGTACGTGTGAGAGGCTCAATCTTCGGGGAGAGTTGAATGGCACTTACCGCCTGTCGCGGAGGTCGTACAGGGCAAGAACTGAGGAGATGCTTGTCGGAAGCACAGTATAGACAGAGGGAATGTTGAAATCTGCGCTGGCGTTCAGCTGTAGAAAGGTGGGTGGAGTCTACTTCCATTGGAACTGGTGCTGGAGGAGTGACTGAAGGCGCCGGAGGCGGAGAACTTACAGTGGGTACAAACCTATCACAAGCGGTGAGACGCTGGGCTGTACGGATTGTCTGCTGGATCAGATTCTCTAACCCCATGCTGTCCTCTTACACCACCAACAGCTGGCGGACGTTGGAATTCAAACCATGACGAAAGGCGGTGATCAGGGCGGTTTCATTCCAGCCGCTAGCTGCGGCTAGTGTGCGGAACTGAAGCGTATACGAACTCACTGAAGAATTTCCTTGACGGAGGTTATAGAGTTGGTCGTGAATGGACAGTTCTGATATTGTTTGCCCAAAAACCTCTTTAAAGTGCTGTTTAAAACTTGAGAAGGATTTGACCACCGGGGCATCTGAATCCCACAATGACTGTGCCCATCGAAGTGCTTGACCAGATAACAGTGAGATAATGAAAGCCACCCGGGCGGTATCACTACGGAACTGATGCTCATTCATGGAGATATACAAGGATACCTGGAGAAGAAACCCACTGCAGTTCTCCGCCTCACCAGAGTAGGGCGCTGGCCGGGCCATGGGACTCGCAGAGGCAGTGAACGAAGCAGCGGGAGGTTGCGGAAGTGGAGGTGGTGGAAAGAGTGCCGCGGCGACCGGAGGATTAGCCGCTGAGGAATCCTCTTCTAAATCCGACTGATTCTGCATAATTACTCCTTTCTGTGGTCTGGTCTTCTGTCACGGATCACAGAGGAATCAGACAAGATGGTAAGTTATCAGTGTTTATTTTGCAGAAGGATTGCGGTCGGAGATAACAGGTGAGAAGAAGTAACATAGAAAGTTCAATGAAGCTTAGCTGTGGTTTTAAGTCTCTCTCTTTCTTTCCCTCTCTTGCAGGTGGCGTGGCGATGGCTGGTACGGATGGGTTGATCCAAGATGAGTGAAGCGACGGTAAGTAGAAGGTAAGTGATCGGGAAGTCTGTGAGCCATGGAATGACGAGACCAGACAAGTGACTGCAGTGAAGGTGAGTGTTTTATAGTCCATATGGTTGATGGGACACAGGTGACGGTGATTAGTACTCAGGGGATAATGAACGGGGAAAAGTCTGGTTGGGTGAAAGGGAACGAGTGGGCGGAGATGGTGATCTGGATGATGTAACCCTGACATTAGGCTACTTATACTTTTATACTGGATATTATTGAGCATTAAAACTGACATTTAATAAAAAGAGACAGGGTTGTGTAATTTTATTTTATATATTTTAAAATATATAGAATATTTTTTATATTTATTTTACTATACATTCTCTTCACTGTATGTACATGTATAATAAATAAAATGACAAGTCTGTCTCTGTTAAATGTCAGTTTTAATGATCAATAATGTTTCATATTTTTAAAATGAAAACAAAAAGAAGCAGGGTTGTGTTTTATATATCGTGTTGTTATAAATATATGCAGTGAAGATAATCAATGTATGCGCACATTTGTGTGGCCATTAGCCTAATATGTTTACGATTTTTTTAAATGAAAAGAGGCAGAGTTGTGTTTTATAACATATTTTGTTTTATTGCTGACGAAAAGAGGCAGAGTTGTACTTTATACCATATTTCCTTTAATTGTTGCCTGAAATAAAGCTACATAAAGCGATAACCGGAGTAGCCAGAGCGTGCTGAGTGACGCGATCAAGAACGCCGCGGTTCCGTTTGCAGAATAACCGGACTCGCGTCCTCTCGTCCTCGGGAGTTCGTTCTCCTGAGTCGAACTTGGCAAGTCTGAACTACCAAGGACGCAAGTCCGAAGTTTGCGTAGGCTACTATTGAGAAACGGCCAGACTGTGCTCCAAACCGTGTAGCGCTGCGTGTGTGTGTGTGTGTGTGTGTGCCTCATGAAGCGCGTTCTCCGGTAATTCATTAAAGCGCATGCTGACACAGCCGGCCAAACGTGATTAGAAAGGCATTTTACTAGATATTTTTTTATTAACAATGCATTTGTAACGCAAGTAACTTAATTTTATTGACATCAGTAACTGTAATCAAATTACATAAATTTAAAATGTAATGAGTTACATTACTGCGTTACTTTGTAACGCGTTATACCCAACTCTGAGTAGATGTTAAAACTTCATGCTGATTTGTACTCGGCTTTCGCCAAGATAAGCACCAACTAAGACGTAGCTTTACAGTAACCTATGCTTCTCCATCCATTTACGCTTCTTTCCATCTGGTGATGTGAATCTCCTTCTGTCTAGTGTTAACACGTGTCAGCACACACAACGGCTGCAACCACAGAAGAATAACAGCAAACAAGTTCAATTCAAAATAACTCACAATTTCAGCTATAACCCTTTTAATTCAGCTCAAAATATCTTACATTGGGTGTCTTTGCGACCTCTTGTGGAAAAAATAATATAACATGATATTTCATTAATATTTCTAGATGGCCTTATATCTCTATGGAGCAAATGAGCTGTTCTTCTGGGTCCTAAAGTCAGCTCTCTTCAGTATGCATTCAGATTCAGATACACGTATACAAATAATATACACACATACAAATAATTTATTGGTAAAGTTTTAGCATTTTTAGTTTGAATTTTGAGCATTTTTAGGTTTTTCTATGTGTACTGAAGCATTCCTCGCATTCCATTCATTCCTAAGGGGGTCAAATTGACCATAAAACTCCTCAAATCAATAATTTTTTTCTTTTTTCTTTTTGTTGTTGTTGATGTATTCGTGGTTCAAGTGCGACAAAAGTCCTGGGGTCTTGGACCTCTCTGATGAACACTCTTTTTTTTCTTTTTTTTTAATCAAAAATATTTTTCCCTTCTAGAGAAGGATGAAGGTTAAAACAAAATCACAAAATGAACTCATAATGGGAAAGCCTGAAATGTTCTCTATATATATATATATTTTCCTGTCCTTCAGCAGTGTTTTCTCTATAGTCTGGGCTGTCTGTTGTTGAATCTCTCGTCTGGCAGAACAGCACAGCTGGAAACTGAAAAACGACTGTAATCTCAGTTGTGTATTGCAGTCAATCCTGCGATTAAATCTTCCCTGTCGAGATAATTAGCATCACCATTTTTCCATTGTGGCGTACATTTTGCTACTTATTTTAAAACCACTCCATGTTTATCACTGCATGGCTGTTGTGGATGAATGCGTCTATTCTGTGTGTCTCTGACGCTGTATATACTGACAGAAAAACACAATAAATGCTGCTATCAGCCACATGCTGGGAGGCTTAATCAAGCGTCAGGAAAAACCATAATGTGCTGATTTCCCAATCACAGCAATCCAGTGCTTCATTAGCCCTTATTGTGCTCTTTAAACCTCTTTCTCAAAGTGATGTCTGAATGCACATCATCTCATCAAACTGATAATGCTACTAAATTAATAATCTTACAGTAAACCTGCATTACATTACATATCAACAGCATGACTTTACACTGACGCCTAGTGGTTGTTCTGTAATACTGCTGTATTTTTGTAGCTTGTCATTTACATGCTGTATATACAGCGCTTTATGCAATACAGAATGTTTCTAAGCAGCTTCGCTGTAAGAAAGTGCAAATAAACCGAATTTAGTTGTTTTCTGAATTATTTTGTAAAATTATTTTTTGCGGAAGAACATTGTGTTTGCATCTGGTTTTACTTATTTGTATTTTTTGTACAGGAATAACTTTTCTTGAATGTTTCTCATCTGTTGATCACACAATCTTTCTGTATGTCGCTCTGACCTCTTAAAAAAAGGAAAAAAGGTTTATTTGCATCGATGGTTCCATAAACAACCTTTAACATCCAGCCTTTTAAATGCACCAAATGTTTTTTATAGTGGATAAGTTATAATGTGAGTTATAAAGTCACATTTGTGTGATATAAAGTCACAATTGCATATTATAAAGTCACAATTGTTTGTTATAAAGTTATATTTGTGTGATATAAAGTCACAATTGCGTGTTATAAAGTCACAATTGTATATTTTAAAGTCACAATTGCGTGTTATAAAGTCACAATTGCGTTATAAAGTCACAATTGCATTTTATAAAGTCATAATTGCGTATTATAAAGTTACGTTTGTGTGATATAAAGTCACAATTGCGTATTATAATAAGGTCACAATTGCGTATTATAAAGATACATTTCTGTGATATAAAGTCACATTTGCTTGTTATAGTCACAATTGCGTGTTATAGTCACAATTGCGTTATAAAGTCACAATTGCATTTTATAAAGTCATAATTGCATATTATAAAGTCACATTTGTGTGTTATAAAGTCACAATTGCGTGTTATAGTCACAATTGCGTTATAAAGTCACAATTGCATTTTATAAAATCATAATTGCATATTATAAAGTTACATTTGTGTAATATAAAGTCACAATTGCGTGTTATAAAGTCACAATTTCGTGTTATAAAGTCACAATTGCGTATTATAAAGTTACATTTGTGTGATATAAAGTCACAATTGCGTGTTATAAAGTCACAATTGCATTTTATAAAATCATAATTGCATATTATAAAGTTACATTTGTGTAATATAAAGTCACAATTGCGTGTTATAAAGTCACAATTGCGTGTTATAAAGTTACATTTGTGTGATATAAAGTTACATTTGTGTGATATAAAGTCACAATTGTGTGTTATAAGGTCACAATTGCGTATTATAAAGTTACATTTGTGTGATATAAAGTCACAATTGCGTGTTATAAGGTCACAATTGCGTATTATAAAGTTACATTTGTGTGATATAAAGTCACAATTGCGTGTTATAAAGTCACAATTGCGTGTTATAAAGTTACATTTGTTTGTTATAAAGTCACAATTGCGTGTTATAAAGTCACAATTGCGTATTATAAAGTTACATATGTGTGATATAAAGTCACAATTGTGTGTTATAAAGTCACAATTGCCTATTATAAAGTTACATTTGTGTGATATAAAGTCACAATTGCGTATTATAAAGTTACATTTGTGATATAAAGTCACAATTGCGTGTTATAAAGTCACAATTGTGTGTTATAAAGTCACAATTGCGTATTATAAAGTTACATTTGTGTGATATAAAGTCACAATTGTGTGTTATAAAGTCACAATTGCGTATTATAAAGTTACATTTGTGATATAAAGTCACAATTGTGTGATATAAAGTCACAATTGCGTGTTATAAAGTCACAATTGCGTATTATAAAGTCACAATTGCGTGTTATAAAGTCACAATTGCGTATTATAAAGTCACAATTGCGTATTATAAAGTCACAATTGCGTGTTATAAAGTCACAATTGCGTATTATAAAGTTACATTTGTTTGTTATAAAGTCACAATTGCGTGTTATAAAGTCACAATTGCGTATTATAAAGTTACATTTGTGTGATATAAAGTCACAATTGTGTGTTATAAAGTCACAATTGCGTATTATAAAGTTACATTTGTGATATAAAGTCACAATTGCGTGTTATAAAGTCACAATTGCGTATTATAAAGTTACATTTGTGTGATATAAAGTCACAATTGTGTGTTATAAAGTCACAATTGCGTATTATAAAGTTACATTTGTGATATAAAGTCACAATTGCGTGTTATAAAGTCACAATTGCGTATTATAAAGTTACATTTGTGTGATATAAAGTCACAATTGTGTGTTATAAAGTCACAATTGCGTATTATAAAGTTACATTTGTGTGATATAAAGTCCCAATTGCGTGGTATAAAGTCACAATTGCGTATTATAAAGTTACATTTTTGTGTTATAAAGTCACAATTGCGTGTTATAAAGTCACAATTGCGTATTATAAAGTTACATTTGTGTGAAAGTCACAATTGCGTGTTATAAAGTCACAATTGCGTGTTATAAAGTCACAATTGCGTATTATAAAGTTACATTTGTGTGATATAAAGTCACAATTGCGTGTTATAAAGTTACATTTGTGTGATATAAAGTCACAATTGTGTTATAAAGTCACAATTGCGTATTATAAAGTTACATTTGTGTGATATAAAGTCACAATTGTGTGTTATAAAGTCATTATTGCGTATTATAAAGTTACATTTGTGTGATATAAAGTCACAATTGTGTGTTATAAAGTCACAATTGCGTATTATAAAGTTACATTTGTGATATAAAGTCACAATTGCGTGTTATAAAGTCACAATTGCGTATTATAAAGTTACATTTGTGTGATATAAAGTCACAATTGTGTGTTATAAAGTCACAATTGCGTATTATAAAGTTACATTTGTGTGATATAAAGTCCCAATTGCGTGGTATAAAGTCACAATTGCGTATTATAAAGTTACATTTTTGTGTTATAAAGTCACAATTGCGTGTTATAAAGTCACAATTGCGTATTATAAAGTTACATTTGTGTGAAAGTCACAATTGCGTGTTATAAAGTCACAATTGCGTGTTATAAAGTCACAATTGCGTATTATAAAGTTACATTTGTGTGATATAAAGTCACAATTGCGTGTTATAAAGTTACATTTGTGTGATATAAAGTCACAATTGTGTTATAAAGTCACAATTGCGTATTATAAAGTTACATTTGTGTGATATAAAGTCACAATTGTGTGTTATAAAGTCATTATTGCGTATTATAAAGTTACATTTGTGTGTTATAAAGTCACAATTGCGTATTATAAAGTTACATTTGTGTGATATAAAGTCACAATTGTGTTATAAAGTCACAATTGCGTATTATAAAGTTACATTTGTGTGATATAAAGTCACAATTGTGTGTTATAAAGTCACAATTGCGTGTTATAAAGTCACAATTGCGTGTTATAAAGTCACAATTGCGTATTATAAAGTTACATTTGTGTGATATAAAGTCACAATTGCGTATTATAAAGTTACATTTGTGTGATATAAAGTCACAATTGCGTATTATATTAAAGTTACATTTGTGTGATATAAAGTCACAATTGCGTATTATAAAGTTACATTTTTGTGTTATAAAGTCACAATTGCGTGTTATAAAGTCACAATTGCGTTTTATAAAGTCACAATTGCGTATTATAAAGTTACATTTGTGTGATATAAAGTCACAATTGCGTATTATAAAGTTACATTTGTGTGATATAAAGTCACAATTGTGTTATAAAGTCACAATTGCGTATTATAAAGTTACATTTGTGTGATATAAAGTCACAATTGTGTGTTATAAAGTTACATTTGTGTGATATAAAGTCACAATTGTGTTATAAAGTCACAATTGCGTATTATAAAGTTACATTTGTGAGATATAAAGTCACAATTGCGTATTATAAAGTTACATTTGTGTGATATAAAGTCACAATTGCGTATTATAAAGTTACATTTGTGTGATATAAAGTCACAATTGTGTTATAAAGTCACAATTGCGTATTATAAAGTTACATTTGTGTGATATAAAGTCACAATTGTGTGTTATAAAGTTACATTTGTGTGATATAAAGTCACAATTGTGTTATAAAGTCACAATTGCGTATTATAAAGTTACATTTGTGAGATATAAAGTCACAATTGTGTGTTATAAAGTTACATTTGTGTGATATAAAGTCACAATTGCGTATTATAAAGTTACATTTGTGTGATATAAAGTCACAATTGCGTATTATAAAGTCACATTTGTGTGTTATAAAGTCACAATTGCGTATTATAAAGTTACATTTGTGTGATATAAAGTCACAATTGTGTTATAAAGTCACAATTGCGTATTATAAAGTTACATTTGTGTGATATAAAGTCACAATTGTGTGTTATAAAGTCACAATTGCGTGTTATAAAGTCACAATTGCGTATTATAAAGTTACATTTGTGTGATATAAAGTCACAATTGCTTTGAAATCGCTGGTGTTTCTGGCGTCACAAACTACCTTGTAACCAATCAGATCAACGCGTGATCGTCAACGAGTGGATCTCTGAGTGAGTGAGTGAGTGGAGGCGGGGCTCATATGCATATTCATAGAACCACGCATTCTAATTGAGGCGAGGGTGTCGAGTTACATTCAAGATATTTTAAGACATGAAGAAAAAACGTTTAAACGTAATTTTCATGAGTTTTAAGCAATGAAATGATTGACTAGTGGAACTTTAAGAACTGACCCTTATATGGAGTCGCTGTGAAAACCCTCTTTGTCAAACCTTTATTTTTAAGAGTGTGAATAAGAGCGTCTGCTCACTGTAAATATGGATTTACTTGTAGTCAGTGCGTATATATACGTTTGAGCTGCAGGTTTGAGAAAGGCATGCATGGAAAGAAGATACAGAGAGTGTGAGGAACCCAGTGGCCCTCAGAAAAGGCCCACAGACCAAGTGGCAACATCTCCAAACTTGTCAGCACAAGCGGGTCGACAGCGCAGTCCTGCCCTCTATACCCGTCACAAGATCCACAAGGACGAGGCTGTTTTTCTTCTCGCACCACATCAACCTGTCAGAGAGAACCGGACCGGCGCAAACACCAGGTGTCCGAACCTCATATCACATCATCCTAACAGTTCTCCACAGTTCTAATGGCTCTTTCTGTGTTTCCTCGAGTGTTGGGTCTCTGTGTCCTGCTGGTGTCGTGGGCTCACTGTGGCCCGGTTCCCCGTCTGGAAGAGCCGGACGGTGTTGTGGATGATGTGGACATGCAGGAGGTTCTGGGTCAGTTCCTCCACATGTTGAACTTGACGGATCCGGGGCCCGGATTGAAGCCACGCTCCAGCCGCACCAAACCTCCTGAATACATGCTGGAACTTTACAACCGATTCGCCAACGACCGAAGCGCCACGCCGTCTGCCAACATCGTGAGGAGCTTCAGGAATGAAGGTACAAGGTGCACTTTTCCTTCTGCTAATCCTGGTTTGGTTCATAAACAGACGTTCCTTACAAAAAGCAAAGGAATCAACCTTGTTTGTTTGTTTTTAACTATTTATGTAGCTTGTCAAGTCACATTTATTTATATAGTGCTTTATATAATACAGAAGAAGCTTCACATTAATAAACAATAAAGTTACAAAATTAATCAATAAACACAGAAGCTTCACATTAATAAACAATAAAATATCAAAATTCATCAATAAATACAGAAGCTTCACATTAATAAACAATAAAATAACAAAATTCATCAATAAATACAGAAGCTTCACATTAATAAACAATAAAATATCAAAATTCATCAATAAATACAGAAGCTTCACATTAATAAACAATAAAATAACAAAATTCATCAATAAATAAAGAAGCTTCACATTCATAAACAATAAAATATCAAAATTCATCAATAAATACAGAAGCTTCACATTAATAAACAAAAAAATAACAAATCCATCAATAAATACAGAAGCTTCACATTAATAAACAATAAAATAACAAAATCATCAAAGATTACAGAAGAAGCTTCACATTAATAAACAATAAAGTTACACAATTAATCAATAAATACAGAAGCTTCACATTAATAAACAATAAAATATCAAAATTCATCAATAAATACAGAAGCTTCACATTAATAAACAATAAAATAACAAAATTCATCAATAAATAAAGAAGCTTCACATTCATAAACAATAAAATATCAAAATTCATCAATAAATACAGAAGCTTCACATTAATAAACAATAAAATAACAAAATCATCAAAGATTACAGAAGAAGCTTCACATTAATAAACAATAAAGTTACACAATTAATCAATAAATACAGAAGCTTCACATTAATAAACAATAAAATATCAAAATTCATCAATAAATACAGAAGCTTCACATTAATAAACAATAAAATAACAAAATCCATCAATTATGAAACAAAATGAGCAGCTGTTCAGAAGACAACAGCTTCATTATTCAGATCTATTCAGTTTAATAGCTGACAATGTTGTTCAACTGTTCATCAATTGTGATTTATTAATTATTGAGTATTTCGGTGTATTGTGTATTTTTTCTAATCCTTTTTCAATGCATGTACTTATGCAATATTTAAAGACTTTTCTTTAAAAAAATTTGAACAAAGTTACTTTTGCAATTTATTATTTGAAATGATAATTAGCATTTTAAATTATTATTAGTAGTAGAATTATTTAACCATTATTTAATTTAAAAATGATGTGATCATTATTTTAATATTGTTTTATATTATTAGTCTTATAATGTTTAATAAATATGATTATTCATATTTGTAAATAAAAAATAAAAATAATGATTATTATAATATTTATATCATTAGTATTATAATATTTTAATACATATATAAATTATTATTATTATTTAAAATAAAAATATATTAATAATTATTTTCATAGGATTTATATATAATATTTTTATTGTCATTATTTATTTTTTTACAATTAAAACCAATGATTATTTTAATAATAATAATAATAATAATAATTATTATTATTATTATTATTATTTAACCATTCTAGTTTTTCTCCTGGTGTTTGTATAATTATAATAATGTATATTGTTAGTATTGTAATATTTTAATAATGATATGAATTATTATTATTATTATTTAAAACTAAAACTATTCTTTAAATTAAAATCTTAAATGTTTCTTGTTTTTCTCCTGATGTTTGTACTATAATTATAATGTATATTTTTAGTATCAAAATATTTTAATAACGGTAATTGTATATTATTTCATTATTATTATATTATTATTAGTAGTAGTATTACAATTAAAACCAATGGTTATTATTATTATTTAACCATTCATTACATTTAGGGCTGCAACAACTAATCGATAAAATCGATTATAATCGATTATGAAAATCGTTGTCAACGAATGTCATTATCGATTAGTTGGTCTGCTTACGTCACGGGGAGCGTTTACTGGTACACACACACACGCAAGGTCTCTCTCCCTCAGGCGCTCTGCCGAGCGCGCGCGCTACACGGTTTGGAGCAGTCTCTTCTGTCTCGCATGCGCGGGAGTTTGAACTAATTCGCGGGCATCAGGGAGCCGCAATCAATATGCGGGAGACTCCCGGGACTTCCGGGATGTCTGTATTTTGTCTCGAGCATCAGGTTGTGCAATCAGTTCGCTCGCAACGTAAGTGATGGATTAAAATAGCGCTACCGCAGAAATAGGTTAAATTAAAACGGTGTTTACAAAGTGAAGCATTAAATACAAAGGCAGCAGTAAATAACAGCAGCAGTAAAATATTGTTTTTTAGTCACTGTACTCAGTGGTTTTCAGCGAATGCTTGTGCACTAATGCATAATTTCTCCTGTCCTTTACTCAAGCCTGTTAGCTCGCTGGGTAACGTTACCTCCATTCCGTTCTCTTTTTATAGCATTTGTCTACTAAGTTTTAATTGTTTTTCAAACGCGATCTACTGCGGCTCTACATTCACACAATTGTTTTCAGTCTTTCTATATTTATTTAATCAATTTATCCTTATATTATTCTTTTATATATTATATATAATATATATTATATTCTTTATCCTTATATTCCTTATATATAATTAATTTTAAATAAAAATTAAATGAATTATATATTTTAGATGTTTTTAGTTTGTTTTTAGTTCAGATATTCACATCTGAACAACATGTCTGTGTAAATTTGTTTTAACAAAAATTGTGTTAAAACATAATATGTTGGATATCATTTTTTTTAACAATAATCATGTTTGTCAACTTGCCATCAGCAATTATCATTAAAAACAATGCAAATATTGATATTAGTAAAACTCAATGTGTGGCTTTTGCACTTTTTAAAGTACACTTTTACACATAAATACCCTGATTTACGGTTTTATTTAGTTATGATTAAAAAAAAAAATCTAATTTAATTTCTATCCGATTAATCGATTAATCGAAAAAATAATCGTCCGATTAATCGATTATCAAAATAATCGTTAGTTGCAGCCCTAATTACATTAAAAATCTAAATTATCTTGTTTTATCTCCTGGTGTCTGTGTTCCTTATCCAGATTGACATCAGAAAAATGGTGTTGTTGTTCTTTTTTTTTTAAAGTTTAATTTCTCAATAAATCGTGTGTTTTTCACAGACCACACCTTGAGCAAGAGCCTGCGAACACACCGTCTCCTGTTCAACCTGTCAGTGCCGCAACACGAGCGCGTGGTCAGCGCAGAGCTGCGTCTGCACACACTCCTCGCCAGAGACTCGACCCAGCGCTTCGGATCCGGATGGAAGGTGAGCGTATTTGACGCGCATCGGGGCGGGCGCTACGGGAGAGGCGAGGGAGACCCGCTGGCGGTGAAGCACGTGCACCGCATGGAGAGCGGATGGGAAGTCTTTGATATGACGAACGCTGTTCAACATTGGCGAAAGCTCAATATCGTGAGCCCCAGGCTGGAGGTTCACACTGAAAATCTGAACGCGTTTAGGAATACGAAGGTAGACCTGGACATTGACAAGAATCCCGATGGACAACACGAGCCGGTGCTAATCGTCTTCTCTGATGACCAAAGCGAAAACTTTGGCATGATGGAAGAGGACAACGAAGTGAGGACAGATGAAGAGCAGGTGCGCTTAAACAACGGCGTCTCGAGAGTCCGGCGCAGCGCTGAAGCGGAAGACTGCAAAATAGCCGAGATGTATGTGGATTTTAAGGACATCCAATGGGACTCGTTCATCTTGGCGCCGTCTGGATATCAGGCGTTCACTTGTCGTGGCGTGTGCAACTATCCTCTCGCTCGCGAAGTGACGCCCACCAAACACGCCATCATCCAAACGCTGCTCAATCTGAAGAGTCCTCAGAGAGCCTCGAAAGCGTGCTGTGTGCCGACCGAGCTAAAGCCCATATCCCTCCTGTATGAGAACGAGAACGGCGTTGTGGTTTTAAATAATAAATACGAAGGAATGGTGGTCAAGGAGTGCGGATGCAGATAATCCGAGAAAGACTGTTTAGTGTATAAAACGTCCGTGAACTGAACGTCCAGAATATAACCGCATTTTATTTAGGCCTCATGTATATTTACTTGTTTTAAATTATTACGTTTTCTATTGCACATCCTACTTGTAATATACAACACACTGCTAAGCATTTGTCACTTATAATGAGAGCTAAATGGTACCACTTTACAGTAAGATTCATTAGTTAACATTGGTTAATGTATTTACCAACATGAACTAACCATGAGCAATACAGTTATTACAGTATTTATTAATCTTTGTTTAATGTTAGTTCATAAAAATATAGCTGTTCATTGTTCATGTTAGTTCACAGTGCATTAACTAATGTTAACTAATACAACCTTTGATTTAATGACGTATTAGTAAATGTTGAAATTAATATTAACTAAGATTAATAAATGCTGAAGAAGTATTGTTCATTCTTAGTTCATATTGACTAAGGTAATTAACTAATGTTATTTAAAGGGATAGTTCACCCAAAAATGTAAATGCTGTCAGTAATTACTCTCCCTCATGTTGTTCAACCCCGTAAGACCTTCGTTCGTCTTCGCAACACGAATTATGATATTTGTGATTAAATCTGAGAGCTGGATCACTCCTCCATAGGCTTCTAAGGGATTGAAACTTGCAGGCCCCGAAAAGTCATTACAGACATCGTTAAAATAGTCCAAGTGACTACAGTGGCTCAATCTTAAGTTTATCAAGCGACGAGACAAAAACAAACAAAAATAACGACTTCTATTTCAACTATTCATTTCCTTCTCTGTGGGCCTCAAGTCAGTTAGCGTAGTGTGATAGCGTAGTGTGATTGCGTAGTTTGATAGCGTAGTGTGATAGCGTAGTGTGATTGCGTAGTTTGATAGCGTAGTGTGATAGCGTAGTGTGATAGCGTAGTGTGATTGCGTAGTGTGATAACGTAGTGTGATAGCGTAGTGTGATTGCGTAGTTTGATAGCGTAGTTTGATAGCGTAGTGTGATAGCGTAGTGTGATAGCCTAGTGTGATAGCGTGATAGCGTAGTGTGATAGCGTAGTGTGATAGCGTAGTGTGATAGCGTAGTGTGATAGCGTAGTGTGATTGCGTAGTGTGATTGCGTAGTTTGATAGCGTAGTGTGATAGCGTAGTGTGATTGCGTAGTGTGATAGCGTAGTGTGATAGCGTAGTGTGATAGCGTAGTGTGATAGCGTAGTGTGATAGCGTAGTGTGATAGAGTAGTGTGATAGAGTAGTGTGATAGAGTAGTGTGATAGAGTAGTGTGATAGAGTAGTGTGATAGCGTAGTGTGATAGAGTAGTGTGATAGAGTAGTGTGATAGAGTAGTGTGATAGCGTAGTGTGATAGCCTAGTGTGATAGCGTGATAGCGTAGTGTGATAGCGTAGTGTGATAGCGTAGTGTGATAGCGTAGTGTGATTGCGTAGTTTGATAGCGTAGTGTGATAGCGTAGTGTGATAGCGTAGTGTGATTGCGTAGTGTGATAACGTAGTGTGATAGCGTAGTGTGATTGCGTAGTTTGATAGCGTAGTTTGATAGCGTAGTGTGATAGCGTAGTGTGATAGCGTAGTGTGATAGCGTAGTGTGATAGCCTAGTGTGATAGCGTGATAGCGTAGTGTGATAGCGTAGTGTGATAGCGTAGTGTGATAGCGTAGTGTGATTGCGTAGTTTGATAGCGTAGTGTGATAGCGTAGTGTGATTGCGTAGTTTGATAGCGTAGTGTGATAGCGTAGTGTGATAGCGTAGTGTGATAGCGTAGTGTGATAGCGTAGTGTGATTGCGTAGTTTGATAGCGTAGTGTGATAGCGTAGTGTGATAGCGTAGTGTGATTGCGTAGTTTGATAGCGTAGTGTGATAGCGTAGTGTGATTGCGTAGTTTGATAGCGTAGTGTGATAGCGTAGTGTGATAGCCTAGTGTGATAGCGTGATAGCGTAGTGTGATAGCGTAGTGTGATAGCGTAGTGTGATAGCCTAGTGTGATAGCCTAGTGTGATTGCGTAGTGCTATGTCACACGTAGGCTAGCTATTGGCCGTCGCTGGTCATGTGTGTGATGCGTGTGGCGTACAACACAGAAGCGCTGCGCTGTTACACTAGTGAACTCACTCGACTTCCACAGAGAAGGAAATTAATAGTTGAAATAAAGTCGTTATTTATTTATTTTTTGCACACAAAAAGTATTCTCGTGGCTTGATAAACTTAAGATTGAGCCACTGTAGTCACTTGGACTATTTTAACGATGTCTGTAATAACTTTTCGGGGAACAAGTGTCAATCCCTTAGAAGCCTATGGAGGAGTGATCCAGCTCTCAGATTTAATCAAAAATATCTTAATTTGTGTCCTGAAGATGAACGAAGGTCTTACGGGGTTGAACAACATGAGGGAGAGGAATTAGTGACAGAATACTCCTTTTTGGGTGAACTATCCCTTTAATTAACCTTATTGTAAAGTGTTACTAACTAAACCTGCTGCTTGATCTGAGCGTTTTCATCTGCGACTCTTCAAGCAAACAACTTGTTTTTCTTCATGCAATGTCAGTTTTGAGATTTTGGACTGTTTAGCTTTTCATAACGTGTTCTTTCAGAGTAGTTGAAGAAAGCATCCAAAATACACTTCCAACTCTTTATTTCATTGCACTTAATTTATTTGCGTCTGTAGGTTTCAATTCCAATGCAAACTCTAATATGTCAACAAAAATAAATAATTTTGACCAAATTGAACAAAATGTGTTCAACGTTCTGGAAATGTATGCAAATGAAAGCATATTTAATTAATAATAACAATAACTAATAATAACCCTTACAAAACTAAACAATTTTGACAAAATTGAACAAAATTTGTTCAATGTTCTGAAAATGTATGCAAATGAAAGCATATTTAATTAATAATAACAATAACTAAAAATAACTAACAAAACAAAAAATTTTTGACAAAATTGAACAAAATGTTCAACCTGGCTTTATCAAATGTTCTAGAAAAGTATGCAAATGAAAGCATATTTTATGTATATTAGATAATGCATAATTTGCATATTTAAACATAACATTTCAGAAAACTTAAAAAATAAAGGTTCCAAAAGTGTTTTTGTTTTCACATTGATGCCATTTGGGAACAAAATTGGTCCTTCAAAGCACCTTTCAGTGATCAGTTCTTTAAAACAACCATTTTTTTTTAGTTTAAAGAACTTTTTTCCAATGAAAAAATTCCATTGGATGTTAAAGGATGAACTTCTAAAACATTCCATTGGATGAACCATCGATGCCGAGAAAGCTTTATTTTAAAGAGTGAGCCTCTTTTATATCTGCTTAACTTCAGCTGAACACAATCAAATAACATCGATTGTAACCCAAACGTTGTTCCTCAGAGCGTGTGTGTTGTCCCGCCCCTGACGCCGCATGCCATGCGAGCCACAAACACGTTCTCTTCCAC
>NW_027509177.1:0-27927 GCF_051911475.1 Siphateles boraxobius
GTTACATATTTATTTTGTGTGAAAACTTGCGCATTAGTTACTTATGGATTAAAAAGTACCGTTAGTGCTGCGCGAGCTCTCTCACAAACACAGACCGCGCGCACAGAGAGAGAAGAGAGAAGATAATTGTAAATTTACGGGCTAAGTTTAAATTTTTTTTCTGTCAAAATGTCAGAAAGCATTGTGTATTATCCATCCGTGTTTTTAAAATTCGTTAAAATTCGTTAAAAGACAGACGTTGTACTGTTAACACAACCCCATATTTCGGATTCATCTAAACTTATACTTGATATTCTTTTTAGAATAAGTGATTCGTTTTGCTATTATTGGTCATGTGACAGGACTCCTGTCTATTAATTGTCAACTATTTTCTAGAAATATGTTTGTATTGGCTAACGTTTATTCAGCTAATGCGTGTCCTGTTTAAAGGAGCATTTCACCCGTGGGAACATTCATCTTTATTGAAAGTGGGTCATATATGTAGTCGAAATATAATAACATTTTCGAATTTGGTGCCTTTTTGACCGAGTAAAGACAGAAAGTAAATTTAGGGCGCATTTGTACTGAAAACCACAACTCCCACAATGCACCACATTGCACAGCTCCGCAAGCCACTCGCACTAATCCAGAACAACGCTGAGGAGGTATCCGCCTATCAGATTCAGAGAAAGCACTCTACCGTCTACAAGGCTGGGTGCCGCCAGAGTTTGAAATTCATTTCACAGAAAAAAAAATCTAGTTTGTTGCCGAAATCATTATTGAATTACTCCTCGTTTCTATTTATGTTGAATGTTCAGTCCGAACATTGTAATGCAATTTGGATTTGCAAAATAAGAATAAAAATATGTAGGCATGACCATTTTTGTTATCTATTATCATGTAAGGTAACAGTAGGTTAGTAACATTAGTTCCACTGATGGAATGTTGGTCGTCCAAATTTATTTAACATACACGTGGAATAAAACACTTAAATTTGTAAATTTGATTATGTGAACCATTTATTTCAATAATGATATCAACAAAAATAATTATGTTAACAATAAAAGTTCAACAATACAATAGTAACAACAATAGTTCCTCCTTAGCTTCCTCAACTTACTGGTGCCGGCAGTACTGGCAATCTGGAGCTGGATATTTCAGTCGGATTGCCGACACGAGCGGGTAGAATGTCCTTTCCTCATTGGTAAGCACTCACATAATCAGATAACATTTATTAAATATTTAGACATTTAAAGGCTTTAGACATAGCCGATTTCTTATCGTGACTGAGCTGAGGCAAATGGCTTTCGGTTAATTTTTGTGACGTACAATTCCCGGAGACAGGGACGACAGAAACTTTTGTCGTTAGCCTAATATAAATAAAAGTTTACAGTTTTGAACGATGTAGGCTACTCTACTCTTATCTGTATGACCAAAAAATTACGGAGTGATTCAACGTGATGAGTGAAAGCTCAATCTGAACAATTTTAGTTAAAAAGTATGTATATATATATTTTTTTTTTAAATGACCTATCGTTTCGCTAGATAAGACTCTCTTCCTCAGCTGCGATCGTGCACAGCATGTGTTGAAGCACTTCAAAGACCTTTGAAACTGTATTGATTTGGACTTCAACACTCTGGTTGCCATTGAAGTCCATTATTCAAAGAAAAATCCAGAAATGTTTTCCTCAAAAAACTTGTTTTCTCTTCCAATGAGGAAAGAAAGACATGGATATCTTGGATGGCATTGGGGTGAGTAAATTATTTTAAAAAAATCATTTTGAGGTGAACTAATCCTTTAAGAGGGACAGTGATGGAAACATTATTTACGGCAGGCCCAGATCATCCCGAAAACAAGCAGGTCAGATTTTTTTAAATTCATGTTAATTAAAATGTAGACTTTATCTCCAGATCTAGCTTTACATCTTGGAATGGTATACAACATGATCACAAGTCATGGGTCTGAATTAGAACAAATCTGAGGTTATTATTACACACCTGTGCCTAGCAAATAGCTTTGGATTGGCCATGCCGTGGTTTCCCACATACACTCATCTAAAGTAACATTAAATTAAAACAGAGGTAAAACAGACGCACCCAGATTTAGGTTGGTCGAGCAGTATTTTTGCTGCCCTAAACGGAAATAACTCTTCTCTGCAAAACAAGTACATGTGAATTGATACCAATTAGTTGTCACTAATCTGACACAAACTTGCGGGAACATAAAAAAAAAGGTTTTCTTCTATGATAAGTCACTATGACTTCACTATTTACCTGGCAAACAGCTGATGGTTTCACACTCTCTCTTGTCTGTATTAAAGAAGATGATAATTAGAAATTATATTTTTGACAGTCACAAGTTGTCCAAAGTCATTAAATGTAATGCTTAAGATCTGTGCATGGGATAGACAATTCTGTGTGGATGTCAAAATATATTAACAACACGGAACAAGATTTTAGATTCAAATTCAATTTGAATTGGTTATAGATGACAGGCTCTCACACCAGCCAATCACTGCGCACTCCCTCTCCCACTTCGCTTCACCTTCGTAACACAAAATAAGATATTTTTAATGGAATTCTGAGTGCTTTTAGTCCCTCCATTGGGAGCAATGCAACTAACACATTCAAGGCACAAAACAATAGGAAAGACATCATTGAAGTAATCCATGTGACTCCAGTGGTTTAACCAATTTTATGAAGCGATGCGGGTGCTTTGTTTGTTTTTGCAAAAAAAACAATTTAGCACTTTATTTAGGAATCATAGATTCCCAGTAGGGGGAGCACTACAACGCATGCGTATTGTGTTGACTCAAGACCGGAAGTTGTTCTGTGAATGTGCAAATAATATTATTTTGTGAATATAGAGGTAAATTATGTTGGGGGGTTTTGCGCAAAACAAAGCACTTGCATCGTTTCATAAAATTGAGGTTAAACCACTGGAGGGGTACTTTGACTGTGACGTCTTCCACCATGATAATGGGTTGGTATCGGGGGGTAGTGGGGTCTCACTTTCGTAGATCAACATTTCTTGCTCTAGCACGGCTCCTATATCTAAGGGACTTTCTGATGCGTCTGCTCCTTGGCGGTAAACATCACCAAAAAGGTCCCCCATAGCACTGATGGCTATTTTCTCCTGGCGCGTTATCCCCGTAGCCAAGGCTGCTCGCTCCGCAAACACTGGCAGCTGACTTATCTCACCTTTTATTTTCTGTCGTACCTCCTGCCGTTGGTCTCGTTCCAAATGAATTAGCTGATGGAAACGCGGGTCAAGGTAGCTAGTAGGGGTGGTGAAAAAAATCGATTATTGATTAATCGCGAATATGTTATGGACGAGTATGAATCGATTATTAAATCTTCAAAAATCGATTTTTTATTTATTTAAAAAAAAAATCATTATTTTATTTTGTAAAACATTTTATACCGGAAGTTGAACGTCACGAACGCACCCAGTTCCAGTTAGCAAGCGCGTGTAACGCACTGTCTATGGAGTAACCAGCCAGAGCGAGTTAGAGCAGGTGTGTAAAAGCCTGTTTGAGACTATTTACAATCGTATTTGATTGCAGAGCGCCGTAGCGCAAGCACTACCTCTCGCTCGTTCCTCTCTCTCTCTCGCGCGCGCTCTCTTACCCTCATATGAGGCGCCGTTTAGGGCTTATATCAAACTTGATTCACGCACACATATATGAAACACTTGCATACACATATATTAAGTAGTCAAACATACATGTATACTGCTGAATGCTCAAACAAATACATATGAAATGCACAACGACACACCTAAAGTCGCTCACGCACATACACGCAAACTCTACACACACGAGATGCGCGCACATACAAACTCTCCACGCACATAGCCTACTCATATGAGACACGCGTGGCACACACAAACTCTCCACGCACATATGAGACATGCGCGCGCGCACATAAACTCTCCACGCACATACTGACGCGAGCACACACACACACAAACTCAATGAGACGGAGACACAAACTCGCCTTACAAACTCAATGAGACGGAACACACACAAACTCTCCGTGCACACACACACGCACACACACACACACACACACACACACACACACACACACACACACACACACACACACACACACACACAAACTAATGCACATACTCATCTGAGACGCATGCTCACACAGTACATGATATGATTCTCAGTGTGAACAGAAATCACACATTGGTAAGTGCATTTTTTGTTAACAGAGATATTGTTTTTGGTTGTTTTGTTCATTTAAATAGTCTTTAGAAATAAAAGTTTATTGATCATTGAAAAGGTGTACCTTAATATTATGCCATTATCATAATTTTAGAAGATAATGGTCTCAGAACGACTTTATTATCAATATTATCGTTTATCGCAATAATTTCTTGGACAATTTATCGCCCAGCAAGATTTGTTATCATGACAGCCCTATAGGTGTTACTGAAGTTACAGTAAGTTGTTCAAAAATGTTCATTTTGTCTTCTTAATGATTAAATTGGACAATTTTCTTCTAGAAAGGTGTTCAGGTGGAGAGAAAACCTTTTCTTTACCTTGATATGTTTCGACTGCAACCTGCAGTCTTCCTCCACCTGAACAACACCTTGTCTTTCTAGAAGAAAATTTTCCAATTTCTACAGTATGTTGGTTCTGATCTACTTCCTAAAGGAAATAAGCCTTTCATTTATTTGTTATTGTTTAGTTCAACTTGATGAGTCACAACACAATGTGATGTATTCATTTCTGTGTTCTACAGAACATAAGCTACATACAAATAATTCTTAAGTTATAACTACACGACACAGAAAGTGCTTTGAGTTGTTGTTACTCAATAAAAGAGTTAAGTAATTCAGCAGCTTTTTTAAAAATTCAGACTTTTTTTAATACTGCAATCACTTTGTAGTGTATTTTCGTTTACTGATGTGAAATGGAAAATCAATAATCGCTAATCGAGAATCGTCAATAATCGAAAATTGACTGTAATCGAATCGGGACTTCAATAATCGTAATCGAATCAAATCGGGAAATCAGACAGATTAACCACCCCTAGTAGCTAGCCGTATTAAGCAGCTTGAAGGCATCTTTGTCTCGACTGTATCGATTGTAGGGGTCCGTCTTTATCTTCGTTTTCATTTCATTGAGTGCTGCCGGATCACCGGTGGATGGCTGAAGATGTGACAAAAGTACATACTTCAGGGGGAGAACAGCTGATGCTGTTGGAAATCGGTCGGTGGATAACGCCTCAGTGGCCACTTTGAATGGCTTAAGCACTGCTCTCACCTACGAAAATACACACAAACATAATTAGAATAACTTTATGGCTAGCAGCTCAACGTAACGCAGTTATGCATATGCTGCTATGCCCTCTTCTGTAGGCTATTATTAATGAAAAATCTAGCCTATTAATTGGTCAATCAATATCACCTGGTTATGCATACATACAGTACGTAGGCCTACATCATTTTTGTTACTCACCTGCTCCATAAGGGTCCGCTCGCTGGTAGTCAACTCGAGATGACAAAGTTTCTTCTCCATGATGACCGCTGCTACCGAAGCTTGTTGCTCGGTTGCCCGACACACCATGTCGTAAGTGCTGTTCCATCGGGTAGCGCAGTCGTTAATAAGCTGGTGCCTCTCGACAGCATTGATATAATTAGCCGCGTTGTCAGTGGTGATGGAAAGCACTGACTCACGACTAACGTTGTACTCTCCGAGTATGTTTGAGATGCACTCAGCAACGTTCTCGGCAGTATGGCTTTTCTGCGCTTCAGCTGTTTTGAGAATTAAATCTTTTAATTCCCAGTCATTATCTATAAAATGTGCGTTGACCGTCACAGATGGCTGGACATCACTTGCCACAGAGGCATATGTGGTCAGGGCGATCTTTTTTTCACTGATCATTTGTCGGATGTTGTCTGATGTTGTGTCATAGAATTTCACAACTCTGTCAGTGATTGTTGCGTGGCTAGGAACCGTGTACCTTGGCTCAAGCTCGTGAATAAAATCTTTAAATCCAGACCCCTGCGTGATGTTGATCGGTCTCCTGTATTTACAGATAAACCGTGTCAGTTTGTCTGCTATCTTATTTTGGCGGACAGCTGGTAAGCCCCGTGATGAGGAGGGATGCAGAAAAGAAGTAATTCTTGCCTGTTTTAGCGGCGGTTCCTCGGACATCTCGCCAAGCCTGTAGAGTGATATTTCATTTGTACTTTGCATATTCTGCAGATTGACACTTCTTTATTTGTGATTTTCCCATACGGTCATCCCCCAAACCAACCCCCACCCAAGTGAACATCTCCAACAACAGCGCTTGCTGAATATCAAGGGATTTTAACATCTAGTCCTAGTAAGCATAGTTTGTATGTTAGTGAGTATGTTAGTAGTGTAGTGTATGCATGTATGGTCAGATCTGTTTCAGTCTATTTTATTCCCCCCTTTTCTTGAAGGCTTGACCCACATGTTTCTTGGCTTATTTTCGAAGGGCTTAGATGAAGTTTGTTGCATCTTTGCCTTGGACTGGGATCGTCTGTGATCTGATGGGTGTCAGTCCAATTGAATTGTATTTGAATTTCGGAATTCGTTCCAACAGCCCGAATTCACTTAAAGCTTCATATAAAGTACCCAGAAAAGTAAACTGTAAGCTAGAGCCCTATTTTACAGTGCAAATCCTCTCGATACTTTGCACTTCTATGATAGAAGCTTGTTCCCACATTTAAGGGGATAGTTCATCAAAAAATGTAAATTCTGTCAGTAATTACTCACCCTCATGTTTCTCCAACCACGTAAGACCTTCGTTCATCTTCGATTTGATTAAATCGAGGAGCTGGATCACTCCTCAATAGGCTTCTAAGGGATTGAAACAAGCCGGCGCAGAAAAGTTATTAAAGACATTTTTAAAATAGTCCAAGTGACTACAGTGGCTCAATCTTAAGTTTATCAAGCGACGAGAATACTTTTTGTGCGCAAACCCCCCCAAAAATAACGACTTTATTTCAACTATTCAGTTCCTTCTCTGTGGGCCTCTAGTCAGTTCACGTAGTGTGTAAGCGTAGAGCTACGTCACACGTAGGCTCACTATTGGCCGACGCTGGTCATGCGTGTGATGCGTGTGACGTACAACACAGAAGCGCTGCGCTGTTACACTACGTGAACTCACTCGAGGCCCACAGAGAAAGAAATTAATAGTTGAATAAAATTCATTATTTTTGCGCACAAAAAAAGTATTCTCATCGCTTGATAAACTTAAGATTGAGCCACGGTAGTCACTTGGACTATTTTAACAATGTCTTTAATAACTTTTCGGGGAACAAGTTTCAATCTCTGAAGAAGCCTATGGACTAGTATGGAGGAGTGATCCAGCTCTCAGATTTCATCAAAAATATCTTAATTTGTGTTTCCGAAGATGAACGAAGGTCTTACGGGGTTGGAACAACATGAGGATGAGTAAATACTGACAGAATTTACATTTTTGGGTGAACTTTCCCTTTAAGAAATTGTGTCTATGCTAAAGTGAAAGCAATTTATTTGTGTAATTTAAGCACGGCCATTGTGAACAGTATTTATCATGCACACTTGAATGTGCAAAGTAGAGCTAGGGCTACTGTATGGTGAAAGGCAAGATGTTCACTAAAAAATACAATGAACAAGTCACATGGACAATATTTTTGATACTTTCAGAATTTCACCCAATAATGGAAATTCTGTCATTAATTACTCACCCTCTTGTAGTTTTAAACCTGCAAGACTTTAGTTCATAGAGATTTAAAAACTAATCCATTTGAAATGAGAAGTTAAGTAAAATTTTTTTTGAAGAGACCACCGCTTTATATAATAAACAGATTGAATTTTGATTTTATTCACATGTAAACATTGAACAAACACAAGCTAGACCGCACTTGCTTTGACAAGCGAGAACAAACCTCAGTGGTTGTTGCGGAAGCTTACGTGCTGCGAAACACTGGAGAATGAACCTCATTAGTTTTCGCACGTCAAGCAAACATGTTTGACCTTTCATTTACCACAAATGATGTGCGAATTGAAGAATATTTATATGTAAATAAAAGCCCTAAATTAAATCTGTTCATCATATAAAACGATTGTATCTCTACAGAAAAACTTTGACTAAACTGCTCGATTCTAATTATTTTACGATCACTTTATTATGGTAGCATACAGGCAGCAAAAGACAATTTGAAATATAATATGCAAAATGGCAATATATTATTCAAATTTACATTTTCCATACCATATGTGCAATGTTTAGGGCAAAGTGACAAATCAAATTTAATAATATAATTAAAATATAATCCCCCTCCTAATAATGTCCAGAATGGTACCAAACGTCTACAGCAGTACAAATAGGTTCTGTACTCATAAAACGAGGCATTGGAAAGTTTGTAAACATCAGGAGTTTATTTAAATAACACTTGCCTGACGGCTCCGGCTACTGCTAACCTGACAGTGACGTCACTTCAGTGATTTGGGAAAAGCCCGTAAAAGTCCTGACAGAAAGCGATGCATAAGGATGTAGTAATTTAGACAAACCACTCAACTCATATGGGTTAGTTTTACAATCACTTTATGAACTTTTTAAAGCGTTAAAGTGGTAGTTGCTTAGCTGTCTATGGGGGGGTCAGAAAGCTCTCAGATTTCATTATTAAGATCTTCATTTGTGTTCCAAAGATGAACGAAAGTTTGGAACGACATGAGGGTGAGTAATTAATGACAGAATTTTCATTTTTGGGTGAACTTTCCCTTTAACATGTTCAAGCTAAAATTGTAGCAAAATTATCATTTAAATGCTATTTTTCTTAATTGCATTTACACTCAGTTAAGACACTTACAATTCTATTTTTATTAAATACCGCAATGAATGTAGCAAAATTACATGCGGATTTGAAAATGCATTCCGAGCCAATCACATCCCCGCCCTGTCAATCACTGAATCAAATGCCTTAATTTGCTACAATATTTGCTTGAGCATGTTAAACATCTAATTTCTGTAATACATTTTAAATGTCATTTTTAAAAACTTATAAAATGTTTATGTTTAAATTATATGTTAAAGCTAGTGTAGTAATGCAAATTATTACATTATTGATTTTGAATAATTTTTTTGCTCCAGATGTTGCACATATCGTATGGAAAATGTAAATTCAAATACAGAAATACATTGCCATTTTACACATTGCATTGCCATTTTGCACGTTACATTTCAAATTGACATTTGGTACCTGTATGCTACTATACTTTATGAATTAAGTGAAAGACATCTTTCAGATTTCATTTGAAGTGCAGTTTTACTGTGCTTTATCAAGATTGACATCACTCTGTCATTATGGCAAACAAACTCTTAGGACTAAAAATTCAAACTCATCAGAAAAAATAATATCATAAGATTAAGAAACTCAAATAACTCATAGTACTGATACTTGCCTCACAGCTGAGGATGCAGTCATGCTTTCAGATGTGTGATCAGTGAGACCAGTTTACCCATCATCTTCATTAGGGCTGCAACTGACGATTATTTTGATAATCAATTAATTGGACGGTTATTTTTTCGATTAATTGGATAAAAAATTTTTTAATTAACTTTGATTTTTTGTTTTTTATAACTAAATAAAACCCTAAATCAGGGTATTTATGTGTAAAAGTGTACTTTAAAGGGGTGGTAAAAGCTTGATTGTGTTTGTGGGGTGCACTGTAACATGTGTTCATGCTTCGTTTTAAAAAAAATTGCATTATTTTTCATATATTTTACCTTTATTCTACACTGCTCTGTCCCTCCTTGTAAAAACGGTCTGATGGTTTCCGGGTTCTATGAAGCCAGTCCCTCAGAAATACGCAACGGGCTCAGATTGGTTAGCTGGCCCAGTGTGTTGTGATTCGCTAACCGCCTAGTGCATGTTTTCCGTCACGCCCCTTGCCTTTACCGGTAGCCTAGTTTGTGCTTTGGTGTATTATAAACAATGGCGTCAATAAAACCATACCAAACCGAATCAGCCCCAGAGAATGTTAGTGAAGATGATCGAGCAGAACCTGTTCAAGAACGGCTGTTAAACGACGTTTCAGAAAGGTTTGTTTTTTGTTTTCTCATTACCTTTTAGATACGCTGTTATTTCATTGTACTAATTATTATAGTATTACAAAAAAATAAGCTTCATAAACAAGAAATTCATATAATTGTTCTAACAAATTATACTACAGTCCTCAAAGGGATTTTTTTTAGTAAAGACTGCGGATCTATAGTGATCGTTTCTGACTGTATGGCAGTTACTTTTGTATTTTTAGAACGATTGTAGCCAAATATCTGTCGACAGAACTATCAACCCAAAACGAACACTAAACATTGGATTTACTACAGTAGCCAAATCAAACACAGAACCATGTTTATGTAGAACATGTTTATGTTTTGTAGATAAACAAGCGATAAACAATACATAAAAGCTCTAATCAAAGAATAATTAGAACTCTAATTCCAAGTTCGCTGTTGAGATTTTAAAAAAGTTTGTAACGTTAAGTGTTTGTCGGATAACGTTAAGTATGAATGAGCATTTAACAAGCTGGTTTGCAGAGCCAAACAGTGTTGTCATTTGTTTACTTCCTTGCTACAACGTACTATTAACAATACGAACTATTACAGGAAAACACATCGACGAAAAATAAATCATACTTACAGATTGTGGCCCGTAAACAACAGCTTCTGTTCTTAAAGTTGGAACTGCTCCATCTTTCAGGACAAGCCATTGTGCGAATCCTGCATTGAACTCGCCAAGATTGTGGAAGCTTTCCTCCGTAACATGTGCAGCACAGAGAGCGAGATTTGGGTAACAATTAACCATTGATCCTAACTCCCCCGACCCTAGGAAGGCTAAACAAAGTGGACCTGCAATCCGGGCACTGATGAAAATAACAGCGTTTCGACGACATTGCAGCGGCAACAACACTCCTATACCACAATAACTCTTCTCCAACGCAATATAAAATGGCCTCGCACCCCTTATTTCGTATTCTCGGAGGAGGGGTTTATTGGGGTTTGCTGACGTCAGCAACCCTGGAGGAATGTCGTGTACCAAAACCGGCTGTTTGCTGTAGTCCTTAGAAATTGATTTCTTTAAAAGCAAATATCTCCGTTTGCTTTGAACTTTGAGCGCTGTAACTTTGCAGATGTTGTTTATGCTCAAACAGCAACATTACTGACTAACTAAAGTTAGAAAATTGAAATCGTGTTTTACCAAATCTTTAAAAAGGGCAAAAGCCACACATTGAGTTTTACAAATATAATATTTTTTTTTTACATTTTAAACCTTAATATATTGATAAGTTAAATATAGACAGACTGAAAACAAGCATGTGAACGTAGTAGAGCCGCAGTAGATTGCGTTTTAAAAACAATTGAAACTTGTTAGACAAATGCTATAAAAAGAGAACGAATGGAGGTACGCAGCAAGCTAACAGGCTTGATTAAAAGGACAGGAATGATGCATTAGTGCACATGCATCGCTGAAAACCACTGACTACAGTGACTAAAAAACAAAATATTTTACTGCTGCTGTTATTAACTGCCTTTATATTGAATGCTACACTTTGTAAACACAGTTTTAATTGAACCTATTTCTGCGGTAGCGCTATATTAATCCATGACTTATGTTGCGAGCGAACTGATTGCGCATCCTGATGCTCGAGACAAAATAGATCTTGTGTGACTGTCCCGAAGTTAGTAAACAAAGCTGTTTACACAGTAGCATTGTTTTCTCAGATCAGATAGCTATCTGATCGTGAAAAGACCAGGGGCCTCATGTACAAAGACTTGCGTTGAATTCATACTAAAACATCGCGTACGGACAAAGCTGTAAATGTGCGTACGCACAAAAAAAACCAGATGTATGAATCTCTGCGTACGAAGGATCCCACGCATATTCTCTTTGTACATCCCAATTAACGTAAAAATGAGCGCACATGCACGAGCACAATGCCCCACCCAGTATCCTCCCTTAATTAAATAAATTTAAATATGGCAATGAGTCCACTTTGGCAAAAGAAAGGAGTAAGAAAATGGCTAAAGCAAGCGGCAAGAAGCGAAACTTTACAGAAAGTGAATTGGAGGTGCTACTATCGGAGGTAGAAACGAGAAAAAAAAATATTTGGAACTTTGTCCTCCGGAATTAATAACAAAAGGAAAAAATATGAGTGGGAGAGTTTGTCTGATGCCGTCGATGCGGAGGGACCTGAAAGTCGCACTGTAAATGACCTTAAAAATAAATGGTCTGATATAAAGGTGGACGTTAAATGGAGAACTGCTGCGCACCGAAAAAGTGTGAGCAGAACAGGCAGTGGTAAAGGGGTAGAGTTCCCTTTGGAAAGAACCAGTTGCCAGGAAAGCAAGTGTTGTCAGCACCTGCAAGGGAACGGCTATTGCGTGGCTCCTCGCTGTCTCTCTCTCTAGATTCGGACCCAACTCAACACAGAGCTCCAAGAGGATAGCCCTTGGAAATCTGAAATGGCTGATAAGCCAGTCATCATCCTGGGCCCGAAAATTATTGTGGTCCCTAAAAACTCGTTCTCTTCGGATTCTGCCATTAGCAATGTCCTCTAATAAGGCCAAAGCTGCCATTGCCATAGACTAAGGGTTGTATCAATTTGCATATGCTTTTATACGTTCTTACTTAATTGCATAGTTGATAGAATATTCCCATAAGGCTCGTGTGACAATATATGTAAATTATTTTATAAATTGCAAATTAATAGCAATGCTTCCCACAGGTGGTAGTGCGATAGACTTGTAGAACAATTCGTTGTGTAATGTTTGCAACTTTACTTCATTGCCTGTAAGAGTCGCCAACGGACAAAAAATATGAGAAATGTACGTACGCCAGACATGAAATTGGCGTGGAGGAACGCACATTCTCACGTTGATTTAACTGTTAGTACAATCCGACCGTGAGCGTGAAAGCTGGCGTACGCAAAGTTTTTGTACGTACGCAAGATTGATACATGAGGCCCCAGGTGTAAATGCCTTTCGAAACGCATTCGAGACGGATTTGAATCCGATCGCTCAAACCACTTCAGGAGGAGATCTGAGACTCATTCCAGACGAAACTGGACAAGTGTTATAACCAGAGACCATGCTTGCACACATTGCAAAGTATTGCCAGTTTACCTGCCTTACCAAGTGTTTTGACCACTTTTCATTGCCTGTCTGTGTATGATCTTGCCTGATTCTCTGTTTATTGATATCTGGATTATCCCTTTGTTTGGGTTGCCTGTTTGGACTGATGTTTCTGCTTGGACCCCTGGCCTGACTACTGACTTACGCCTTCTGGATTTCCCCACTGGATATTGACTTCTCTGACTGCTAACTTGGCTTTGACCCGCTGCCTGCCTGTCTTTGTTTGTGGTACCTATCTCTAATAAACTTCCGCACATGGATTCTCACTCTGCCTCTGCATCCTCCTTACAGAATACTTCGCCAACCTTGAGTCCAGTGGGAGTTTCGAACATGCAAGCAGCATTTGCTTATCAGAACGAGGTATTAAAGAGTTATCAGGAACAACTAACCAAGCTCCAGTCGATCAACGAACATCTGACTCACTACATCCAATCTCTTCCACTATCCATGCCGAAGATGGTAAATTTCGCACTTCCTGAGAAATTTGATGGTTCTGCCGAACAATGTAAGGGCTTCGTTCGCCAAGTGAAGCTATACTTTGATCACCAAGGAGAGGAATTTGAATCTGAGGAAAAGAGATGTGCATTTCTAATGACACTGTTAACGGGGAGAGCGATCGACTCGGCTGCAGCAGTTTGGGACTCTGATTCACGATTCAAATATTCGGTGGATTAATTCATTCAACAACTCCGTGAAGTGTTTGAATACCCTGCCGGATGTAGGGATGCACCAACCCGATACTCAGTATCGGTAACGGCTCCGATACTGCCATTTTTGCCGGATCGGGTATCGATCAGAAGAGGCCGATCCAAATCCGATATTATGTGTATATTATGTGTGTTTTTTATAAAGCACCATAAAGTTTTCGTGCACTATATTACAAGTGTACTGAAGCCATTATATAGCATAATGTGAGATAGAAATGAACATTTAAGTCATTAAATTCACGATCAAGTAAACTTTTCTCTCCGCTGTGGCTGTCAATCATTCTTCATTCAGCATTCAAACAGCGCGTCGCTTTCGGTTACGACAGTCAACTCGATGAAACTCTCTCCAAGATGATTCAGTGTTACTAATATTAAACTTGATCTGTAGATAAAGGTCTATGGTTTTGCATAAAACAACTTTATCTTGCTGGACTTTATTGCTGTAACTTAATCATGTTACTTTCTACCGGGTGTCTGTTAGATCACAACACTAGAGTCAGGGCACTATAATTGTTCTTCACGCGCACAGTAACTGAAATTTAAAACGGTTAAAAGAAAAGGCACAATAAACTATTGCATAGATAGATACTGTGTAATACACTACGCATCAATATGTCTTTTGTTTGTGCTTTGAACTTTTCAATGCGGATTCGACGCGCTGTGACTCCGTGTTGCTTCAAGCGCATCATTCTGCGCTCGGGATGCGCATAAGCGCTTTGTGTCGCACTGTATAGCAGCCTTTCCTATCATAATACAGTGACGCAATGAAAGATTATGAATAGCCTTTCTTGTTCTGTTCTATCTATCATATGTTGCAGCCTCATTAAACAGCTGTGCTATACATATAAAACATGTCTCAATTGTATAGTAGCCTATATGAAATAATTTATCTTTTTGATTTTTGTAATCTTGTTTTTCATAAATGTATTTTACAACAATACAAAGGAGCAATGTGTAACGTTTTATCAGATTTAGTGTTACACATATTGTCTCATTTGTTTTTTCACTAAATGTTCAGATTTTTTTACAATTATTGTGGACTCATGATTTTTCTAGACAAAATTTTACTGCTGAATTATCCACTAATCTAGTTTATAATAGCATTTTTGTCATAGATTATGATCATATATTTTTGGGATTTGTTTGTCTTTATACTGAATTTGTCTGTATTTAGTAGATTGTGTTTAACACACAAAAGAGTGATTATCAGTTCAACACACAGAGAGTTATATAAATTCTACTTGATTAAAAAAAAAACTGCGCTGGTATCGGATCGGTATCGGTCGATACTCAGAATCTTTGGTATTGGATCGGATCGATTCTGAAAAAAGTGGTATCGGTGCATCCCTAGCCGGAGGTAAAGATGTATCAATGTATATACCTCCAGACCTCCTTCTGTGCCGTCTTGGGACCTTTCCACGTTCCTTGGGGCTCTGAAAGGTCCACCTTTTGAACCGCTCCAGTTGGTTGATCTTAAACCTCTCTCGCTAAAGACTGCTCTCCTGCTGGCACTGGCATCTATCAAGCGAGTGGGAGATCTGCAGGCTCTTTTCCGTGAGCCCTTCATGTTTGGAGTTTGGATTGGATGACTCCAGGGTTATCCTCAAACGCAGACATGGTTATGTACCCAAAGTGCTCTCAACGCAGTTTAGAGCACAGGTTATCACGTAATTAGCCCTTCTGCTGAGGATGGAGAGGCTAATCGACTCTGCTCTGTCAGAGCACTGAGAATCTGTCTGGAGCGTTCTGCGTCTTTTAGACAATCAGAACAGCTCTTTGTCTACTTTGGTGGCCGATCCAAGGGTGATCCAGTCACTAAGCATAGACTGTCTAGATGGATAGTGGATGCCATATCTATGGCATATACCTCAGTGGGTCAGGTTTGCCCTATAGGTTTCAAGGCTCATTCGACTAGAGGTAGGGCTGTAGTACTCGAGTCCGGTCTTGGACTCGAGTCCAGACTCGAGACCGTTTTTCTATGGTCTCGGACCTGTATTGGACTCGCTGGTATTCGGACTCGGATTTGTCTCGGTCTCGGCCACTGGTCTTGCCAAATATGGTTTTGGTCTCGACCGAGTCCAGGTGTCTTTATTATGTTCCCAGTAACGTATTATTGTAGTATGCACCCGCAGACTTCCGCAGAAACCTCCGCAGAGTGTAGTGCCTGTCATTGACAAGTACGACCTGCGCGTGTGTGATTTATTTTCTACTATTTGCTACTGCAATACCGGTGCATAGCTAAAATAACAGATCTGTCTATTCACTGCCGGTCATAATAGGAAATTGCTATATGGACAGTTTCCCCACTGCGAATAGCTACGCAATACTCGTTCCCTACTCTCAGGGAACTGAGGTTACGATAGAAACCGAGTAGGTACTATTATTGAAAAGGTACAAAATTGTTCTTTGAGGAAGACTATTTCTACCATCGTGTACCTTTTTTTTTCTGGGAGTGAATTAAAAAAAAAAATTGCTTTACTACTAAAACCATGGTTAATTTTTAGTTACTATGATTTTACTACAAAAACCATAGTTAAACCATCGTTACTACAAAAAAAAACATAGTTACTACAAAAAAAAAAACATGGTTCATTTTTGTAAGGGAATTAAGCACATATACGAATCATGAATGTTACATTCATACATGTTACTTTGTGCCAAAAATTTTCTTTATCATGGCTGGAAATCCAGAGGTGTCAATAGGTTGTGTGTTGATTAGATTGGCTGGGCCCACCTATGTGGAGGAAAACAATTAAGCTTTGTTTGAATGGGGATAGTTAATTTGCCTGACAAATGTGTGACTTCCAATATAGTGCCTTACAAAATGTTTGTATTAGTGTCCTCCTGATCCATCCTTAGTCAAAGGTTCCCATATCAGTTGTCAGAATGACACAGTTTGCGTCTGTCAGAATTAACTTTGAGTATATATTTCCTTCTTTTTCCAGGGCAATATGATTTCAGATTGCCTCAGATTAGATGCAAGGCATGTAAAGCAAATTGGAGTCCTGGAGTGGATGACCTGATCCGTAATGACTACTGGTCTGCCACTTCTCACTATTCAACTGTGTATGCGACAGATATCCTTTTTCCTTTTGAAGAGCTGAAGATGGCAGCTCCAGGGATGTCTAGCCAAGCATTTCTTAGAATGCTGGATCAACGCACTGTTGGCTTTGGCGTTGTAAGTATTTGTGGTAATAATTGCGTAACTCAAGAAATAATACTATGAGGGCATGATGATGATGATAGTATACATGAACATTTGCACTGTTTAGGAAAAAAGTTGTGTTAAATTTAGACCCTTTGTAAACAACCATAAACTCATGTTCTCTCATCAGTCATGCAGTTTGCACTGAGACATTTCTGAAAAAATGTCATTCTGAAAAAGGTCATTCTGAAGATCTCAACTTCAACTCCATTGGCTACAGACTTTAACATCTTCTCCCCAATATCATTTCCTGATCCCAGAAGTGTTCCCTTGGATTAATGGGCCAAACATTGCACAGGCTTACTTCTAAACAATATGGAAGCTGTTGTAGCCCTCTTTGCGTATAGATTTATACTGAATGTCACACAATATCCTGCATGTTTAATGGCCAGGTCTCCCAAATACACCAGTGAATAGTGTGTGAGTGAAGTTTACACATTGTTTATTTCCTTTGATATGTATTCTAAAGAGTGGTTACGAAATTAGTACAAACATCAAGAAATGTATCCATTTAGAGCATTTCTCTTCTTTGAAATAGAGCGGAAACATCACAGCAGACAGCTTCCGCAAAAGCTTCTTGGAGTGGGAGGCTGTCTGATTCGAATTGGACAAACTATACCAGGAGGACCACTTTGACTGCCCAGCGTGCAGCCCAGACATGCTTGCAGTATCCATTGATGGAAACCTCAAGCACTACAGATTCAAGAGTGCAGCAAGGTACTTACAAATCCTGTGTGTGCATCATATGAATTTTTAAATGAATATTTAAAGTTAATATGTATCTCTCTTAATTTAGATTGGAGGAACAAGCCATCTTTGATGGCGTGTTCATCGCGAATGATGATGATGTCGCAAGATTCGTGGATTATGTCCATACCTCAACCAGTCATGTAAACTTGCACAACTTCACTATATTTACCTATAAAACACCACGTCCTAGAGAGGACTTTTTTTGAACAAGTTTGGACTGTTAACTATCTTCCATGTTTTAGGTCTCTGGAAGAGGTGTCTGTAGAGGGCAGTGGTCAGCGGTGCGTGAAACGTCTCAGAAGTCCTAAAAATGATTGTCCATGACATTTTCTTTCCCTGAAAACCTGCATAAGGTTGTTGCCACTTAGGTTTTGTTTTTTCTTGTCTTTTTTAAAGGTAAAATGGAGTGGAGCATATCAGGAGGGGGCTGGTTCGACTTTTGGGGAAGAGGTGGAGCAGTGCAACGCCATCCTCTCGAGGATTGCTGTTACCGCCAAGCACATGTCAAAAGCAGGTAAGGTAACCAGTAAATTTTGATCCTGATGACAATGGTGAGCCACTTTGACTCTGAAAATATAAAGCTCAGAATATTCAACTCAACTCAACTCAACTCAACTTTATTTATAGAGCACTTTCAAAACCACAAGTGGAACCAAAGTGCTGTACAGAAGGTATAAAATAAAAAATAAAATTTAAAAACAAAGACATAAAAACAATGCAAACATATGACATAAAAACTACATTGTAATCGTAGTCAAAGAGCACATACTCTGATTGCTGATGACGTGTGGAAAAGATGTGGACAATAAAGAACCTAACTAACCTAACTCTACTCAACCTTAGCTACAAGTGTAGCCTCAGTTACAGAGAAATATGAAAAGATTGTTGAGGCTTTATTTTGCTCATACACCAGAATTAATATTTATGGATGGAATCAAGAATCATTTTACTTATCTCTTCATTTCTTCCTCTCAGCAACAACATCCCCAAATGATGCTGATGTTGCTGCTGTTGCCAGCCGAATTGAGGAGCTGGTGGCAAGTGTTAAGAGGAGGTCCCAGCGTCTTTATAAAGATAGTGACGGATGCATAGGACGTGCCCGGATCCGCCAAAAGATCAGGGAGGAAAAATAAATGTAAATTCTGTAGTGGAAATGTATTACACCTTGGTTCCTAATGCAGAAAAACTGACCTTGGACACCATTCTATCTGAAGAGTACAAGTGTTCAAGTGTACACAATTGCGTTGACTATGTGAAATAGTCACATAGTGGCACAAAATCTGTCATGCCTCGATTGTAACCCCAGAAAATCTTTAAATCCTAATCTTAAATACAACCGACTTAAGTTTCATCAATGTAATCCAGACTCTGTAGATCTAAGGACAAAGAGGAAGGCGTTGGACATAGTGATGGCAGTAAGGAGACTTGAGGAGGAGAAGAGGATTCTTATTGCAGAGATGAACAAGCATTGGAAGTCTCTTTGCACCCGTGCAGACACCCTGAAGCAGTTGTCATCCCAGCTTTCTAATGTGACATCAGGTATGTATTGGTTATACTTGGCATACATTACAATATTTCGGAAAGTTTCTAATTAATAAAGGCTCAACGTGTTTTAACATGTAAGGTGAGACGTGGGGCCTGCTTCAAGATGGTATCCAAGGTCTACGGAGCTTGACTATGAAGAACAAGCAAGCAACAGCCTGGCAAAGCATGCAAATAACTATTATGTTCAAGTCCTGACTGAAACAGAAATTCACTTTGATAGTGATTCTGAGGAATACCATACCAGTAGTGACTCTGAGCAAGATTAAACATGGCCAGAGTCCTTGTTTATGCTGTGGTGTGCGGGGGAGGCAGCATTAAGAAGAGGGCCGCTGGGACAGGCTGGGAAGGAATGCTGGCTCTGTGTTTGGCATGGAGCTGGAGTTAATCATTTAACAAACCGAGGATCATTTGCAGTAGAAGGCTTCTGTCATGTTCAACATTGAGGAGGTCCTTTGTCCCCAGGGCAAACCAGCAACTCAATGTCACACAGAAGGGTAGGGGAGAAATGGACTTTTCAGCATGAGTCTCTCGCTGCCCCAACCATCACATCACTTTGTCTATTGTCTAGTATCCACTATCCATTTGACTGTCTTGCAGGCTACGTGAGAGGCATCTAGCTGTAGCCCCGCAGACTCACTTCTTGCTAGACACCAGTGGCTGGACACCAGTGGATGGACAGCAGACGTCATTTCCGTATCGTCATTCACTTTTCAAATTGACGTCATTTCCGTATCGTCATTCACTTTTCAAATTGACGTCATTTCCATATCGTCATTCACTTTTCAAAGTTGACGCGCCATGCAGATGTCAGCGGTAAGAAAAAAATAATAAACTGTCGATGATTTATAGGTCATGTCAGAATTCAAATGCACAAACTAGCTAGTAAAAAAGAATCATCTTGTTTTCAAGGTACTGTGTCGTGTTTTTTAAAGGTATTAGTGAACTATGGTGTGCCTCAATTCTAGAGCTAGGTTGCTACAATAGATTTTCCAATTAAATCGTTCTTTGAGTGGTATGATTTAATATTGTAAATGCGTTTTTTTTCACTTAGATGTGTGAAGATTGTACCCAGTTAACGAGATCTCATAGAACAGTCTTGGCAGAGAATAGTCTAAAATGCTAGGTTGTCTATGCACACGAGAGTTTGTTAGCTAGCTATGTTTTTTTTGTTTTTTGTTGAAGTAGTACTTTTCCCTATGCCCGTGTAAATGCCTGATGTTTAATATGTTTATGATGATGTTTAAAGCGCTTTGGTGGCCATGGGTCTGTTGAAAGCGCTATATAGCCTAAATGCAGTCCATTTACCATTTTACATATTTTGTATAGGAGAATGTTAACATTAATATAAGTTTTTTTTGGTTTTTCTTACCTCACTATTTTTTACAGTCCATCTACCACACACAACTTTTCACCTACATTGTTCAATTCCTTCTTTTTTTTTGGAAAGTTATTGGATTTTTGTAAACTCTTATGATTTATAAGGTACTACTGGTGTTTCATATGTGTCACTATACTTATTACGTAAACAATCTATTAATACTTCCCTCTTCTTTTAGGCAAATCAAATTAGTGTGTGTAAAGGGACGGAGCTACCACCAATACAGAAATGCACAGAAGTAGTTAATAGCATACAGCAAGTGTCAAAATGATTTATGACCCTATGATTGACAGGTGGGCGTGTCTATCCTTTGATCTTCCCCCGCCCCTTCCGGTTCCTCCCCTTCCTGTCCCGCCCCTTGTCCCGCCCCTTCCGGTTCCTCCCCTTCCTGTTACCTTTGACCTAGTTCCGCCCCTTCCTGTTACCTTTGACCTAGTTTCCGCCCCTTCCGGTTACACTTTCTGTCAAAATGATGGATGGTTACCTTTGACCTAGTTCCGCCCCTTGCGGTTACAGCTCCTGTCAAAATGATGGATGTGTGACAGTTAGTTTGATTGTTTGATCAAGAAAAGGGAGGTATTGGCCTTGTTAACATAAGCTTTGATGTTACAGTTACAAAGTGATGTGACAGTTAGTTTGAGATGTGATTGTTTGAAGTTGGTGTTTTGGTCACCGCATCCCTGAGCTTTATCAAGGGGAGCTGTGAAAGTGATAAGAAAAAATGCTGGAAGTTTATCTGTTCTGTAAAAAAGAATATAAAATAAAATCTCACACAAAAAGTTGAAATAAATGTACAACTATTCACTGAACCAAGCATTTCAGTTTAAATAAAATGGAGCCACAAAAATAAAAAATGTACAACTATTCACTGAACCAAGCATTTCAGTTTAAATAAAATGGTGAAAGTTTATCTGTTCTTTAAAAGAATATAAAATAAAACCTCACACAAAAAGTTTAAATAAAATGGAGTCACAAAAATATTCCAAACAGTTAAAAATGTATTAGAGAGTTGAAGAAAAAACATACAGCTTATGTAAAACCTCACACAAAAAGTTTAAATAAAATGGAGCCACAAAAGTATTGCAAACAATCCAATGTATGAATGATCTGACTCTGTCTCAAAAACATAGGGAGCACGCGTGTGTGTGTGTGTGTGTGTGTGTGTGTGTGTGTGTGTGTGTGTGTGTGTGTGTGTGTGTGTGTGTGTGTGTGTGTGTGTGTCAAAGCAGGAATTTCCCCTCCCTCCGCATTGCTGAGGACCTTGAAAGTTTATCTCACACAGAAGTTGAAAAAGCATTATGTTCATTTAAATGAAATGATTATAAAATTTACATTTAGTCATTCACAAATATTTGACACTGACTCAAGTTGAAAAACCATGCTGTTCAATTAAAAGTATATAAATTAAACAAAAATAAAAATCATCTTACTGTTTCACCGTGGTTGAAAAAACCCCACAAGTGTTTCCCCTGAAGTCTTTTCTCTCTGTCACACCAGCCTGTGGCTGGCCTGGTATCTGTTTTTGTGACACGTTCCTGAGCCCATTGAAAAGCATTGTGTTCCTTTAAAAGTGTATAAATTAAAATATATCATATATAAAATAAATAGTTTACTAATTTAACTAAAGTTGAAAAGCATGCCGTTCATTAAAAAATCTTACTAAATTAATGAAGTTGAAAAGCATTCTGTTCATTTAAAATAAATATTTTACAAATTTACTGTAGCAATTATGTTAGATTTAGATAAAAATAAAATCATCTTACATTTTCACCAGGGTTGAAGAAAAAAAATCACACAGGTAGTGCCTGCCAGCATGGACAGTGTGCGTGACAAATAAGTGATATCATCGCTGTTTTCGAACCACCGGTAATAAATTACTTTTAATTCATAAGGCTTATTTTCAGGAGTGACAGTTATCAAAAGGTCTGCCTAAATGCTGGGAATGTGAATTGGCCTTGAACCTGAACAGTTCCATTCATAGAGTACTGAAAGAATATAGTGGACACACAGCTCCGCCGTTTTCCCATAGTTTTCCACAGGCTCTTACTGTAAAAGGCTATAAAATAGCCAAGACACATGGTCGTGTGCCATACCCCATGTCTGGACCAAAAACTTTTGCACCCTCTCTTCTATGACCACCTCATCAAAAATGCAAAACAGTGAGTACTTTCTCTATAATTAATTTATGCTACGGTGCTGTTTACCTGTAATATGCAATGATGTTTAATCTGAAAAATTGTTTATACATAAGGAAAAGACGGTATAATTCATTAGTGGTGATACAGATATTAAAATGTATCTACTATATTAATTTATCAAACTGGTTTAAAAATATGGAGCATTGTATTATGATATTGATGTGATACAGATATTAACATGTATCTACTATATTAATTTATCAAAGTATGATTTTTTTTTAAAAATATGGAGCATTGTATTATGATATCGATGTGATACAGATATTAACACGTATCTACTATATTAATTTATCAAAGTATGATTTTTTTAAATATGGAGCATTGTATTATGATTATGTATTATGTTTTTTTTTAAACCATATTACAAAAGTATCAGTTTAACACGACTGTTTTACAGCAATGTTTATCCATATCACAAAAGTATCAGTTTAACACGACTGTTTTACAGCAATGTTTATTTTGCATTATGCTATGTTGTTTTAACTGTTGTATTTTTTATCCGATGTAACTAAAATCTGCAGCATTGTTTATTTAAGCTGCGGGGTTTCCATAAAGGACCTTAAAATAAAATGTTTTGGATTTATTCAGTTTTAAATCTTATTTAGAGATTATTTTAGTCAGACATGCTTATATGTGAATAGGCCTATTTAATTCCTCTTCAGTTACTTACTTCTTAAATTTTGCTAGGTTACTTTTTAATTCTTCTTTTACTCTGTCTTTGATTTTAACTTTTAGCAATTTGCATGATAAAATTGTTTAAAATGTAAGCTATAAATATGAATGGCTCAATGTCATAACCAAAATATATAAAAGTCAAGTCAAAGCTATTTATATAGGCTAGCACTTTTCATTGCCATTTAAAATAACATGGTCTTTCCTTTTCTCTCTAGAGACAGCAAACACTGCAGGACAATCAGGCACCCAAGTAACATGTTAGTATGGTTTATATTTTATTTTTAATGAGAAAACATTATAGAGTGCAACAGGCGGTATCTGGGAGTAAAAACATTTACTTTCTCCATACGGAAATTAATTTAAAAGACAGACCTACTGTGAGCTAAGAGGTTGTTAATACATGGTATTTGCTTCTGATCAAGCCTTCAGCTTATTTTTTTTTTGTTGTAATTAATCATGTTTTACAGTTGAACTCCAGGTGAATACTACATTACCCATGAGCCATGATGCTGTAGTGAAAATTATGTCAAACATAGTTTTTAAAAAAAAAAAGCAACACACTCCAAAATAGCTCTGCCCCCTCCCATGAAGCACTGCGAATGACATAATCTCCCTACCCTCTCAAAATACTGAAATGTTTGTATAAGCTATATATGCGTATTTATATATAAATATATATATTTTTTAAAATCACTATGGGAAATAAGAATGAAAAAGGGGTGGGGGAGGCACTGTTGCACTCTATGTATAATGAACAATTGACAGATGAACTGACAGATATTTTATGTAAACAGGCAAAATCTCTGCATCTGATGGTGGCCATGTGTTTTCACCGATCATAACTGGTTTAACTCTTGGCTCCTTTGAGATCCACATGACTTCTGCCAAATCAAATGTACCGGCACATTGTAAGTGTAATAAAACAGTTTCGCCTATGTATTAAATTAATCTTAATTAACCAGTCCGAGTTAACTATTTGGGACCAATTTTAAGGAAGGTTACATTCTGGTCTAACAGTGTCATGTACAAATTTGCAATACAGAATTGTTTTTGGTACTATTGGATCGAGTTTTGTAGAATTTATTTTATGTGCTGTCCTGCTCCTGGATTATTCAGACTCAGAATTGTAACTATTACTATAGCCTTTATCAGCCATTTATTTTACTGCAGACTTATCAACCTTATTTATTTACTGCAGATTTTATCAAAGCAACTAATTAACTCAATTCATGGCAGCAATAATTAAAGAAGAAAAAAAAATGAACAATTGACAGATGAACTGACAGATATTTTATGTAAACAGGCAAAATCTCTACATCTGATGATGGCCATGTGTTTTCGCCGATCATAACTGGTTCAAGCTCCTTTGAGATCAATATGACTTCTGCCAAATCAAATGTGCCAGCAAATTGTAAGTGTAATACACGAGAAACTATTAAAACAGTTTTTGCGTATGTAATGTATAAAATTAATCTTAATTAAGCAGTCCGAGTTAACTATTTGGGACTAATTTTAAGGAAAGTTACATTCTGATCTAACAGCATCATGTACAAATTTGAAATATTTTTGGTACTATTGGATCGAGTTTTGTAGAATAAACCCAGATTAATTTATTTTATGCGGTGTCATGCTCCTGGATTATTCAGACTCAGAATTGTAACTATAGCCTTTTATTTTACGGCACTTATTTATTTTACTACATATTTGATCAAAGCCAAATACTGTCCAAAAGGGACGACTGGGAAAGAAGAGAAACAGGTCAATACAAGGTTAGATTCAATCTTTATATTCTTTCCCATTTTGCCTTCATTTTCCTTTTCCTGTTTTAATTTTTCAATTTTTATATTCTCAGATCATCAAGGGTTTCTGAAAGCAAACACCAGTCAGTTGGTCGAAAAAATGAAGAACATTGATTCAATCATTGACAATCTTGATTGCTCAATGAATCAGTTACAAATGTGCGAGCGAATCCGACATGAAGACGAGGGAACCGCTGGACTATGTGAATTGTGAAAGCATTTTCAACGACCTGGTCAACGCTTTGTTCAAGCATGAAGAATCTCTCATGAAGAAACTGCAATAACCACTGTTGTAGCCTATTGTTTGGCATTATGTACTTAAATAGTTTTTTTAAATAAAATGTTTTTAATAATTGATTGGTGATGGAGTTTTAATTTTTGTATTTAGAACCAAGTATATTGCACAAGTAAGAAGAAACCAAACTGGCCATATAATGATATATTGCACATAATAAACAATGGCAAAATTTGTATTCCTTAAAAAACAGGCAATGTTTGAGAACCCTAATATTGGTGTAATCTCTGCGAGGTCTCAACCACAAACGCAAAACTTTGTGGTGGGTGATACGGGCATAGCTTTACTAAAGGAAAATATTATGGAAGTCATTTTCAAACTATATTTTATTTATTTATATTATGGTTTTCATGTTGATTTAAAGTTTTTGTTATTAACTAATACCTTTATTTTTTACATCCAGCACAAAATTTTGTTCAAAAATCATTCTCTGACCCCAAATAATCAGATAATGTTGTGTTCACAATCTATAATTAGATATTCTCCTGCTTAGTATGTGTGTAAATAGTTGTGCTTAAATATTTGGATGTATTTTTACAAGCCAACATATTTTGTCACACTGTAGCGATTTTTATATAACATATTTTGTCACACACTTGTAAAGACTATGGCCTACCTTTAAAACATAATCTTTATACAGGAATCACCCGTGTCCAAAACATCCATGTAAGATTCAAAAGACCAAATCACTAAGAAGACAGGGGATGAAAAGCACCGTTTATAATAAATACACAAAGTATTAATGCAAAAAGTAAGTGTATGCTGTTTCACACTTAAACTATTACAACAGAATCACATCTGACTATGCAGATAAAATTGCACAAAAGTAAATTCTAGTGATCAACTTGCTAAAGAGTCAATACAACATGAGCCATACAAAAAAGCCACTTGTGATCAGTTTTGTATGTTTGTAATTGACATCATGTTTCTTTTTGTACAGTTTGCAAAAACTATAGTCTCCGAGCGTGGTCAAACATATAGGAATTTATGAAAAACATGAACAGATATTTCTACATGAGATATTTATTTTAGAACATCTTTCAGCTATGTCTACGAAACATCGACATGAAAGATGAGTATTGCTGTTTTTCTGTTACCTATAAAACTATTATACTTCAAACTCGTCTAGCTATTGCCCATTTCACAGCACAGTCGGTTATTTTTTCTACGTGGCTAAACAACGGTTAAGCTAATGAATTACCGTTGAAAGGCGGGATGATTCATTTTTTATTCCGTCTACACCGATACTTTGACACAAGAGTTTTAGTCAGGGGGTCTTTTAGGCCTGATCCAGAAAACAGACATTGTGTTTTATGTCTTAATAATCGTTCTTCTTTTTATGAAAAGTAAGCAGTTTTTGGCCTCATCATCAAAAATGTTTAAACATATTGTAAATATCAATTGTTATATAAATTATATGTGAAACACGCTCAGTCGCATTAGAGTCGGATTCTTGTTTATATTGAAGTTTGTTATTGAACCGCTAGTGTTCTTAAATTGTTTACCACGGTTTCATTTTTAACAACACAATCGTAACACTTTTCGTATTTTGTACGATGTTTTCTTTACACTCTCACCCCATGGATATCGGTTTCCTACAGTTAGCTGTAATGTTGGTGAACTCTAGGCCTTCTCTTTTTCATATACGACAGTATTTGCATGAATTGGCTTGATTTAATAAAATGATGGTTTAAACCACATTATATTATTATACCATTTTTAAATTGCGCTTAAATGTATATTTTATATTTTAACCCTTTATGCAAATATAGAATAGGCCTACCGCACAAGGATCTCTGAAATATTTTTTTCGTGTAAAACATCTATGTAGATCTATGTTTTTAAAAATACAAAGACATCTTTCTACCAGCGACCCTCAAAATCTGGGCATACAACAAAACACAGTGCATCCGTGTAGCTACGATGATTGATCAGAAAATTACTTTTGTCGCTTTGTTTGAAGAAACACTTTAATCAGCTGGTGCTTGATAACTATTAAACAACCCTCAATTCGGTAATGATGCGATATTGATATCGCGTTTTAATTTCAACTCAATGCGCTAAAGGTCTATAACTGAACTTTAACGTCTTAATATTTGGTAAAAGTTAACTTAAAGCCTTACTTTCTAAACGCTTTTTACGGAACTTGTTGCGAACATTCACTCAGCCATATGTTTAAAAAAAATATATATTGGTGTAATTAATAGAATTCTCTCTGGCGGTATA
>NW_027509178.1:0-20192 GCF_051911475.1 Siphateles boraxobius
CAACCGTTAAGACGTCATTTAATACTGGATATGCTTTCCATTAATGGAGTTATTATTATTTAAGCCTTTTATTTTGGCCAAGGAGCTCACCCTGTCCTATGGAGGTATCCATCCGCAATCTAAGGAGATGAAGGGTTTGTTCATTTAGCATCCAGGAAGTTCATAAAAATCTCATGCGAATACTACCACTGGTCTTCGACATACTATCGGATTCAGTGACATCCTCTTGGACAGGGTTTGCGGACATTTGGTGATGGGGCAGATTCTTTTTACATTTGCTCCTTCCTCTAATGGATATGGCTGTATTATTGTTTTTTAAAAAAAAGAAAATAAGCTGGATGGGATGGGAGGAGCCAGCTCGAGTTTCTCTTCATTCACGCATAAATCTTTCGCCTTTTACTAAAGATTTCCGTGGAGGGGAACATTTGCGAGTTTCTGATATTTTTGGATGCTCTGCTCACAGCAGAGCTACATGTGATTGTTCAAGAACAGAGGACGTTTGGCAGCTTGTAACAAAGTACCACAATAGGCTGGGCCACAGATCGAGCGTGGCTAAAAGTATCCACCCGCAATCCAAGGAGATGAAGGGTTTGTTCATTTAGCATCCAGGAAGTTCATAAAAATCTCATGCGAATACTACCACTGGTCTTCGACATACTATCGGATTCAGTGACATCCTCTTGGACAGGGTTTGCAGACATTTGGTGATGGGGCAGATTCTTTTTACATTTGCTCCTTCCTCTAATGGATATGGCTGTATTATTGTGTTTTTTTTTAAAGAAAATAAGCTGGATGGGAGGAGCCTGCACCAGACATTACCCTTGCTGAGCATGGTTGCATGTGCTTGGGACCACATTGTCCCAACGTCTCATGGGTACAGCTCGAGTTTCTCTTCATTCACGCATAAATCTTTCGCCTTTTACTAAAGATTTCCGTGGAGGGGAACATTTGCGAGTTTCTGATATTTTTGGATGCTCTGCTCACAGGAGAGCTACATGTGTTTGTTCAAGAACAGAGGACGTTTGGCAGCTTGTAACAAAGTACCACAATAGGCTGGGCCACAGATCGAGCGTGGCTAAAAGAATTGGCTGTTTTGTCCAAGACAGCGGTGTGAATGTAAGTTTTACCAAGCACAAAAGGGTAGTGATGGGAGAAACAAAGCTTTGAACTGATTGCTTCGCAAAATTATTCACTGTTTCCAAGCGTTCGGAACGGAACACGCTGGTCAGAACAGTGAAAATCCCACAAAAAAAAAGACTCAGGCCAAACATTCAAAAAACACCTTTTACAAACCTATTGCAAACGCTTTCTTGAAAGTAAAATCTTTCAAATGCAATTAGCTAAAAATAATCAAGCGAGTCTTGAACGGCAGGTTGACTTTAACAGCACCTTCCACGGTAAGGCCCGAGCTTATGCAAGGTGTTTGGTCGTGATAAAGAAGAATACTCCCCGTCGGGGAATCGAACCACGGTCTTCCGCGTGACAGGCGGAGATCCTGTCCACTATACTAACGAGGACTGGTCATCACAGTTGCTTCTCTGGGCGGTGTGTTACTGTTGTCTATGCTCAACCGTTGAGACGTCACGTAATACTGGATATGCTTTCCATTAATGGAGTTATTATTATTTAAACCTTTTATTTTGGCCAAAGAGCTCACCCTGTCCTATGGAGGTATCCAAGGATTGTCTTGCTCACAGCAGAGCTACATGTGTTTGTTCAAGAACAGAGGACGTTTGGCAGCTTGTAACAAAGTACCACAATAGTTTGGGCCAGAGATTGAGCGTGGCTAAAAGAATTGGCTGTTTTGTCCAAGACTGGAACTTGGTAGTCGTCAAACCATCCACACTTTCCCAGTTCACAACTTCGAGTCTTGTGTCAGCAGTGTGAATGTAAGTTTTACCAAGCACAAAAGGGTAGTGATGGGAGAAACAAAGCTTTGAACCGATTGTTTCGCAACATTATTCACTGTTTCCAAGCGTTCGGAACGCAACACACTGGTCAGAACAGTGAAAATGCAACAACAAAAAAAAAGACTCAGGCCAAACATTCAAAAAACACCTTTTACAAACCTATTGCAAACGCTTTCTTGAAAGTAAAATCTTTCAAATGCAATTAGCTAAACATAATCAAGTGAGTCTTGAACGGCAGGTTGACTTTAACAGCGCCTTCCACGGTAAAGCCTGAGCTTATGCAAGGTGTTTGGTCGTGATAAAGAAGAAGACTAATCGAACCCCGGTCTTCCGCGTGACAGGCGGAGATACTGTCCACTATACTAACGAGGACTGGTCATCCCAATTGCTTCTCTGGGCGGTACGGTACTGTTGTCTATGCTCAACCGTTGAGACGTCACTTAATACTGGATATGCTTTCCATTAATGGAGTTATTATTATTTAAGCCTTTTATTTTGGCCAAGGAGCTCACCCTGTCCTATGGAGGTATCCACCCGCAATCCAAGGAGATGAAGGGTTTGTTCATTTAGCATCCAGGAAGTTCATAAAAATCTCATGCGAATACTACCACTGGTCTTCGACATACTATCGGATTCAGTGACATCCTCTTGGACAGGGTTTGCGGACATTTGGTGATGGGGCAGATTCTTTTTACATTTGCTCCTTCCTCTAATGGATATGGCTGTATTATTGTTTTTTTTTTAAAGAAAAAAGCTGGATGGGAGCAGCCTGCACCAGACATTACCCTTGCTGAGCATGGTTGCATGTGCTTGCGACCACATTGTCCCAACGTCTCATGGGTACAGCTCGAGTTTCTCTTCATTCACGCATAAATCTTTTGCCTTTTACTAAAGATTTCCGTGGAGGGGAACATTTGCGAGTTTCTGATATTTTTGGATGCTCTGCTCACAGCAGAGCTACATGTGTTTGTTCAAGAACAGAGGACGTTTGGCAGCTTGTAACAAAGTACCACAATAGGCTGGGCCACAGATCGAGCGTGGCTAAAAGAATTGGCTGTTTTGTCCAAGACTGGAACTGGGTAGTCGTCAAACCATCCACACTTTCCCAGTTCACATCTTCGAGTCTTGTGTCAGCAGTGTGAATGTAAGTTTTACCAAGCACAAAAGGGTAGTGATGGGAGAAACAAAGCTTTGAACCGATTGTTTCGCAACATTATTCACTGTTTCCAATCGTTCGGAACGCAACACACTGGTCAGAACAGTGAAAATGCAACAAAAAAAAAAGACTCAGGCCAAACATTCAAAAAACACCTTTTACAAACCTATTGCAATAGCTTTCTTGAAAGTAAAATCTTTCAAATGCAATTAGCTAAACATAATCAAGTGAGTCTTGAACGGCAGGTTGACTTTAACAGCGCCTTCCACGGTAAAGCCTGAGCTTATGCAAGGTGTTTGGTCGTGATAAAGAAGAAGACTAATCGAACCCCGGTCTTGCGCGTGACAGGCGGAGATACTGTCCACTATACTAACGAGGACTGGTCATCACAGTGGCTTCTCTGGGCGGTACGGTACTGTTGTCTATGCTCAACCGTTGAGACGTCACTTAATCCTGGATATGCTTTCCATTAATGGAGTTATTATTATTTAAGCCTTTTATTTTGGCCAAGGAGCTCACCCTGTCCTATGGAGGTATCCACCCGCAATCCAAGGAGATGAAGGGTTTGTTCATTTAGCATCCAGGAAGTTCATAAAAATCTCATGCGAATACTACCACTGGTCTTCGACATACTATCGGATTCAGTGACATCCTCTTGGACAGGGTTTGCGGACATTTGGTGATGGGGCAGATTCTGTTTACATTTGCTCCTTCCTCTAATGGATATGGCTGTATTATTGTGTTTTTTTTAAAGAAAATAAGCTGGATGGGAGGAGCCTGCACCAGACATTACCCTTGCTGAGCATGGTTGCATGTGCTTGGGACCACATTGTCCCAACGTCTCATGGTTACAGCTCGAGTTTCTCTTCATTCACGCATAAATCTTTCGCCTTTTACTAAAGATTTCCGTGGAGGGGAACATTTGCGAGTTTCTGATATTTTTGGATGCTCTGCTCACAGCAGAGCTACATGTGTTTGTTCAAGAACAGAGGACGTTTGGCAGCTTGTAACAAAGTACCACAATAGGCTGGGCCACAGATCGAGCGTGGCTAAAAGAATTGGCTGTTTTGTCCAAGACAGCGGTGTGAATGTAAGTTTTACCAAGCACAAAAGGGTAGTGATGGGAGAAACAAAGCTTTGAACTGATTGCTTCGCAAAATTATTCACTGTTTGCAAGCGTTCGGAACGGAACACGCTGGTCAGAACAGTGAAAATCCCACAAAAAAAAAGACTCAGGCCAAACATTCAAAAAACACCTTTTACAAACCTATTGCAAACGCTTTCTTGAAAGTAAAATCTTTCAAATGCAATTAGCTAAAAATAATCAAGCGAGTCTTGAACGGCAGGTTGACTTTAACAGCACCTTCCACGGTAAAGCCCGAGCTTATGCAAGGTGTTTGGTCGTGATAAAGAAGAATACTCCCCGTCGGGGAATCGAACCCCGGTCTTCCGCGTGACAGGCGGAGATACTGTCCACTATACTAACGAGGACTGGTCATCACAGTTGCTTCTCTGGGTGGTGTGTTACTGTTTTCTATGCTCAACCGTTGAGACGTCACGTAATACTGGATATGCTTTCCATTAATGGAGTTATTATTATTTAAACCTTTTATTTTGGCCAAAGAGCTCACCCTGTCCTATGGAGGTATCCAAGGATTGTCTTGCTCACAGCAGAGCTACATGTGTTTGTTCAAGAACAGAGGACGTTTGGCAGCTTGTAACAAAGTACCACAATAGGTTGGGCCAGAGATTGAGCGTGGCTAAAAGAATTGGCTGTTTTGTCCAAGACTGGAACTTGGTAGTCGTCAAACCATCCACACTTTCCCAGTTCACAACTTCGAGTCTTGTGTCAGCAGTGTGAATGTAAGTTTTACCAAGCACAAAAGGGTAGTGATGGGAGAAACAAAGCTTTGAACCGATTGTTTCGCAACATTATTCACTGTTTCCAAGCGTTCGGAACGCAACACACTGGTCAGAACAGTGAAAATGCAACAAAAAAAAAAGACTCAGGCCAAACATTCAAAAAACACCTTTTACAAACCTTTTGCAAACGCTTTCTTGAAAGTAAAATCTATCAAATGCAATTAGCTAAACATAATCAAGTGAGTCTTGAACGGCAGGTTGACTTTAACAGCGCCTTCCAATGTAAAGCCTGAGCTTATGCAAGGTGTTTGGTCGTGATAAAGAAGAAGACTAATCGAACCCCGGTCTTCCGCGTGACAGAGGGAGATACTGTCCACTATACTAACGAGGACTGGTCATCCCAATTGCTTCTCTGGGCGGTACGGTACTGTTGTCTATGCTCAACCGTTGAGACGTCACTTAATACTGGATATGCTTTCCATTAATGGAGTTATTATTATTTAAGCCTTTTATTTTGGCCAAGGAGCTCACCCTGTCCTATGGAGGTATCCACCCGCAATCCAAGCAGATGAAGGGTTTGTTCATTTAGCATCCAGGAAGTTCATAATAATCTCATGCGAATACTACCACTGGTCTTCGACATACTATCGGATTCAGTGACATCCTCTTGGACAGGGTTTGCTTACATTTGGTGATGGGGCAGATTCTTTTTACATTTGCTCCTTCCTCTAATGGATATGGCTGTATTATTGTTTTTTTTTTAAAGAAAAAAGCTGGATGGGAGCAGCCTGCACCAGACATTACCCTTGCTGAGCATGGTTGCATGTGCTTGCGACCACATTGTCCCAACGTCTCATGGGTACAGCTCGAGTTTCTCTTCATTCACGCATAAATCTTTCGCCTTTTACTAAAGATTTCCGTGGAGGGGAACATTTGCGAGTTTCTGATATTTTTGGATGCTCTGCTCACAGCAGAGCTACATGTGTTTGTTCAAGAACAGAGGACGTTTGGCAGCTTGTAACAAAGTACCACAATAGGCTGGGCCACAGATCGAGCGTGGCTAAAAGAATTGGCTGTTTTGTCCAAGACAGCGGTGTGAATGTAAGTTTTACCAAGCACAAAAGGGTAGTGATGGGAGAAACAAAGCTTTGAACTGATTGCTTCGCAAAATTATTCACTGTTTCCAAGCGTTCGGAACGGAACACGCTGGTCAGAACAGTGAAAATCCCACAAAAAAAAAGACTCAGGCCAAACATTCAAAAAACACCTTTTACAAACCTATTGCAAACGCTTTCTTGAAAGTAAAATCTTTCAAATGCAATCAGCTACAAATAATCAAGCGAGTCTTGAACGGCAGGTTGACTTTAACAGCACCTTCCACGGTAAAGCCCGAGCTTTTGCAAGGTGTTTGGTCGTGATAAAGAAGAATACTCCCCGTCGGGGAATCGAACCCCGGTCTTCCGCGTGACAGGCGGAGATACTGTCCACTATACTAACGAGGACTGGTCATCACTATTGGTTCTCTGGGTGGTGTGTTACTGTTGTCTATGCTCAACCGTTGAGACGTCACTTAATACTAGATATGCTTTCCATTAATGGAGTTATTATTATTTAAACCTTTTATTTTGGCCAAAGAGCTCACCCTGTCCTATGGAGGTATCCAAGAATTGTCTTGCTCACAGCAGAGCTACATGTGTTTGTTCAAGAACAGAGGACGTTTGGCAGCTTGTAACAAAGTACCACAATAGTTTGGGCCAGAGATTGAGCGTGGCTAAAAGAATTGGCTGTTTTGTCCAAGACTGGAACTTCGTAGTCGTCAAACCATCCACACTTTCCCAGTTCACAACTTCGAGTCTTGTGTCAGCAGTGTGAATGTAAGTTTTACCAAGCACAAAAGGGTAGTGATGGGAGAAACAAAGCTTTGAACCGATTGTTTCGCAACATTATTCACTGTTTCCAAGCGTTCGGAACGCAACACACTGGTCAGAACAGTGAAAATGCAACAACAAAAAAAAAGACTCAGGCCAAACATTCAAAAAACACCTTTTACAAACCTATTGCAAACGCTTTCTTGAAAGTAAAATCTTTCAAATGCAATTAGCTAAACATAATCAAGTGAGTCTTGAACGGCAGGTTGACTTTAACAGCGCCTTCCACGGTAAAGCCTGAGCTTATGCAAGGTGTTTGGTCGTGATAAAGAAGAAGACTAATCGAACCCCGGTCTTCCGCGTGACAGGCGGAGATACTGTCCACTATACTAACGAGGACTGGTCATCCCAATTGCTTCTCTGGGCGGTACGGTACTGTTGTCTATGCTCAACCGTTGAGACGTCACTTAATACTGGATATGCTTTCCATTAATGGAGTTATTATTATTTAAGCCTTTTATTTTGGCCAAGGAGCTCACCCTGTCCTATGGAGGTATCCACCCGCAATCCAAGGAGATGAAGGGTTTGTTCATTTAGCATCCAGGAAGTTCATAAAAATCTCATGCGAATACTACCACTGGTCTTCGACATACTATCGGATTCAGTGACATCCTCTTGGACAGGGTTTGCGGACATTTGGTGATGGGGCAGATTCTTTTTACATTTGCTCCTTCCTCTAATGGATATGGCTGTATTATTGTTTTTTTTTTAAAGAAAAAAGCTGGATGGGAGCAGCCTGCACCAGACATTACCCTTGCTGAGCATGGTTGCATGTGCTTGGGACCACATTGTCCCAACGTCTCATGGGTACAGCTCGAGTTTCTCTTCATTCACGCATAAATCTTTCGCCTTTTACTAAAGATTTCCGTGGAGGGGAACATTTGCGAGTTTCTGATATTTTTGGATGCTCTGCTCACAGCAGAGCTACATGTGTTTGTTCAAGAACAGAGGACGTTTGGCAGCTTGTAACAAAGTACCACAATAGGCTGGGCCACAGATCGAGCGTGGCTAAAAGAATTGGCTGTTTTGTCCAAGACTGGAACTGGGTAGTCGTCAAACCATCCACACTTTCCCAGTTCACATCTTCGAGTCTTGTGTCAGCAGTGTGAATGTAAGTTTTACCAAGCACAAAAGGGTAGTGATGGGAGAAACAAAGCTTTGAACCGATTGTTTCGCAACATTATTCACTGTTTCCAATCGTTCGGAACGCAACACACTGGTCAGAACAGTGAAAATGCAACAAAAAAAAAAGACTCAGGCCAAACATTCAAAAAACACCTTTTACAAACCTATTGCAATAGCTTTCTTGAAAGTAAAATCTTTCAAATGCAATTAGCTAAACATAATCAAGTGAGTCTTGAACGGCAGGTTGACTTTAACAGCGCCTTCCACGGTAAAGCCTGAGCTTATGCAAGGTGTTTGGTCGTGATAAAGAAGAAGACTAATCGAACCCCGGTCTTCCGCGTGACAGGCGGAGATACTGTCCACTATACTAACGAGGACTGGTCATCCCAATTGCTTCTCTGGGCGGTACGGTACTGTTGTCTATGCTCAACCGTTGAGACGTCACTTAATACTGGATATGCTTTCCATTAATGGAGTTATTATTATTTAAGCCTTTTATTTTGGCCAAGGAGCTCACCCTGTCCTATGGAGGTATCCACCCGCAATCCAAGGAGATGAAGGGTTTGTTCATTTAGCATCCAGGAAGTTCATAAAAATCTCATGCGAATACTACCACTGGTCTTCGACATACTATCGGATTCAGTGACATCCTCTTGGACAGGGTTTGCGGACATTTGGTGATGGGGCAGATTCTTTTTACATTTGCTCCTTCCTCTAATGGATATGGCTGTATTATTGTGTTTTTTTTAAAGAAAATAAGCTGGATGGGAGGAGCCTGCACCAGACATTACCCTTGCTGAGCATGGTTGCATGTGCTTGGGACCACATTGTCCCAACGTCTCATGGGTACAGCTCGAGTTTCTCTTCATTCACGCATAAATCTTTCGCCTTTTACTAAAGATTTCCGTGGAGGGGAACATTTGCGAGTTTCTGATATTTTTGGATGCTCTGCTCACAGCAGAGCTACATGTGTTTGTTCAAGAACAGAGGATGTTTGGCAGCTTGTAACAAAGTACCACAATAGGCTGGGCCACAGATCGAGCGTGGCTAAAAGATTTGGCTGTTTTGTCCAAGACTGGAACTGGGTAGTCGTCAAACCATCCACACTTTCCCAGTTCACATCTTCGAGTCTTGTGTCAGCAGTGTGAATGTAAGTTTTACCAAGCACAAAAGGGTAGTGATGGGAGAAACAAAGCTTTGAACCGATTGTTTCGCAACATTATTCATTGTTTCCAAGCGTTCGGAACGCAACACACTGGTCAGAACAGTGAAAATGCAACAACAAAAAAAGACTCAGGCCAAACATTCAAAAAACACCTTTTACAAACCTATTGCAATAGCTTTCTTGAAAGTAAAATCTTTCAAATGCAATTAGCTAAACATAATCAAGTGAGTCTTGAACGGCAGGTTGACTTTAACAGCGCCTTCCACGGTAAAGCCTGAGCTTATGCAAGGTGTTTGGTCGTGATAAAGAAGAAGACTAATCGAACCCCGGTCTTCCGCGTGACAGGCGGAGATACTGTCCACTATACTAACGAGGACTGGTCATCCCAATTGCTTCTCTGGGCGGTACGGTACTGTTGTCTATGCTCAACCGTTGAGACGTCACTTAATACTGGATATGCTTTCCATTAATGGAGTTATTATTATTTAAGCCTTTTATTTTGGCCAAGGAGCTCACCCTGTCCTATGGAGGTATCCACCCGCAATCCAAGGAGATGAAGGGTTTGTTCATTAAGCATCCAGGAAGTTCATAAAAATCTCATGCGAATACTACCACTGGTCTTCGACATACTATCGGATTCAGTGACATCCTCTTGGACAGGGTTTGCGGACATTTGGTGATGGGGCAGATTCTTTTTACATTTGCTCCTTCCTCTAATGGATATGGCTGTATTATTGTTTTTTTTTTTAAAGAAAATAAGCTGGATGGGAGGAGCCTGCACCAGACATTACCCTTGCTGAGCATGGTTGCATGTGCTTGGGACCACATTGTCCCAACGTCTCATGGGTACAGCTCGAGTTTCTCTTCATTCACGCATAAATCTTTCGCCTTTTACTAAAGATTTCCGTGGAGGGGAACATTTGCGAGTTTCTGATATTTTTGGATGCTCTGCTCACAGCAGAGCTACATGTGTTTGTTCAAGAACAGAGGACGTTTGGCAGCTTGTAACAAAGTACCACAATAGGCTGGGCCACAGATCGAGCGTGGCTAAAAGAATTGGCTGTTATGTCCAAGACTGGAACTGGGTAGTCGTCAAACCATCCACACTTTCCCAGTTCACATCTTCGAGTCTTGTGTCAGCAGTGTGAATGTAAGTTTTACCAAGCACAAAAGGGTAGTGATGGGAGAAACAAAGCTTTGAACCGATTGTTTCGCAACATTATTCACTGTTTCCAAGCGTTCGGAACGCAACACACTGGTCAGAACAGTGAAAATGCAACAAAAAAAAAAGACTCAGGCCAAACATTCAAAAAACACCTTTTACAAACCTATTGCAATAGCTTTCTTGAAAGTAAAATCTTTCAAATGCAATTAGCTAAACATAATCAAGTGAGTCTTGAACGGCAGGTTGACTTTAACAGCGCTTTCCACGGTAAAGCCTGAGCTTATGCAAGGTGTTTGGTCGTGATAAAGAAGAAGACTAATCGAACCCCGGTCTTGCGCGTGACAGGCGGAGATACTGTCCACTATACTAACGAGGACTGGTCATCACAGTGGCTTCTCTGGGCGGTACGGTACTGTTGTCTATGCTCAACCGTTGAGACGTCACTTAATCCTGGATATGCTTTCCATTAATGGAGTTATTATTATTTAAGCCTTTTATTTTGGCCAAGGAGCTCACCCTGTCCTATGGAGGTATCAACCCGCAATCCAAGGAGATGAAGGGTTTGTTCATTTAGCATCCAGGAAGTTCATAAAAATCTCATGCGAATACTACCACTGGTCTTCGACATACTATCGGATTCAGTGACATCCTCTTGGACAGGGTTTGCGGACATTTGGTGATGGGGCAGATTCTGTTTACATTTGCTCCTTCCTCTAATGGATATGGCTGTATTATTGTTTTTTTTTAAAGAAAATAAGCTGGATGGGAGGAGCCTGCACCAGACATTACCCTTGCTGAGCATGGTTGCATGTGCTTGGGACCACATTGTCCCAACGTCTCATGGTTACAGCTCGAGTTTCTCTTCATTCACGCATAAATCTTTCGCCTTTTACTAAAGATTTCCGTGGAGGGGAACATTTGCGAGTTTCTGATATTTTTGGATGCTCTGCTCACAGCAGAGCTACATGTGTTTGTTCAAGAACAGAGGACGTTTGGCAGCTTGTAACAAAGTACCACAATAGGCTGGGCCACAGATCGAGCGTGGCTAAAAGAATTGGCTGTTTTGTCCAAGACAGCGGTGTGAATGTAAGTTTTACCAAGCACAAAAGGGTAGTGATGGGAGAAACAAAGCTTTGAACTGATTGCTTCGCAAAATTATTCACTGTTTGCAAGCGTTCGGAACGGAACACGCTGGTCAGAACAGTGAAAATCCCACAAAAAAAAAAGACTCAGGCCAAACATTCAAAAAACACCTTTTACAAACCTATTGCAAACGCTTTCTTGAAAGTAAAATCTTTCAAATGCAATTAGCTAAAAATAATCAAGCGAGTCTTGAACGGCAGGTTGACTTTAACAGCACCTTCCACGGTAAAGCCCGAGCTTATGCAAGGTGTTTGGTCGTGATAAAGAAGAATACTCCCCGTCGGGGAATCGAACCCCGGTCTTCCGCGTGACAGGCGGAGATACTGTCCACTATACTAACGAGGACTGGTCATCACAGTTGCTTCTCTGGGTGGTGTGTTACTGTTGTCTATGCTCAACCGTTGAGACGTCACGTAATACTGGATATGCTTTCCATTAATGGAGTTATTATTATTTAAACCTTTTATTTTGGCCAAAGAGCTCACCCTGTCCTATGGAGGTATCCAAGGATTGTCTTGCTCACAGCAGAGCTACATGTGTTTGTTCAAGAACAGAGGACGTTTGGCAGCTTGTAACAAAGTACCACAATAGGTTGGGCCAGAGATTGAGCGTGGCTAAAAGAATTGGCTGTTTTGTCCAAGACTGGAACTTGGTAGTCGTCAAACCATCCACACTTTCCCAGTTCACAACTTCGAGTCTTGTGTCAGCAGTGTGAATGTAAGTTTTACCAAGCACAAAAGGGTAGTGATGGGAGAAACAAAGCTTTGAACCGATTGTTTCGCAACATTATTCACTGTTTCCAAGCGTTCGGAACGCAACACACTGGTCAGAACAGTGAAAATGCAACAAAAAAAAAAAGACTCAGGCCAAACATTCAAAAAACACCTTTTACAAACCTTTTGCAAACGCTTTCTTGAAAGTAAAATCTATCAAATGCAATTAGCTAAACATAATCAAGTGAGTCTTGAACGGCAGGTTGACTTTAACAGCGCCTTCCAATGTAAAGCCTGAGCTTATGCAAGGTGTTTGGTCGTGATAAAGAAGAAGACTAATCGAACCCCGGTCTTCCGCGTGACAGGCGGAGATACTGTCCACTATACTAACGAGGACTGGTCATCCCAATTGCTTCTCTGGGCGGTACGGTACTGTTGTCTATGCTCAACCGTTGAGACGTCACTTAATACTGGATATGCTTTCCATTAATGGAGTTATTATTATTTAAGCCTTTTATTTTGGCCAAGGAGCTCACCCTGTCCTATGGAGGTATCCACCCGCAATCCAAGCAGATGAAGGGTTTGTTCATTTAGCATCCAGGAAGTTCATAATAATCTCATGCGAATACTACCACTGGTCTTCGACATACTATCGGATTCAGTGACATCCTCTTGGACAGGGTTTGCTTACATTTGGTGATGGGGCAGATTCTTTTTACATTTGCTCCTTCCTCTAATGGATATGGCTGTATTATTGTTTTTTTTTTAAAGAAAAAAGCTGGATGGGAGCAGCCTGCACCAGACATTACCCTTGCTGAGCATGGTTGCATGTGCTTGCGACGACATTGTCCCAACGTCTCATGGGTACAGCTCGAGTTTCTCTTCATTCACGCATAAATCTTTCGCCTTTTACTAAAGATTTCCGTGGAGGGGAACATTTGCGAGTTTCTGATATTTTTGGATGCTCTGCTCACAGCAGAGCTACATGTGTTTGTTCAAGAACAGAGGACGTTTGGCAGCTTGTAACAAAGTACCACAATAGGCTGGGCCACAGATCGAGCGTGGCTAAAAGAATTGGCTGTTTTGTCCAAGACAGCGGTGTGAATGTAAGTTTTACCAAGCACAAAAGGGTAGTGATGGGAGAAACAAAGCTTTGAACTGATTGCTTCGCAAAATTATTCACTGTTTCCAAGCGTTCGGAACGGAACACGCTGGTCAGAACAGTGAAAATCCCACAAAAAAAAAGACTCAGGCCAAACATTCAAAAAACACCTTTTACAAACCTATTGCAAACGCTTTCTTGAAAGTAAAATCTTTCAAATGCAATCAGCTACAAATAATCAAGCGAGTCTTGAACGGCAGGTTGACTTTAACAGCACCTTCCACGGTAAAGCCCGAGCTTTTGCAAGGTGTTTGGTCGTGATAAAGAAGAATACTCCCCGTCGGGGAATCGAACCCCGGTCTTCCGCGTGACAGGCGGAGATACTGTCCACTATACTAACGAGGACTGGTCATCACTATTGGTTCTCTGGGTGGTGTGTTACTGTTGTCTATGCTCAACCGTTGAGACGTCACTTAATACTAGATATGCTTTCCATTAATGGAGTTATTATTATTTAAACCTTTTATTTTGGCCAAAGAGCTCACCCTGTCCTATGGAGGTATCCAAGAATTGTCTTGCTCACAGCAGAGCTACATGTGTTTGTTCAAGAACAGAGGACGTTTGGCAGCTTGTAACAAAGTACCACAATAGGCTGGGCCACTTATCGAGCGTGGCTAAAAGAATTGGCTGTTTTGTCCAAGACAGCGGTGTGAATGTAAGTTTTACAAAGCACAAAAGGGTAGTGATGGGAGAAACAAAGCTTTGAACTGATTGCTTCGCAAAATTATTCACTGTTTCCAAGCGTTCGGAACGGAACACGCTAGTCAGAACAGTGAAAATCCCACACAAAAAAAAGACTCAGGCCAAACATTGAAAAAACACCTTTTACAAACCTATTGCAAACGCTTTCTTGAAAGTAAAATCTTTCAAATGCAATTAGCTAAACATAATCAAGTGAGTCTTGAACGGCAGGTTGACTTTAACAGCGCCTTCCACGGTAAAGCCTGAGCTTATGCAAGGTGTTTGGTCGTGATAAAGAAGAAGACTAATCGAACCCCGGTCTTCCGCGTGACAGGCGGAGATACTGTCCACTATACTAACGAGGACTGGTCATCCCAATTGCTTCTCTGGGCGGTACGGTACTGTTGTCTATGCTCAACCGTTGAGACGTCACTTAATACTGGATATGCTTTCCATTAATGGAGTTATTATTATTTAAGCCTTTTATTTTGGCCAAGGAGCTCACCCTGTCCTATGGAGGTATCCACCCGCAATCCAAGGAGATGAAGGGTTTGTTCATTTAGCATCCAGGAAGTTCATAAAAATCTCATGCGAATACTACCACTGGTCTTCGACATACTATCGGATTCAGTGACATCCTCTTGGACAGGGTTTGCGGACATTTGGTGATGGGGCAGATTCTTTTTACATTTGCTCCTTCCTCTAATGGATATGGCTGTATTATTGTGTTTTTTTTTAAAGAAAATAAGCTGGATGGGAGGAGCCTGCACCAGACATTACCCTTGCTGAGCATGGTTGCATGTGCTTGGGACGACATTGTCCCAACGTCTCATGGGTACAGCTCGAGTTTCTCTTCATTCACGCATAAATCTTTCGCCTTTTACTAAAGATTTCCGTGGAGGGGAACATTTGCGAGTTTCTGATATTTTTGGATGCTCTGCTCACAGCAGAGCTACATGTGTTTGTTCAAGAACAGAGGACGTTTGGCAGCTTGTAACAAAGTACCACAATAGGCTGGGCCACAGATCGAGCGTGGCTAAAAGAATTGGCTGTTTTGTCCAAGACTGGAACTGGGTAGTCGTCAAACCATCCACACTTTCCCAGTTCACATCTTCGAGTCTTGTGTCAGCAGTGTGAATGTAAGTTTTACCAAGCACAAAAGGGTAGTGATGGGAGAAACAAAGCTTTGAACCGATTGTTTCGCAACATTATTCACTGTTTCCAATCGTTCGGAACGCAACACACTGGTCAGAACAGTGAAAATGCAACAAAAAAAAAAGACTCAGGCCAAACATTCAAAAAACACCTTTTACAAACCTATTGCAATAGCTTTCTTGAAAGTAAAATCTTTCAAATGCAATTAGCTAAACATAATCAAGTGAGTCTTGAACGGCAGGTTGACTTTAACAGCGCCTTCCACGGTAAAGCCTGAGCTTATGCAAGGTGTTTGGTCGTGATAAAGAAGAAGACTAATCGAACCCCGGTCTTCCGCGTGACAGGCGGAGATACTGTCCACTATACTAACGAGGACTGGTCATCCCAATTGCTTCTCTGGGCGGTACGGTACTGTTGTCTATGCTCAACCGTTGAGACGTCACTTAATACTGGATATGCTTTCCATTAATGGAGTTATTATTATTTAAGCCTTTTATTTTGGCCAAGGAGCTCACCCTGTCCTATGGAGGTATCCACCCGCAATCCAAGGAGATGAAGGGTTTGTTCATTTAGCATCCAGGAAGTTCATAAAAATCTCATGCGAATACTACCACTGGTCTTCGACATATTATCGGATTCAGTGACATCCTCTTGGACAGGGTTTGCGGACATTTGGTGATGGGGCAGATTCTTTTTACATTTGCTCCTTCCTCTAATGGATATGGCTGTATTATTGTGTTTTTTTTTAAAGAAAATAAGCTGGATGGGAGGAGCCTGCACCAGACATTACCCTTGCTGAGCATGGTTGCATGTGCTTGGGACCACATTGTCCCAACGTCTCATGGGTACAGCTCGAGTTTCTCTTCATTCACGCATAAATCTTTCGCCTTTTACTAAAGATTTCCGTGGAGGGGAACATTTGCGAGTTTCTGATATTTTTGGATGCTCTGCTCACAGCAGAGCTACATGTGTTTGTTCAAGAACAGAGGACGTTTGGCAGCTTGTAACAAAGTACCACAATAGGCTGGGCCACAGATCGAGCGTGGCTAAAAGAATTGGCTGTTTTGTCCAAGACTGGAACTGGGTAGTCGTCAAACCATCCACACTTTCCCAGTTCACATCTTCGAGTCTTGTGTCAGCAGTGTGAATGTAAGTTTTACCAAGCACAAAAGGGTAGTGATGGGAGAAACAAAGCTTTGAACCGATTGTTTCGCAACATTATTCACTGTTTCCAAGCGTTCGGAACGCAACACACTGGTCAGAACAGTGAAAATGCAACAAAAAAAAAAGACTCAGGCCAAACATTCAAAAAACACCTTTTACAAACCTATTGCAATAGCTTTCTTGAAAGTAAAATCTTTCAAATGCAATTAGCTAAACATAATCAAGTGAGTCTTGAACGGCAGGTTGACTTTAACAGCGCCTTCCACGGTAAAGCCTGAGCTTATGCAAGGTGTTTGGTCGTGATAAAGAAGAAGACTAATCGAACCCCGGTCTTGCGCGTGACAGGCGGAGATACTGTCCACTATACTAACGAGGACTGGTCATCACAGTGGCTTCTCTGGGCGGTACGGTACTGTTGTCTATGCTCAACCGTTGAGACGTCACTTAATCCTGGATATGCTTTCCATTAATGGAGTTATTATTATTTAAGCCTTTTATTTTGGCCAAGGAGCTCACCCTGTCCTATGGAGGTATCCACCCGCAATCCAAGGAGATGAAGGGTTTGTTCATTTAGCATCCAGGAAGTTCATAAAAATCTCATGCGAATACTACCACTGGTCTTCGACATACTATCGGATTCAGTGACATCCTCTTGGACAGGGTTTGCGGACATTTGGTGATGGGGCAGATTCTTTTTACATTTGCTCCTTCCTCTAATGGATATGGCTGTATTATTGTTTTTTTTTTAAAGAAAATAAGCTGGATGGGAGGAGCCTGCACCAGACATTACCCTTGCTGAGCATGGTTGCATGTGCTTGGGACCACATTGTCCATACGTCTCATGGGTACAGCTCGAGTTTCTCTTCATTCACGCATAAATCTTTCGCCTTTTACTAAAGATTTCCGTGGAGGGGAACATTTGCGAGTTTCTGATATTTTTGGATGCTCTGCTCACAGCAGAGCTACATGTGTTTGTTCAAGAACAGAGGACGTTTGGCAGCTTGTAACAAAGTACCACAATAGGCTGGGTCACAGATCGAGCGTGGCTAAAAGAATTGGCTGTTTTGTCCAAGCAAGCGGTGTGAATGTAAGTTTTACCAAGCACAAAAGGGTAGTGATGGGAGAAACAAAGCTTTGAACTGATTGCTTCGCAAAATTATTCACTGTTTCCAAGCGTTCGGAACGGAACACGCTGGTCAGAACAGTGAAAATCCCACACAAAAAAAAGACTCAGGCCAAACATTCAAAAAACACCTTCCACAAACCTATTGCAAACGCTTTCTTGAAAGTAAAATCTTTCAAATGCAATTAGCTAAAAATAATCAAGCGAGTCTTGAACGGCAGGTTGACTTTAACAGCACCTTCCACGGTAAAGCCCGAGCTTATGCAAGGTGTTTGGTCGTGATAAAGAAGAAGACTCCCCGTCGGGGAATCGAACCCCGGTCTTCCGCGTGACAGGCGGAGATACTGTCCACTATACTAACGAGGACTGGTCATCACAGTTGCTTCTCTGGGCGGTGTCTTACTGTTGTCTATGCTCAACCGTTGAGACGTCACTTAATACTGGATATGCTTTCCATTAATGGAGTTATTATTATTTAAACATTTTATTTTGGCCAAAGAGCTCACCCTGTCCTATGGAGGTATCCAAGAATTGTCTTGCTCACAGCAGAGCTACATGTGTTTGTTCAAGAACAGAGGACTTTGGCAGCTTGTAACAAAGTACCACAATAGGTTGGGCCAGAGATTGAGCGTGGCTAAAAGAATTGGCTGTTTTGTCCAAGACTGGATCTGGGTAGTCGTCAAACCATCCACACTTTCCCAGTTCACAACTTCGAGTCTTGTGTCAGCAGTGTGAATGTAAGTTTTACCAAGCACAAAAGGGTAGTGATGGGAGAAACAAAGCTTTGAACCGATTGTTTCGCAACATTATTCACTGTTTCCAAGCGTTCGGAACGCAACACACTGGTCAGAACAGTGAAAATGCAACAAAAAAAAAAGACTCAGGCCAAACATTCAAAAAACACCTTTTACAAACCTATTGCAAACGCTTTCTTGAAAGTAAAATCTTTCAAATGCAATTAGCTAAACATAATCAAGTGAGTCTTGAACGGCAGGTTGACTTTAACAGCGCCTTCCACTGTAAAGCCTGAGCTTATACAAGGTGTTTGGTCGTGATAAAGAAGAAGACTAATCGAACCCCGGTCTTCCGCGTGACAGGCGGAGATACTGTCCACTATACTAACGAGGACTGGTCATCCCAATTGCTTCTCTGGGCGGTACGGTACTGTTGTCTATGCTCAACCGTTGAGACGTCACTTAATACTGGATATGCTTTCCATTAATGGAGTTATTATTATTTAAGCCCTTTATTTTGGCCAAGGAGCTCACCCTGTCCTATGGAGGTATCCATCCGCAATCTAAGGAGATGAAGGGTTTGTTCATTTAGCATCCAGGAAGTTCATAAAAATCTCATGCGAATACTACCACTGGTCTTCGACATACTATCGGATTCAGTGACATCCTCTTGGACAGGGTTTGCGGACATTTGGTGATGGGGCAGATTCTTTTTACATTTGCTCCTTCCTCTAATGGATATGGCTGTATTATTGTTTTTTTTTTAAAGAAAATAAGCTGGATGGGAGGAGCCTGCACCAGACATTACCCTTGCTGAGCATGGTTGCATGTGCTTCGGACCACATTGTCCCAACGTCTCATGGGTACAGCTAGAGTTTCTCTTCATTCACGCATAAATCTTTCGCCTTTTACTAAAGATTTCCGTGGAGGGGAACATTTGCGAGTTTCTGATATTTTTGGATGCTCTGCTCGCAGCAGAGCTACATGTGTTTGTTCAAGAACAGAGGACGTTTGGCAGCTTGTAACAAAGTACCACAATAGGCTGGGCCAAATATCGAGCGTGGCTAAAAGAATTGGCTGTTTTGTCCAAGACAGCGGTGTGAATGTAAGTTTTACCAAGCACAAAAGGGTAGTGATGGGAGAAACAAAGCTTTGAACTGATTGCTTCGCAAAATTATTCACTGTTTCCAAGCGTTCGGAACGGAACACGCTGGTCAGAACAGTGAAAATCCCACAAAAAAAAAAAGACTCAGGCCAAACATTCAAAAAACACCTTTTACAAACCTATTGCAAACGCTTTCTTGAAAGTAAAATCTTTCAAATGCAATTAGCTAAAAATAATCAAGTGAGTCTTGAACGGCAGGTTGACTTTAACAGCACCTTCCACGGTAAAGCCCGAGCTTATGCAAGGTGTTTGGTCGTGATAAAGAAGAAGACTCCCCGTCGGGGAATCGAACCCCGGTCTTCCGCGTGACAGGCGGAGATACTGTCCACTATACTAACGAGGACTGGTCATCACAGTTGCTTCTCTGGGCTGGTTGTTACTGTTGTCTATGCTCAACCGTTGAGACGTGACTTAATACTGGATATGCTTTCCATTAATGGAGTTATTATTATTTAAACATTTTATTTTGGCCAAAGAGCTCACCCTGTCCTATGGAGGTATCCAAGAATCGTCTTGCTCACAGCAGAGCTACATGTGTTTGTTCAAGAACAGAGGACGTTTGGCAGCTTGTAACAAAGTACCACAATAGGTTGGGCCAGAGATTGAGAGTGGCTAAAAGAATTGGCTGTTTTGTCCAAGACTGGAACTGGGTAGTCGTCAAACCATCCACACTTTCCCAGTTCACAACTTCGAGTCTTGTGTCAGCAGTGTGAATGTAAGTTTTACCAAGCACAAAAGGGTAGTGATGGGAGAAACAAAGCTTTGAACCGATTGTTTCGCAACATTATTCACTGTTTCCAAGCGTTCGGAACGCAACACACTGGTCAGAACAGTGAAAAT